>NC_091933.1:7032500-7632500 GCF_041260155.1 Ptychodera flava | reverse complement strand
CAAAGAGACCCCATCGATAGTGCCCCCACTCGTGTACCAGCACCCTCGCTGAAATTCGTTAAGAGATCATTTGTTAAGGGGGCAATAACTGTAAATTTCAGTTAATTTTTTCATATTAAGTACCTGCCTTGAAACACGACGCGTCGAGTGCAATGGCTGTATACGATGTAATTGTTGACAAATTATTTATAGTCCAGACTATAGCTGTCAACAATGACAGTTTTATTAGTCATTACAAACATATAGATTGTATCTGCAAATGTAACGCCTGGCATTTCGACGAAGCTTCATTTTGATGACAGGGCAGAATTGGTGTAAAACAAATCAAAAGCTGTACGAAATTTAGTATCAAACTCTCACTGTTAAAAATTCAGTTCAACAACGCTATTTAAGTCAATAACACACATATTATTCGAAATGGTTTTGTTTGCGCTGTAGATGTCATATTGAGTGCAGACACTACAATACCCGACAGTTTTTTAATGAATAATTGGCTTTGCACAGTCTATACGCTCTAAGGTCATAACCTGTAAGTCAGTTTTATGCGATTGCTCAGTCCAATAAAAGTTAGGGGACAACTTAATACCCTGATATATATTTAGGGGACAACTTAATACCCTGATTATATATCTCAATAATAGCGTCCTTGCCAACTTACCGGGATCTCCAAATGTCTTCCAGGCCCAGTCTTTATCGCCGAGGAAGTTCGCAGTTAGGTGTATGTACTCGCCTTCCTCTCCGCATGAGCCGAGCTGATTGGTGTAGGGATCGTCTCCCCACAAACCGTTTGGCTTGTCGACAATGATGTTGGCCGTGTCGAATGTTTCGCCGGATGCCGACTCGCTCGTCAGACTGTCGCCCCAGGTCTCCGGCAACAGGATCGTGATGTCCTTGAAGAAGGCTCGCTTCTTTGTGGCCCGGTGTAAGATCCTTGAAGCATTGGTGAAGATTTCCTGTCCCCAAACGCACACACAAGGATATGCATTTTTCACCTACTTCAGAGACATTTTTCAGACATGGGCAGATAATGGGCAGTGAGTGACAACATTCGCATCCGTGGCCCATGTTGTTTGGTTGGCGGAAGTTCGAATGTAACTAATAAGGAAATACATTGCCGACGTGAACCTTTAATAGAAGCTCTTCAATTTTACCTATAGTGCAACCCGTCAGATGACCAATGATTAAGATCAAATTGGAGACCTCAAATTTTGACAATAAGATATCAAACTGGCACATAAGTAACGAAGACAATACTACCTTGAAGAAAGTACAGAGCAAGTGTGAGAAGAACAAGATATGTTTCAATATATCTGCCTTGTAACGTCACTAATTCATCCATTGTTATGCTTGTAATTGGATAATAGTTAATCAATGCATCTTAATGTCTTAATTTAAACCAATTTTCCACGTACCTGTAAGTTGTTCACTATGGCAACGTCTTCAGCAATGTCTTCGTTGATAGCGATCACAATGCCCGTGTATCCGTTATTTTGCAGTTTTATCTTCGATCGAGTTAAGGCTGACTCTACCGCGGTGCATATCAACACAACCGAAAAGACTTGGAAAAGGTTTGCCTTCCGCATTTTCACCCAGTGTCCAGAACTTAGATCCGATCTCGCGACACAGCTGGGTCTTTTCGTAATAGTGCGCCGTATTTTCTTTGCACTGGGGTCTTAGTTGAAGGTGTCTCACATGCACAACACGGGGAAATGAAAGAGAAGCCGAACGTATGCGATGACAAATAAAGGTGTACGTGTTAGCAAAATCATAAATCAGGAAAGCGGGCGTGGTTTCACACACCTAGAGGGTATCGTTTATATGGCGCGTTGCAGTGTGCAGTGCATTAGTAATCTATCGGTATGCATACGGTCACCCACGGACACAGCACAGTCATCGATTTTAATACAATAAACTTAAGTTGATCGTATAAGTTATGGATATCGTACCTAGGATTGTGCAAAACACACATCTAAAAGGTGACAGCTCTTTGTTTAATATTACTTCATGACCACCCAACCAATTACTTGTATAGACATACATAAACGTCTGTTTGAGCAGAACACGTAATCTCATGAGTTTGTCTCTCTCTGCCTCTCTAATTTTTTTTAAGTCAGATTTTCTGCCCATCTGTCTGTATTTCTCTCAAATAAGGAAACAAGCAATATAATTCTGACATATTTACAAAATTTATGGAAATTTGAAAATATTTGCCAAGATTGGTTGAACCGGGAGTGGAATCTGAATGCAAGAAGAAAGATGGTACACTGGTATACACAAGTACATGAGGTTAGAGGTAAGGTCATCGACTGCTTGTAGCAAGGAGGCGATATTAGGTATGTTGGGTAGTGTCAAAAATCGATTAAATGAACGTGTACTGAGCGTGCAATGTAAAGAGCAATTCGGTCATTTCAATTAGATGAAAATACGTCCAAAATTTAATAGCCTTGCACAAAGTCTTCCCCGTTTATCTGTTATGAGTGCACTTAATTAGGACTGCCCAACCATTGAGAATGAAACAGTAAGCACAGAATTTAGCTGTCGTTTAGTTGTCGTTGGCGAGATCAGGCACTGACGTTATTTGGACCATGTTGGCAGTGCGCCAAAGAGGTATACGCGATGTTTTCGTAAAGTAAATATACAAACCTACATGTACATGTACCACTAGAATTGAAGCCTGCGCAGAGACATCAGAATGCAAGAGCAGAGTTGGACAAAGCAGTTACGGAGAGGAACCAAAATGCTCAGTCCATAAGTCAAGTTCACTGCTCACGTCAAGGGAGCCATGAGGGCTGTTAGAATTTGCGTGAGGTCTGGTTTCTCTGTTATAGGGAATTCGTGAAAACAAAATGCATCATGCCATGTACTCCCGGCGGCTACAAGAGTGCAAACAGACCTTTTGTATTCTATAAAGGTAACTTGATTCAAGGGGAGCTTACGTTTCACTGACTGAAAACGCAAAGTGGCCTGATCCGACAGGCCTGCTCTCAGTGACGCTGTCATGCTAAGGGCTCTGCGAGGTGCATTAAGACTGATATCCAATGACAATACGTGCGCGCCGATTCACGGTTGTTTTAACTGAACGAATGTATATATAGAAAGGAAGACTTGCTAAACGACTAACTTTGTATTACTCTACAAAGCCAGGGTGTTGTAATAAGGCAAGGACACAACTCATCTATACTTGTGTCAAGACGTGAGGCGGGTATACGCACTAGATCCAGAAAAAAAACAAATTAGAAAAGTATCAAAGTACATGAGTTCCAACTTTAAAAGATTGAAATAAATGTATATCCTCGCCCGTGATTCGTTTATAGTTCTCAATGAAAGCATTCATACAATTGTTTTAAAGAATATTATAAACACATCTTCTTTAGCTCGTAAAATGTTCGCTATTTATGACAATCAGCCAGTTGAGAATAATTATTACTATTTAACGTGAAATTAATGCTCTCATAAAATGATTAATTACTGCAATTTTTCATCAGCCTTACATTTCTATGACCGAGTACAAGAGGAAGTAAATGATGTTATGGCCAAAACTGAGTTGTTGATATAATTTTGTTCGGGAATGTGAGGTGCATCTTGTGTGAAAATTTTGAGTAAAAAATAGTCAATGTAACTCATATTGCCATGGGCCGATGTAACTTGAGTTACGCCCATTTTGCACGAGAAAGTCAGTGCACTAAGGGCGTAACTCCATACTTACGCACTGTCTCACACGGGCAAAAGGTAAAAACATCAAAATGTAAAAACGTCTTATAATGAGGATGCTATTCATGAAAATCGACCTGTGCATAAAAGAAGTACCATATGATGAGTTACGCCCTATAAACTCATGATTAGGTACTTCCTTTTTCGCTCAAAATGCAAGTGCAAGACAGACGTAACTTAATATTTTTTCAATTAACATAAAAATGATTTTATGATAATAACATTCGTTTATCACAGTTTATATGTCTATGACAATATCCTTTGCCAAGAAAACCATTAGCTACAAACAAATTGATTTTGTAGGCTAGATTCTTTTAAAACCTTTATTCCCTCTAACTCAGTTTGTTGAAAAAGTGAGTTACGCCCCTCTTGCACTTGGCCCTCGATGTTATTCATATTTCCTTACAGTTCCAGATACTTTTGAGCGGTAAAAATGAAAAGGGGTTGATTTTGATGAATTTAATTCAGTGAAAGTATGTGAAGCGACAATTTTGACAAGCTTGTTGTTTCAGATACGGGGACAATAAGGCTAAAACACCCGTTATCTTCGATATATAAAGTCGAATGAATGACTTTTTAAGAGTTTTAACTTCAAAAAAAATTACAAAGGCAAATTTATGCAGATTCAAATTATTGTTTGTGCCATAAATTTCACTAAAGCAAAGAAACACGTGTGGAAAGTTTATATCTGACATCAAAGTAAGTTCCGTGAGGGAGTTGTCATTTGGAACAATACGACTTTAGTGCACCACGCTTTCAAACCACAGCTTCCAAACACCGTGATGTTGATCGCTGGATGGCGTCTGCCGTTTTGGTCTTTCTAGAAAAGTCTGAATTCATTCACGTTTGTGTAGTTGTACATTGCAAGATCACGAAACTCGATATTTTACGACAAAGAGCGGGATTGAAAAGAAGCGTACTAGTATTTCTCCGAATATTTCGAACCACCATCTTCAGACATTAACACTCACAATAGCGATATCTTGTTTTGACCAGTCCGGGTAATGTCTCAATAGAGCATTGTGGGAAAGAGCAAATGCGTACCGTATATGTAATGATGGTTAAGGCAAGAACCAATGGCATACTGTATATATAATTAGGGTTAAAAGTTCACGTGTGTTCGCTTCGAAATGAGATCTCGATCTGACCTGTCCAGTCCTGGTTATGTCTCAATGGCCGGGAGCAAAGTACGATAGACTAATCAGCAAACATCATTAAATCAATAAATCCTGATTTCTAGCCGCTATACCTGACAAGGAAAACCATGATCCACAGAAGTAATTTTTCATGTAATAACCACTTGTGTCGGTCGCCATCTCGACTCGACCATACTGAAGCATGTGCGTAACGTACATCTAAAACAACCGAGTGCAAAAAAGAAAGGGTAAAATCTAGCCGAACAGTTCCGAACTCGTTGCAGTATATAAGCCTAGGATTACACGGTTGACGTTGGCAAGTGAGGTTTGCTGATTGATCGATTGTACCATGCTCTATGAGGCATTACTCGGACTGTTGACGATGTGTATGACGTTGGCTCGGCAACAGATATATACATTGCGCCCCCTGTAAATAACATTTCGTTTTAATTGTAGCTATGCCAACATCTTTACAATGGGATCACAAAATCGAAAAAACTAACCAGAAGTAAAACATTGCATCGTCGTGAATATAATATTTGCTTTGAAACAAAAGCATTATCATTAATTAAAGGCAAGTCTACAAGCTACGGTCTTCTATACGATTTTCTATGTCATTCACAATTTCAGTGAATTCGACACAATTAAAAAGCAGACACGGTTAGCTTATGTATGTCCATATCGATTTATTTCTTATCCTTCCTGCGGAAATGTTTAACTGTCACAGTTTTGATAAATTATGGGGTTTTTTTTTCACAAATATGTCAAGTACTTTAAACAATGTAGAAACACCTCGTGTAACACATGTCTCAAAGACAGCTGTAATATTTAATGCTGTTTTTTATTGCTTTCATTTACAACGGTGGCCTTGACATATACAGAAAAGTGATTGATTGATGGATGTTATAAAACGAGTGCATTTTCGTAATAATCTCCCCAAATTATGCAGAAACACACAACACTAGCTTCGCCAACAACATGCATTGCGTACAATGAGTAACGTTATGGTTCACAAACGAATCGTTGTCCTGGATAGAGTACAACTGTCAGTGACAACATCAGATATAAAACACGCACATGATGTGCTGATTAAGTGCATAATTCAGATAGGCTTTACGGCATGAACAAGAACCTGCCTTTTAGAGACAGAACAAAAGACTGGAAAATGCGGCAAAAATTACTGCTAATATACTATATATATGCTAACATTTTTAAGTTCGGGTTTTTCTTATTGTCTCTGGTTTTCCTTCCTTTCTGAAGGAATGCGCCACTAAGTTGCCGTAATAAGAAACAGTTTGTGACAAAAATATGGGCCGTGGGCTATTAAGATGTGTTCATGATGCAGTGTTATTTATATCATAATATGACAAATATGTTGCAGCAGGTTTGCTATGGATTGTCACAAAAATATTTACCAATCAATACCTTTTCGGCTGTAAAATCGATAATATTATGTCACATTGCAAATATTCGTTCCTGTATATACGTAATGTCACTGGGGGAACTGAGACAACTGTGCTATTGTTAAAGCTTGTCAATAAAATTGTTGCCTATTGGTTATAACGCCACCGTTTAAAATAGCTTTTACACAGTGACATGCACGGGTTGTGTATGGGTCCATCATTTTGCAACCAACCTTCTCCCGGGGGTGTGGACCTAACTTTGACAACTTGACCTAAACAAATATTGGAGTCAGCCCATAAAATAGAAAGACAGGGCTGGAAATGCAGTATTCAGACTCTTCCAGCATGACAACTAAAAGCCATATTTTGTCAGCTTGCGTCACATTTCTGGTACTCCTGTCCTGTAGTCTGGCGTTTCTCCCGAAATCGAAAATTTTGTTGGAGAATAATGAATACACCGGGATCTTGATAGCCATAGACGAAAATGTACGAGAAGACGCTGCACTGATAGAAAACCTCAAGGTGCGCTGATACATTTTATACATTTACAAAATTCAATGTCTGTACTATGAACGGTCAAACTATACCAACTTTTAGGGAGAATTTGAGCTGCATTTTTGTTGTTGTATCAACCTGGTCTTAAGTCTGACACAGAGTATAAAACAGTCATTTCTGGTTCACCATGATCACTACCGCATATTTAGTCGCCATTGGAACGGCTCTACAATTGATCTACTGTTGCTACGACAACATACTGTCATGTTGCCAACGCAACCGATTAGCAGTAAAGCAGTGAACAATACCACAATATGATCACACTACGTGACTGCTCAAATGCGTGCATTATACAGCCGAATGTGTTTTGCAATTGTACGATGCCATAGAAGCAAAATGGTACGCAACTAGAGTGGGTTAAATGTGACTTTATCAGGGAATTGAATAGATATTTTGCCATGTTGTGACCAGCTCCACTACCCACATAAGAGATCTACAGCCTGTATTTTAATGGTTACATAGAGGTCTTTCTGACAATAGCGGTGGCCGAGATTCATGCGACAATTTTTTCTACTGCCAACAAAATACGGTTTATATAACTTTTGTGTCATTTACTAACTATCAAAGCCTGCCGTCGCATTTCACGAAATCGCCCTTCGATCTAGCGCGGTAAGATGGTGTGTTTTTTTTCGCTCTTCCAAAATGACACCACTACTCTAGGAAATAGCAAGCTGGCTAAAATAATAGCAGTGACCTGTCCCAACACAAGTTGAGGCTCAATATATGTCCAATTTCCACATCTTCACCGTAACGAACCTTGAACTACATTTAAGGTAGAATGAGATTCGGGGACACATATTCAAATTCTCAAATTTTACCAACCCTTTTTTTCTGTACACTAATTGAAAATGTGAGGACTGTCTGGTAAAGGAAGTTTTCATCACTCAGTAGACATCGAGGATGGAGCAATTTTGAATTTCAAATATCCGTAAATTTAAAGTAATTTGCCAAAGTTTCCTAGGTATGAAAATTTGGATGGTGATCCCCAAGTTTTACCTTTTGATTTAAAAAAAAAAGATTTCCATAAGGCGCGCATGTGCAGGTTTGGGCAAACGTTTAAGTCTTTCTTTAGAGTCACGGTCGCACATTACCTTAAATGGATTTTGCGAAACACACTTTGTCATTAACATTTTGGTACATTCTCGTTCTTCTTTTGGCTCAAATATTTATGTTGAATAAATTGTACTGTTGGTAATATTTGAATTAGATATTTTATTAAGAGACCCCTACTTACTTTATACTTTGATAAACAACTTTACTTTTCATTTGCTCCGTAGATATCTTCCATTTCTACATTTTAGTCTTGAATACTCCGTCAGATTCTTTCGTTTTGCTTCAGCCTGTCAACTTCAGTTTCCCTTTGGCCTTTCATTTTTGCAGCTGTATCAGACGAATGGAGTTTAGCTGTTTTAAGCAGAAAATGTCACTCAGTTAATTTTGATGTGAACTTAGTACATAATGAAGGATAGGAGCTAATCAATGGCAATGATTTTCATTACAGCTGTTGACTCGGGAGGGCTTCGTCTCCGTCTGCAAGGTCAAACGTTTATTCTAACAATAGTTTCTTATACGGTCTGTACACGACTCATGGACGCCTTATCGCGCGTTCTTAGTAGTTTAAGTAGACCATTACTAGTGATGTGGTTTTTGCGAGCAGAAATTCTCTTGCTCGTCACAGGCAGGAACAAATTGTCTATGCATGCCCCTCTACGTCTACTATCCCGTCCCCAATTTCCGGCTTAGCTCATGCCTAAATGTGGAACCGCCACAAACGTACGTCACGTACACACGCACTGGTGACACGCACTGCGGCACTGTCCGAGTTATTAGGAATAGGCAATAGTTTCTGTAGCCTTGGGTTGCTACGTATACGCTATGCTTCATGTGTTGTATAGCAGGTGCGGAGGTTAGCTTTATATGATCTTTGTGAGGTCAGAACAGAAGTGCAAACAACGCAAAGTACACTAAAATGAAACCACTGCACTTTGCGTTTGGCTGGTGTATGTATGCAATAACTCTGCACAGTTTGACGTCTGTGGACCTACAAAATTAAAGCCCTAGCACGCAAGATCTTTCAGCTCTCTTGATCGCCCTATTGAAATTTGCCAATCTCAAGACTGATCACGACATGAGTTAAGTACGGACCCTGAATATTGAACGTGCACATGATCGCTCGAAATAACTTTATATTATCAGGAAGCCCAAAGTAGAGTAACCGTGGTTAATAGTTATGTGTACATACAGCAAATATAATGGTGGTCGAATATATACAGAATTAAAATGTCCTTGGCCCCACACTCTCTTTCGTACGGTTTGGACGTACTATTATATTGTATTGTGGTGTTGGCATTTCATATGTAATATTTGATATTTGTACTTTTATTATTTATGACGCTCTGCTTTTCAACATCGAGCACTGTTATTTCCAACTATGACATTTGTACATTTCGAGATATATATATATATATATATATATAATATATATATATATATATATATCACATGAACTGGCCCGAATTCTCACCTTCTCACCTGTGTGACGTAGAACAGGACGGATAAGAAATCCGAATTACCCCTGTTGTACGTCATCAACCGGAACTTTTTTCTTGCACGGTACCGTTCATATATGCGAGTCGCGACGTGAACATAGACCGATTTGTCGTGATCGATGCCGTGCTCTCATGACACTTTTTCCAAAAAGGTGACCCGATAAATCCACACATGGAAACACAGAAGGTATGTCCAGCGAAATTTCGAGTCGCTTAAACTATAGCTGTTCCCGAGAATCGAATGGGAATACCGCCGATCCAGTCGAGTCGCCTCGTAAGGCTCAATGAGTCAATGTGGACGTTGTACCTGGCGATCCCGGTTGGCGATAAACCTGAAATCTTCACCTCAACGGAAGTTCAACTGAATAAATGAGTACAGTATAATCTTCGGAAAAGCGACATACAGGCACAAGCATAGAGTCATTCGACTACAACGATAAATTTCCTTCATCATACAAAAACTTCCGTAAATTCTTGCTCGGAATCAAACCTGTAGCGCGGCGGAAGGCTGTCTTCGCTACATAGCGAAGACAATAACTGTTGAGCTGTATGCATTGCAGCGCTTTGGAATCCGAT
Organism: Ptychodera flava; assembly: GCF_041260155.1. Lineage (NCBI taxonomy): Eukaryota > Metazoa > Hemichordata > Enteropneusta > Ptychoderidae > Ptychodera > Ptychodera flava. The sequence continues at coordinate 7,622,570 of NC_091933.1, read as the reverse complement.
GTACTTCGAAAGTTGACTCAGAAAACACTCAAAACAGAGTTTCCGTCAAGTAAAATTAGGATGTATCTACGGGTGAGATACATGTCACTGCAAAGTCCTTAAGACGAAAACATTGACGACCGAGATCAGGATTAACGAGTTGACACCGGCATTGCAGAGACCGGTGACGGCAGCGTTGTGGGTACAAACATGCAATGAGGTACACTCTGTGTGTCATCGAACGGAATCTTTCTCTCTCGCCACGGTCGTAAACTTGTGTGATATTTTGAAAAGCCACGGAATCTCTGAGAATGAGAATTACTGTTTCGATCGTGTCGTTGCATTTACTTCATAAATCTATTTGTCACAATCCGTCGCTAGCACGATGATTTCAAGTTATGTCCACCGTACCGATGGCTGACTTGCCTTGGCATCGGTACAGCGCGAGACAATGATTGACAGGTTCACGTGACCGAATCCGTACATCTGGTTGGTGGAGATACCATTTGATGTAGCAAATTTCAGCTTGATGGGATTTATGAATGAAAGTATCTCCTGGGTGACGGGCCGCTTTACTCTTTAAATGAAAGTAATCCGCGTAAGTAAAACACAAATCGCGACGAAATTCGTGCAATTTGTTGCGATAATTCTGATCCATTCACGTCAAAAGAAAAATAAGAAGACTGTTCATGTGATAAATATATAATCCCATGGTATTTTTCTCTGTTTGACGTCATCGTATACTCGTGTTTTTCGCGGAGCCGCACAACTTCTCGCCTTCGGCTCGAAGTTGTACGGCTCAGCGAAAAACACTCGTATACGATGACGTCAAACAGAGAAAAATACCATGGGATTATATATAAATATATATATTATATATATATATATATATATATATATATATATATATATATATATTTCTCTATGAGTCATTCAAATATAAGCATTTTGAGTCTCTGCAGACGATAAAATCCTAATTTACTGATCGACGGCTAATTTGTGTAATGCCGTATGGTTTTTGAAATGTCACATTACATCATGATAAATATGACAGACATTGACTTTGTTGTAATGTGCTCCACATAGGATATATTCATCGATGCCTCGGGTGCACTCTACAGGGCTACGCAACAGCGGGCTTTCTTCAAGAAAATCACCATTTTGCTGCCAAACACCTGGAGCTCAAACTTAGCAAGCGGCACAGCTACCACAGAGATGTTTGCAGCCGCCAACATCATTGTAACGAAACATGGGAACGTCGGGAGAGAAACGCCATACACCAATCAGTTTGGTTCTTGTGGAGAAGAAGCTGAGTATATACACCTGACAGACAAGTTTATTCTGGACAAACAATGGACTACGTACAAGTACGGTGAACCAGGTAGACAATCTTTCGAATTTTACCATATAGTGCCAAACATTGTATTCTCAGAGTCTTTTAACATACAATTTGTGCAAATATTATTTAGTTGTAACAGCTTCTTCAACGCCATGATTTTTCGCAAATTCAAAATATGTTTGCAGCCATCAAATTGGCTTTAAGGTTGTAGACATTGGTCGTGGACTTGTCAAAAGTCGGTCACGGTGAACAAAACGATTTTTATACGCTATGTGCAGAGCTATCGCGACTTTGGTAAAACTGCACTGCACAGATATACGCGTTTATGCAACTCGGTGAAAATGGGGTTGGATCGATATATAGCGGTCTTCCCGGTTAATCATGCATTTTATATGAACAGTATAACTAATGCCCGGTAAAATGACCTTATCTTACAAAAGCACCGCCTACAGACGCGAACTATTCTACCCTTGCCGCCACAGCGTCGAAACAGGCCAAGGGAAAGTTTAGTCAAATGTCGCTATTAGTGTAACGTCTTTTTGGGGGATGAATAAGTTATGTCTTGTTGACCTTCGACATCAGACTGTGACGTGTACGGACATGATAATTCGACGCCGTAACCTGTGGGGATTGGCAGGCCCCCTTGAAATTTTCCACAATGTCGATCAGTAAATTTATGTAAATTACCCAAATTCTAGCTAAGCTAGGTTCGCCCCCCTGGCAATTCGGTGAGGCTGCGCCCTGGAATCAGAATATTTTAAGAACGTCTGCGTCATGATGAAGAATTGCGTCTGTTTGCGAATCTTGCATCGGGTTTGCAACCTCTCTGCAGTGTATACGGTCACTTGACATTATTGGAACTACAAAAGGGTGAAAGAAATGACAACGTTTAAAATTGACATGTTATCCCTACTTGTTATGACCTTATTTCTTTAAAAATCATACAGTAACGAAAATGGTAGTTATAAAAATAGCATATTTTCGATTGGATTCGAACTAACACCCAGTAATCTCAGGCTAGCGAAGATATCACAGTCAAAACCTCTCGGCCAAATCTCCACCCTTAAAAAGAGTGGTTCAATAACCGAGCTAAGTTGTTACATTTTTTCTGACTGTGACTCCTTCACAGGCTGCAGAGTTAATGAAGCACTCGCACTCACATACTCGCCATCATACATCGTACACAAACTCTATCAGAGCAATGAATACATCGCTTTAGTGGGCGAAAGTGACTTTTCCGATTAGTTATCACACAATTTCCCCCGTCCATATTTCTTTTTTTAAAAAGAATGAAAATAAAAATTTTCATCGCATGGTTAAATCACATTGACAAATAACATACGAACAAAACTGTAAACTTGATACTTTCCATTAGTGTGACCCAGTGGACGTTTTTCGCCTTGTCCAGGATTTCTCAACCTTTTAAATAATAAACTATACCACATATCCCCCGATTGTGATAAAAATGAAAGAAGGAACAGTTTGTATAACATCATGACCACAACGGATTCATCTATTGAATGCCAGTCCTACTTTGAATACAAATAGGTTCCACTGTCACCAGCAGTGTCTTACCTGATTCTATGCCCAGTGGTGAAGACCATCGGTCTAAAGTGTCATCCATACATTTTGCCGGCTTGTCAGTGTTTTGGTCTAAAACCAGCGTTCATACCTTCTATAAAATTAATTGTTCGTATCTAAAGAAAAACGGTGGTGTATGACTTTCATTTGTCCATTAAGGATACTATAATTTGGAACTTGATTATTTATTTACTTGGACAGTAATTGAATTTCCTTTACAAATCAAAGTTGACACCGGCAATACATGTCTTCAGAGCCGGTAATGGTAAAATATTACACACTGGTATGAATTGATTTTAAAGGTCATAGAGTTTTTTGTTAAATTTAGGGATAATGCACACATTACGTACATATTTGCAGAATCGTCAGCTTCAAAGTACATAAGTTTATTTCTAATGACAAAACAGTGGGCTGCTTATTAAGGATCAGTCAACGAGACGTCTTTTTAATGTCTTATATTTTTCAGAAAAGGTTATCGTACATGAATGGGGACATCTGAGGTGGGGTTTGTTTGATGAGTACGCCACCAACGACAACGAACACTTTTACTTGAACGAAAAGGGACAGGTCGAGCAAACGGGATGTTCAAGATTCATATTGGGAAAGGAGTACGATTCTAGGACAGGGGAACAATGTAGCTTGAATTCAAAGAATCGCGTACTACCGGACCAGCACTGCAGATTTTATCCACAGCTTGAGAATAACCAAGCAACAGGGTCTTACATGCATATGAGTTTCCTGAGCTCTGTAAGTGTTCGAACGGGTTAATCCACAGTATGGCTATAACATTTATTCGTGACATCAATTATGTTGACATGTTATATGATATAATATATTATTCAAGTTTCTTAACTACTGCATTGATATTTTCCGATGATCGTGGGAAGAAAGAGTGAAGTATTAAACAATAAAATTAATTAATTAATTAGTTAATGAACAATAAGATATTTCGAGTTTTTTGACCATTAGAACATTGGAGGGCCGGTTTAATATATTACAAGCTTCCGGTGTCGATATAAAAATGTTTACCTTTCCGAGAAATCTACTTTATTTCTTTCTTATTTGGACCATTATCCCTAAGTAATGAGTAAAAAATACATCAAACAAATTAACAGTTAGTATGGCTATAGCTATATGTTTTTTGTAATTCCGATTCAAACCATCACAACACGATCGACCGACAGTGCCTTGAAATGAAAACATCCCGAAAAGGTTGTCTTTGACATCTGCCGTTGACGATAAATATTGTTAAATCTGCGTCGTGTGTCATGTACATGTAGGAACCCAGGATGGTTTAACTCTAAGACCCTGTTTTCCCTTCAAGGTCGTTGAATTCTGTCACAGCGACGTCACTGGTGATCCATTGTCCCTTCACAATGCTATGGCTCCTAACCAACAGAACATACAGTGTTCATACAGGAGTGCCTGGGACGTAATGCTGGAGTCAGAAGATTTCAAGAATGACAACAATCCAGTCCGGCAGGTGACTGACACCACGCCGACTTTCCGTGTGGTCAAGTCTGCTCCACTTCGAATCGTCCTGGTACTGGACGTCTCGGGAAGCATGAATGACGTAGGTTTCGAATCTCAAGAAAGACTATTGCACACTGCCGTTTAAGGTCAAAAATTCAGGTTTATCACTCGATAACTACATACATTACATGAGGTGAAAAGAACTTATACAATGATTTAGAAATAGTGATGACATTAGTATTCCCTTCGTCGATCGACATAACTGGAGTACACTGGGCCCACAATGAACAATTTAAAACATCAAAATAATCCCAGGGTTTTCTTTTTATCAACGCACTACCTTTTTTCGGGAGGGAGAGTACGAAGCCCAAACCTATACAGCGAGTTCTCATAACTTTTCCTTGCCAGATCATTTTCGAAACCTTTTGTATGCATAATTTAAATTTTAAAACCTTTAAATATTTTAAACAATAAGTCAATATATTATTTTGAATATTTTTACAGTGCAGCTTTCGCTTTGGTTTCTACTGCAAAGCGAGCAAAATTCTTCAGTTTCGAGTGATCTTATTGGATATATTGGGTACTCAAAATAATTATGCAAGCGCAGTCTTTGTAATCCAGTATCTTGGATAATAAACGTGAATTTCCTTGTACATTTAATGTGGTGTCAATGTCAAAATTAGCATTTGTCTAACTTTATCAATATATTAAAAGTACGACAAAAGTACCCCATGTCATAGAGGATACTTTTGATAAAGATTGTAAAGGGAAAGGGTATTTAAGAAATTAGAATGCCTCTTTGCTTACTTTTATCTACCTAAACTTACAGAACAACCGTATCAGTATATTGAACCAAGGGACAAGAAAATACATCCGGGCCACTGTGCCTGATGGGAACTCAGTTGGAATCGTCAGTTTCTCGTCAAGTGCAACGATAACGTCCTATCTGAAAGAATTGAAGACATTGCAGGATCGCGAAGACTTGGCAAGTCTGCTGCCGACGACAGCTAGTGGTGGAACTTGCATTGGTTGTGGATTGCGAAGTGGTATAGAGGTGACAGTGTGTTCGAAAAATATATCAAAATCGAATTGCGGTCACTTCAAAATTAGATAGTTTAATCAGAATTAGATTTGAATAAAAATATTTAATCGGAAACTAAACAACACGATCATGCTTTGGCAATTTTTGGTTCATCTTTAAATTTAGTATTATTTTCAATGGCCAATTAATTCAAGATAAGATCTTCAAATAGAGTTTGAAAGAACATTCAAGCTAGGAAACAATGTACATTATCATTCGTGCGGTTAGAAACATAAGTGGAAATGTGTTCTTGAAGACAGCGAATGCTCCCATTGCTAATATATATTGTTATATTTCAAAGGTTCTTGAGAATGGAGGAAATAATGCTCGCGGAGGGATAATTCTGTTGATCACTGATGGCCAGGAGAGTAGTTCTTATCCTCGTATTATTGATATGAAGCCAACTTTGATTGGCAAAGGTGTCGGTGTTGACACAGTGGCATTTGGAACTTTAGCTGATGAGAAATTGCAAAGTCTGTCTGACGATACCGGTGGACTGTCCTTTCTCCACGGAGAGGGTGAGAGTTCCACCGGACTCAACGACGCTCTGACGGCGACCATCAATGCTAGGATATGGGGAAGCTCAAATGTACCATTTGAAGTGAGTTGACATGAATTCTCCACCTGGTGACATTTGCCTTGGTTTCTACTGTTTCAGTCTTAAAATATGACATCATTTTTTAAGATCATGATCTCACAAAGCGTCTTTCTATCATAGCTATATAAATATGGGCTCAGGGTAGTATTTTTACAGGTGGAGTAACGTCCTAAGTAAAGTTGCCATCCCAAAGAAAAAGAAATTACCTCTCAAAACAAAGAATTCTCGATTAAATAAAGAATTATTCGTGTATACATTTGTCAGAAACATGATTTGGAAACTCTTCATTGAATTTTTTAAAAGTCAATGCTTAACTTTACGGAGTTGGGACAAAGTAAACTTTTCCGATTTAGGCTTGCTTAATTTTTGTTGTTGTTGTGTAATGAAATAGAATGTGACATAAACAGATATCTTGTTTTTGAAAGTATACATGTTGGCGGTTTGACCTTCTTTATTCACGAGATAACTGTGTTGTGGTGCCAGCTTAAACAGTTAAAGACCTATTTGGAAACTTGGATGATCATGACTTTTTTCCTTTCTTCTATGAAGTTGCACAGTGAGAAGCGGGAAATTCCTGCAGCGGGCAATTTAATTGGTTCCATCATCATAGACTCTACCATCGGGAGACACACGAAGTTTTTCTTCCTGTGGTCCACTTCACTGATATCTGTTGTCCTTCGCAGACCGGAAGGGACGGCTATTGATGCCTCTGCACCCGAGTACAAGAGTGACGACGGGGCGAAGACAGTGTCAATTGAGATCTCTGGCATCGCAGAGGTACGATTTTGAATCTTGAAGATCGCTTAGTATATACGCAATGCTACCAATTTGAAAGATTGGAGATATACTCTTGAGTGAATACCACAAAAAAGCTACCATGTGGATCAAACTTTTAACCTACATTGTCCGAGAATATAAGTATACGTAATATGCCCGTTTTTTGCTCACGTGAGCATATGTCGCAGCGATGTCTGTCTGTCTGTCTGTGTGTCTGTGTGTCTGTGTGTCTGTCTGTTGGTCCGATATCTCATAAAAAGCTGATCAGATCAGAATCAAATCTGGTACATATATTCAGTTAGCAAATGGCAAGAACTGATTAGTTTTTGATGGGTGTGGCTTGCATGCTTTTTGCTCATTTGCATAATTAATGATTTTAAAAAAACGGATGTACATTAAAAACGACTACACACAATTTGATGAGATTTGCTACAAATGTTGATCACACCAAGATATATCAGCAGTGGGAACCATTAAGGGGTGACATGAAAGATAGTTGCTAATTTGCATATTTAATGAACTTTCCTAATTAGGGATATATGTCTGATTTGACTCGATCAAAATTGACCAAACTTGGTATGTATATTAAAGATACTATTATCTAAAATTATTGAAAGCCATTAAGCGTTTTAACTTTAGCCAATTCCTAATTTGCACATTTAATGAACTTTGCTAATTAGGGATATATATTTGAATTGACTGGACCTACGTTGATTGAACTTGCTACATGTATTTGGAGCTACTATGATACAATATTACTGAAAGTCATTAAGCATTTTCTCTTCAGCCAATTCCTAATTTGCATATTTAATGAACTTTCCTAATTAGAGATATATATCTAAATTTACTTGACCAAAGTTGACAAAACTTGCTACATATATTGCAGATACCATGATACAACATTATTGACAATCATTTAGCATTTTTACTTAAGTCAATTCCTAATTTACATATTTAATGAACTTTGCTTATTAGGGATATAGACTGGGATTTACTTGATCAAAGTTGGCGAAACATGCTATGTACATTGATGATTATACCTGGTGAAAACAATATCGAAAGTCATATCACAGTTTCATGTCAGCTAATTTATAATTTGCATATCTAATGAGCTTTCACAGCTCGGCATATATGGCTTGAAGGACTTGGCCAAAGGTAATTACACTTGCTATAAAATGGTGATACAATGACAGCAGTCAAAGAACTTTAATATTTTTATTTCAGCTAATTACATATTTGTATACTTCATGACCTTTTAGAATTAATCGGCGGTGATTATTGTTCATTATGTTGATCATAATACTTTCAGTGAAGTTGCAAACATGTAGCAAAGGTTCAAATTTACACATAACTGCAATATATAATGAAACACGTGATCATTTTCAGTTCATATCTGGTTCAATGCTGACAACAATTAAAGCCGATTCAACAATCAATATACAGTAGGCTGGAGAGCCAACATGCAATTTATCGCATGTAAAAACGAAACATGCGAAGAATAAAGGACAGAAAATGATGTGTTTTGAATAAAATTGTAAATATCACATATCTTCGGGAGGTTACTAATAGGGTGAATATTTGAAGAATGTGTGTCGTAAATTCAGTTCCAAACTCGAATTCCAATGCTGTCGATCGGAATTCAGTAACCATGTTCATTGATTTGAAAATGTCAATCAGCTAGGGGCAAACTTTAAAGTACAGTATTCAAAATATCTCAATCTTTTCCCAGCCTGGGATATGGCTGTATGAACTTACTGGTAGTCAACAGCAGGTCGAAACATTGGTAAAGTCCGTCGCACGGTACAACACACAGCCAATTGTCGTCTCGACAACGACCAGCAAATCATTGGTCACGGAACTGCCAGCAATGACCAACATTTACGTGCAAGTTAAAATGGGCTACTCACCAGTATTCAAAGCCAATGTTACTGCAACAGTAGAAAGGCCATCAACATACCAAGCCGTGGATGTTCGACTTCTCGATAATGGAGCGGGTAGGGCGTGTCTCTTCTAAAGAAATAATAGATGCGAGCGAGTTGCCTTATTAGTATTATTGTCTGTAATTGAAACTACCGTCCCTGACTTTGATTGCAAATTAGAACATTTGATCACTGACGATGCACTTTTGCATTTCGTGTTCAAGAGACTCCTTAAAGTAGAAATTTTTGATTAAAGGTATGTCAACTTTAGAATCTCTGTTGTTTCGTTCAATTGTCAAAACTACGACATTTCTGAGGAACTTGTCAGCGTTATTAATTTTTGGACCACCAGGAGTTGACGTCAATAAGGACGATGGAGTTTATTCCGGTGTGTTTATGGACTTTGTGACAGCTACTTGTCCTGATTGCCGTTACAACATCAAAGTGACTGCAGAGGAAACCAGCTGGGGCGCTGAAGTGCCTGTTGCAGGCAATTCCAATAGCAGAGTCTTACCGATCATGCGACCGAGTGAGTTAATCTTTGCGAATTCTGTGACAATCTCAATTCCCTATTACTGGATTGAATTTTGTTTGTGGTTTGTTAGCTTTTCTGTTAACTTTCATGTTGTCATTGTACTCAGCCGAAGATAATATTTTAGGTTGACGAAGGTCATCATTATGACAACAAAACTGCATACACCACATGTGATGGGCAGACTACTAATCCGAATTCTCACTGTAACGAGAGGTGGCGCTGCTGCATCGAGACTATAGACGCCTGGTATTTCCTGACTGCTGGAAGTTAGAAACATAAAAAAAAACAAAAAAACATTTCTTGTGTCACTAGTACTGTTTAAGTACAAATGGATTTCCAGGAGAGACAACAACATGGAATTATTGTATTTAAATTACCTTCAATGATCATATCTTTTAGTACACTTCGTTGAGTTTTCAATCTTTTGTTTATATCATTTTACACCAAGTCTGTCATTTACGCTGTATCAACATCGAAGGAAATATTTTGTTCGAATAAGGACCCGATTTAAATTTTTTAGATAAAACACCATGTTTTAGGGCTACTAACTCAGAATATACATTTAAACTCTCAGCGGACCCAATTGACGAGAGAATCAACCTAACGCAACTAATAGGTCGTTTTAAAAGAGTGGTTTCTGGTGGCGTGATTCAGGCACCTCTGACCATACCCCCTGGTGACCACTTTCCTCCATCCCGAATCACCGACCTGAGAGTGATAGGTACATCGTATGACGATCAAACTGTCACCTTGGAGTGGACAGCACCCGGAAATGACCTGGATCGAGGAACAGGTAGGCCCGTGATAAAATAAACATGATTCTGGTGCAAACAAGTTGAAAGCGTAACAGTACTGTAAGAAAAAGTGAATCTATTTGGTGGCACGTTGGAGCGATGAGACGGCGAGACAAAGCTACAGTACTGCACACTTACATTTAGGTCGACCATTTATCCCAGGACGGGTGCATCAGCTGATGAGAAGCATGCCATTCTTAAAAACGTAGAGAGTAGATTTTGCTTCTGCCGTCTATATTAAAATCGATAATTGCAGCTTTCCTTCTTTTCGCAAGAATGTAGTAATGCTTTAACATTTGAAAATAGGTTGAATTCTATTAAATAAATCTGCATGTTTTGCTTACTCTAAGGGAAAGCATGTCACCTCTGAACAAGAGATGAAGTAATTTGACACAGTCAGCTGGCATTTCATATGAGTCACCAGCAACTTATTAGGGACTGGCCATTTGAGTTACAGTCGGAATTAAACAGTGATACAAATAACTATAAAGCCATTTTCTCTTTGCTCTTATACGTGATGCTGGAATGCGAAAACTGTTATCATCATTTTCAACAATCTACTCTAAAGATCTGACAGTCCATCTCGTTATAATCATAGACAATAACTTTATTAATAATGTGGCAATCTAGAGCCTCTCTTCGTATCGGACTATCATCTTGTGAAATTTTCACTTATTAAAGTTTTCAAGACAAGAATCTGACCTTTTTAAGATTACAATTTTCTAATGGTATTAAGCTCAGAACCCCGTAAATTATATATTTTCGGAACGCCTAGATATATGGTAACATTTTTATTACCATAGTGTCACCATTGTTTACATAACTACCACGTGACAGGTAATTTGCATAATATTTGAGAAATCTATTTCCCTTATATTTTGTATGTTTTGGTTCCATGCTTTGACATATAGGCTGAAATTTGTGTGAGTGTAAGCTGTCCGGAGGATCTTTCAAAAAGTGTCTCAGAATTTTTTAAACCTCCTGAAACAATTTTTATGCCAGAAAAACTTCTAGAGCGGTGAATTTTATCCTAAAATTGTGCCCAAAAAGCAAGATATAATCTGAGACAAATTTTGCAAGAGCGTTGTGACAGCTTGGCATTCCAGAAAGTTTGAGTAAGATATTTTGATGAACTTAACATAGGGAAAACAGATTTTTGAAAGGTTATGCAAATTACCTATCACGTGATAGTTATGTAAACAATGGTAACACTGTTGTTACCAAAATGTTACCCTGTCTCTAGGCTTTTAGAAATGTGTAATTTACGGGGTTTTGAGCTTATTAACCACCAGAGAATTGTTAGATTATAAAGGTCAATTTCTTGTCTTGAAACCCTAAAGCTGTCAATCTACAAATTTCTTCCAGTTTCGGGCCTAAAGCTGAGAAAGAAAAGAAAGCTTGCTTTCTGCATTCAAAAAGTGTGTTTTATTCAACTTGCCCGAATAATCAAACAGGAAATTAACCTTTCTAGGAATGCTCAGAAGATTCCTCGATGTTAAGAAAACATCTGTAGATCGCAAACTCATCTTCCAAACAATATTTTTGATGTCAGTTGTTAATATTGAGTGTATTGTTTTCTACGTTAATGTTGATGGCGCAGACGGGTATATCGAGCATTATTTCTAATTTTTCCAAACAATTTGCACACAAGGCCGCGTTTACAGCTGTCTAGTCCGAGTATCGGCCATCATCTTAACGAAATACACGGTCTGTTTTAATGATAGATCTTTCTGTCGTTCAACTATCATTTTTCAGCTGATGAATATGATCTTAGGTACAGCAAGAACTTCAGTGTACTGTACAAAACCTTCGTGAATGGTACGGAGCTAACCAACTCTAACCTCACGGCCGGAAATTTGTCATCACCGCAGCCCTTCGGTGAAACAGAAACGGTGATTGTCCAGATTCCGGACCAGGACGAAAACGCTACGTTGTTTTTCTCAGTCAGAGCTCGGGACGCAGCCGGCAACGTTGGGCAGCCGTCGAACATCGTCTCCATCACTGTTGAACTTGGTCGTTACCCGGATGATGTAGTTACAACGACGGAATTCCCATCAAGAATGTCTTCTGTTCTCTCCTCGGCCGTACCGCAAGAGGGCTTACCGAGTAGGGCCGTGTCGACGTCATTGGTGGTTGGCTGTTCATTGGCCGGTGTGGCAGTAGTCGCTGTCCTGATAACATCATTGATTATCATTAAATACAAGTCATCGAAAAAGAGAAAGATACACAACCTTGATGCTGACTAATATGTTACCGAAAAAGAGAAAGATACACAACCTTGATGCTGACTAATATGTTACCAGTTAAAAATATACAAGTTTGTGTCAATTAGCAACTATCAAACACATAATCTAGTGAGACCTGTAGCTTATTCAGTTTAGATTCTCAAGAAAGAAAAGTAGCAAATACTCACCCGTATCATTAGCATTGACGATAACAATAGATAAACTGAAATCCAACTATATGACGAACGAGATGTAATATCATTGCTGGCTTATAGCATTAAGGGTGTGATATCGTGATCGAAAAATGATCGAAACCATCCTTAGGTTACGTCAAGTTTGAGTAGACAGGAAAAGGGGAACCTATCAACCTCGATATGATCATCCAGACTACATAACCAAGAAAAAAGGGTTATCATTGCTAAAATAGTTATTTGAATTCTGTATGGGAATAAAGACATCGAATGATTGTCATAAATGATTTACTACTTGTATCGCGAGAAGACTAACAACATATAGTAGCAACAACATTGGGGAAAATAAACAAATTCAAATATTGTTACCACTGGGATAGGCCGTTTACTTTTTTCTATAGTGTATTGAAGTTGCTTAGTATTGCCATTCGTGTCAGATGTCTGACAATGTAAACATATCATGCCACTCTTGGGCAAGGGATATTTTAAGGAAAGCGACGACTGTGTTTTGAATCTTTAATCGTTTATGCTACCTAAAAATAAAGTATACTTTGAACTTAGTACCTTGTTATGAATAGCATTTCTATTGGCTTTCTTTGCGCTAGACTTAGTTCTTAAATTTATATTTACCAGATAAAAAGCTACAGAAAAATTATGAAATGATGTCAGCATTAAAGACGTTTAATAATCGTAGCTTGTCTCGCTGTGCTGAACGCTATGGGTTGGCGATCTTACACGTACAGAAATGAGTAATCACAGATGAACCTGTGACCTCAATAACATAGAGATACCACAGGGATCATGGCGGCCATTTTGAATCTCAAATATCGGTAAACAATGGGTAATTCCTAGTACCAAATTCTGCATGGTAACCCCAATTTTTATTTTTGATCTTGAAAGAGAATGGTTTATCGTTCGTGTGATGAAAGTTTAAGCAAAAGTATAAAAATATGTCTTTCATTTTTGAGAGGAAATTTCAATGTATGTATATATGTGTATATATATATATATATATATATATATATATATATATATATATATATATATATATATATATATATATATATATATATACACACACACACACACACAAAAGGTATACAATGTGCCCTTACGAGGCCCCAAATGTAAAAAAGATAATTTACATACATACCTACATACATACATACATACATACATACATACATACATACATACATACATACATACATACATACATACATACATACATACATACATACATACATACTGTACACATACACATACATACCGTACATACATACATGTATGCGTGTGAGTTTGTGTGTGTGTTTGCGTGAGTGTGTTTGTGTCACGTGTGTGTATTTCTGTGCGAGTAATATTGTTTAATTTGTTTAAAGCACTTTAGTACTTGTTTCAATTAGAATATATTGCGGTACAAATTTATTGCAGGTACGAGTTAGTAAAAAATCACCTAAAACATGACATAAAACAAATGAACATGAACCGTGGTCACTATAGTTCAGACCGATTATTGTTTCTAAGTGTATTGAAATTGCTTCAAATCTTACTCCCGACGTCGGATCCCATTTTTTTAAGTGCCCAGCTTGGGCATGGCGTTTTTGTAAATTATTCGTAAGGAAAACTTACATTATTCCATAATTCCAGACGAGAATAAGTACTAGACAGTATTCATGACACTCTAAAATTAATTATATTACCATGCCCTGTCAAGCTGAACCTCGTGACTGCCCCAAAATACACAATAATGGTTTGTTACATGCCCGTGAATATGAATAAGATCGTAAACATCATAACTTTACAGCTAAAACGTATAATGTGATTTGTACAATCATAATAAATCACAAAGGAGTACTTGTGGGCCAAGTTTAGACACTTTTTTAAAAATCTCTGGATTTTTGCAATTTTTTATAGCGTACTACTCACTGACAAGTTCTGGGGCCCCGTTGTCTTTTGAGTGGGAACTTTTTTAAAATTTTGACGGTTTTCTTGGCTTCGTTGATAATATAATGGATAATATAATGGAAATAACAGACTCCGCGCTGACCATTAACGTTTATTTTATGGCCACGGGCGTGAGGAAAGCCAAAATTAACGGGCTCATTAAGCCTCGCCCGTCATCCTACTTCGAACTTGCCACTACAGCATTTCCATGAGTTCTTTTATGTTGGACTTGATTCTAAATTTCTATTCGTCAGTTTGATTTTAATTTACCAAGGAAATGTTTGTGCTTAAATGCAATGACAATTATCAACATCATTCAATTGAGTATGGAGTGTCTTGAACGACATTAAGGAAATGTTACCAAGATTTCAAATAACTAAAATCTAAACTTAGTTGAATATATGCGTTATACTGAATGACTGAAATTCAATGGATAGATGCAGGATTACATATTGTGAGAGTCGTTTAGGTGATGCAAAGATGTGGATTCCATATTCTCCAATGACATATATGCTGAGTATTGCCTCTGTTCAGGCGAACACAGCCTATCTAAAACATTTTCATACAATAATGGGAAATTTATGAGTAACATGGACTAACAATGGTGATCACATATATTGTATAAAATAAAATTAGAAATGCAGTTACATCATTTGATAAACTAGTATAACTTGCTGTAATTGTAATTTGTTATAGATTTCCCATTACTGGATATGGAAAATCACGTTAAGATTGTCAGAATGTATTATAAATGCGTAATATTGGTTCTGTCATTATAGTTAAATCTTGTTACGATATATACGTGTTATTTACATTTACCTTAGCTTATCCACGGGGAGCAGTTAAAAGAGTTCCTAGAAATTTTATATGCTTTATGCTCAGTCCTCAGTCACCATTCACTATGGCGTGATGTCCTCCGATTGAAACTAATCCTCCGATAAGGTCAATTCGTTAGGCCTCTAAGTACTGTTGGTTGACTGATAATAACAGTGTGGGTTCAAATAATCAATGATTGTGATGTTAAGCGTTAAGTAAAATGAGAGGAGAACGTCGTTTTATTTGAATCATTACAGATCGAAAACGGGGAATAGAACATATTCATTCCCCAGAGTCCTTTTCACAGCCACCTGTGACTAGACGTGATAGGATCTTGGTATCACTGTTGCACTGAACGGATGATCACTCGGCAGCTTAAAAAGCGATGTTCTCTACCCCTTCTTTATCGGGCAAATACTTCTTGTTTTTAATCAAGCACTTAGACAAGATAATTGCCACTACGATCACAAGCAGGGCACCTGCTACAGAGCAACCAATGATTAGAAAAATCGATATTTGCCCGCTCTGCATGTCTGCTTCCGTTTCAGTGTCAAGCGTTGTGTCCAGAGACTCGGTCGTGATGTTGATGATTTCATCCGGGTCATCATATACAATAGTGGCCGAAACAATATTCGACGGTGGTCCTACATTGCCTGGGGCGTCCCGTGCTCGGATGGCGAAGAAGTACGTGATGTTCTCATCTTTGCTTGGCATCAGAACCGTCATCGTTTCCATTTCGCCGAAGGTCTTCGGAGATGACAAGTTACCGACAGTGAGATTCGAATTTGACACTTTCATGCCGTTCGTAAAGTTTTTATAAAACACTTCGAAGATCTCGCTGTACCTGAGATGATATTCGGAAGCTGAAAAAACGTCAATGTACTCTTGATTATCCAATGGACAATTTTAGTATAAACAAAGGAAATGACAAGTTGACGAACAAGATGTGAACAAATTTAAACAAAAAATATTAAATAGCCCATATACTGGTCTTCGAAATTAGTCTCCACACAAAATAAATTGTAATACTGTGTGCTTCCAAATAAAAAATGTCATTCTGAAGCAAGCACTAAGTTTCCAAATCTACCTTACCTGTCCCTCGATCAAGGTCATTACCGGGTGCTGTCCAAGCTAAGGTGACCGTTTGGTTGTCATACGATGTGGCGGCAACTCTCAGGTCTGTGATTCGGGATGGCGGGAAGTTGTCACCAGGAGGTATTGCCAAGGGTGCTTGAATAACTCCACCAGACGTCACTCTATAAAATGGACCAACCGGTTCGGTAATGTTGGTATTCTCGTCGATACGATTAGCTGAGAGAGAGGAGGGAGACATACAGAAATGCAGACAAACAGATACAGACAGAACAGAGAGAGGAAAAGACAGGAGAGACAGAGAAAATCATACAGACAATCACAGGTAGAGATGAAGAGAGAGGGGTAGAGAGAGAAGAAAGAACAGACACGTCAGTACGTTATATTGTGCTTTATTCAAGAAATCATAGAATAAATGCGAAGCAGACAAAACAAAGTAAAATATTGTTAAAAACATAGCACACTCACGTGGTCGAATAGGCAATACTCCACCGGTGAACGTCGAAATGGGAACTTGAGCTGTGCCATCAGTGTCACCCGCGGTGACTTTGACATTGTATCGACAATTTGGGCACGTTGCGTTCACAAAGTCCAAGAACACACCGGAATATACTCCGTCATCTTCAGTGAAATCCGCTCCTGATGAGAAATTCGAAAACAAAGTAATAAAATACGAATACAATACAGTAACTGCGTTCTTCCAAGACTCCTACTAATAATGCCTACAAAACATGAACAATGACGAAGTGTTTCCCGAGAGCTCAGCCAACAATTCTCCACATAGGCCAACCATATATAATTTCCGCATAGAAGCAAGAACCTTGGAAGATGGTATGATGCACTTTTGCTCGGGTTGTAGAGTGAAAACGTTACCTCACCAACATGTTTTGAGAAATGCAATTAACTGGCAATCAATAGATCTTGAATGATGTAAATCCCTAACTCTAGAACTCACTTTCATCACAAATAACCAACAGAATAACACTCACTAAAATACCAAATATTTTAACTTAAAGATGGAAACAATACCTGCTCCATTGTCGAGAAGATTAACTTTTACTGGTGAGTGAGGCTGTGGTCTTTCCACTGTCGCCACCACGTCTGCTTTTACTATTGGTGCGTATCCTCGCTGAACCTGTGCGTACATGTTAGTCATGGCCGGCGTTTCAGTGATCAGAGAGTTGCTGGTCGTTGTCGTAACTCGAATAGGCTGTGTGTCCTCCCTTACGTTGGATTGTACAGATATTTCGACTTGTTGACTCTGATTAGCGGTTACTTCATACAGCCAAGTACCGGACTACAAAATAATCGCCATGGTAAGAACGCCTTGGTCAATGTTCACAGTGGAGGGTAGGGCCTTCTTGTAAGTTGCAAAAACTCGCTTCAAAATGCAAATTGTTATACCAAAATACTTCATCGCAAGCATTTGGGAAAAACGCATTAATTTCTGTGTATTTTTATATAGTTGAAATATTTTCACTATTTTTGAAAATGACTCATGCATGGGAAATATTAAATAATAGTGTAGTTCCTGAGAGTCTGAGACGCTTCGCAAAGCTATAGAGCAACGACAGTAATTGAGCGGCAATTTTTTAAAAGTGACTATAAATTGTCAGTCAGGCTCGTGAAAGTAGTTAGGTTGGTATAGAAACCGTTACGATAGTATTTCCAACAACCCTATTCTTCTATGGAACGACAACAGCAGTAATTACTTTTGCATTTCCAGAATATTAGCAATTGATTTCAAATAATTTTTGAAAAGTAATCAAAAACTGATAAGAGTGTATTGCTTGACTTGTCAGCATCCTTGTGATTTTCCATAAAAATTTCGTCGACATTAATTCAGTTCTACTTATAGTAAAAAACCACGACACGTATTCAACTGTATGAGTTTATAATATTTTCTTCAATATTCTATAATAAGGCTGTGTCTATTTTACAGGTCTTACAGGTCCTCTTCTGACTATAGGTCTATTGGTTTGTGAGCGTCGCTCAGCGATGACCTACATGTACATGTATGTCGTTATAGCAGATGTCACAGCCTCAGTTTTGAACTATAAGCACTATATTTTGTAAAATTCAGAACTTAGTGTACTCAGTTAGAGCGGGCTAATACACTATCCCTTCAGCGGAATGATCTAGTTAAAATGTTGAATAGAAAACTACGTCAAGGTAAGTATAAGTAATATATAATGTTTACAGTCATACCTCCGCGATGCCAGTTATCTCAATCGACACGGTCCGCGCTCCATCGTTGCGCTCGTAGTCAAGCGATGTTTCGTCAATAGCGGTCCCGTTCGGTCTGTACAGCACAACGGAAATCGGTGACGTAGTCCACAGAAAGAAAAACTTCGTGCTTTTGCCGATTGTTGAATCTATGACGATGGTGCCCTTTAACGTGTCAGTTGAAGGTATAGCCTGCTTCTCACTGTACAGCTACGTTGAAAAAAAATGATAAAAGCTGTAAGCACAACTCGAAACTATCAGGACACCATAATGACAACGCAGCCATTCTACCGTAGAGCACTGTGCTGTATCGTTTGTTTAGCTGATTGTTACACTTTTCATTTATACTCGATTTGGTTGTACATTGCACATGATGCTATTTCATGTTCCTAATAGAGATCTCTACAAGAATTAGTGGAACGGCAAGTATTTGTCTGAGAGAAATGTAGATGATTCTGCTTTCTTTTGCGAATATGTGTAACAAAAGCTCTTTCAAGTGCTTGAAAAGTTACGGCCGAAAACGAACATATCGTGCACTGACTACGTCTCTTCACAAAATAAACCTATTTGGATTGGTGAGAAGCGAAGGAAATTAAATAACTCACTTCGAACGACGAATTTGAGCTTCCTCCAATTCTGGAGGTAATTGTAGCGGAGAACGCATCGCTCAGTCCAGTAGAGCTGACGTCCTCACTGTAAAGAAATGATAGTCCACACGTGTCTTCGGATAGACTCAGCAACTTCTCATCTGCTGACGTACCGAATGCCAAAGTGTCAACGCAGACCCCTTTACTTATCAGAGATGGCTTGACTTCATTTATGTACGGTTCCCTATTTTCTTCACCGTCAGTGATCAAAACAAGAATGCCACCACGAGCAGAATGCCCATCCTTCTCCAGAACCTTTCAGTAAAAGTATGTGGAAACGTCTATGGCGGCTACAAATATGCGCATAAAATCGTCACTTCCAACATTTTAATGTAAGTTATGTGTGTCTGTAGATTTATTGATTGATCAATTGGTTTCTGAATAAGTCAGGACCATTCAAATATGTTGTTCTTCTGGCATATTATATATGGTATTTGAAAAATAACGGGATATATATATATATATATATATATATATATATATATATATATATACATATATATATATAAAAGCAATAATGCACCCCCTCCCGGCCCATAATGGACGAAAGCAAACTTTGCACGACATAATGTACGAGGCGAAGCCGAGTACATTATGAAGTGCAAAGTTTGCTTGAGTCCATTATGGGCCGGGAGGGGGTGCATTATTGCTATTATTTTATAGTTTTGGCAATGCCAGTGAATTTGTAGTTGTAGAAAACGAATAAAAAAGGAAATTTAAACTGAGTTTGAAGCCAGTGAGCGTCGTCCAGCATGATCGGCCCTGACTCCACACTGCACAGTGCACTGCACTGAACACGCACGTTCAGCACAAAAAATGACCAGCACTTTCACGGTTCATTTTGAATTGAAAAACGATGTATTTTCGAAGGAAATGAAAAGTAACTGCATCCCTACCGTCTATATCAAACTTGAAACATCACCTTTAAATATCATGCCATTCAAAAAGTCGACACGGTGAAATGCCAGAGATGGAAAAAAACGGAATGTTCATGCATCGACATCAGTATGATCAGCGAGCTGCATGGTATCAGCTGATCAATTTCATTGCTAACGATATCAACAGAGTTCAACATTGTTATTCAAATGTTTATATTTCAATAATAATTGTGTCTATAAATTTAATTTTCGATGGCCTCTTGAGAAGAGCTATTTTATTTCGGCGAACGACAGAACTTGACGTAAACGGGTGCTTGAAAGGTACAGTTGACAAACATACTGGAGGGCTTCGGTACCGTCGCGATATCGAGAACAAGGCAAGGTAAAATCACAGACATGGAGAAAAAACAATGAATGAAAGTTGTCTCCGATTACAGTCAATGCATCAGAATTAGGTGGCCGAGATGTTAGATCAACGGAGAGTCCACGGTCGTCATGATTGTTGGTAGTAGCTGACCTTGGACAGAGACTTTGAATGGCTCCGTAGTATGTCCGTAGACACTTCCGATTTTTACATCCATGATGACAGCAAGCTGCCGTTGTTGGCTCGTTTACGGCTGGTTCGAGTAGCCTTTCACGCTTGCATCGTTTACATGGCCACTGACATGCATAATATGCCATGTGTCAAACCCAGTATCGTCTAGGAGTTTGCAAACGTACTGAGTTCTGTTTCACCTATACGGCAACGAAGCGTACTATGTTGTAAACAAACGTAGTAATACAACCAGTGTATGCTGAGCGCCAGCCAGACAGACGACAAATGCGTGCGCGAGGACTCAAAAAATGTGATAAATCGTACAGTAAGACATTATTATCAATATTGTGAACGATTATCAAGATTTATAGTTTTGTGTATTACATGGTTTATCCGATACTTTCCCTCCTTTTAAATGCGCAGTCCTTTTTTCGTTTTCCAAAAGAGAATTTGCTCGCTGTGGGGCCGCAATGCTGAATAATGGAATACATTATCAGTAATAATGTATGGATATGACGTCACAAAATTCACTGGTATTGACAAAGCTATAATATAATTACGAATATTAAAATAACACATTTATTTTGCATTTTGTGTAATCATTTGTTGAATGCATATTTTGAATGCCGATTTTTCATAAAACATCATGAGCAGGCCTATATTACTCTGTACAGTGACAGGGTATTAAATCATATCTTTCTATTATTACTTACATCTATACCACTTTCCAATCCACATCCTATACACGTGGCTTCTCTTGTTGTCTTTGGGAGTAGATTTGCCAACTCGTCACGATCCTTATCGTCCTGCAGTTCCCGTAGATCTGATGTAATTACTGCATCGTTTTCGAACTCAACAATTCCGACAGAATGACCGTCAGGAACAGTCGCTTGAATGTATTTTGTGGCTAGTTGATTCAGAGTACCAATGCGATCGTTCTGAGAGGGAAGATTCGGCGGTGACAGGTGTAATGAAATAGTGAAAAAAAATATATAAGGATGACGCCTGTAAGACTAGTATCTGACAAAATGTTTATATTACACATCCTCCTCATTTCGCTGCAAATCCACTCATCAGATTTTAAATGAATCTTTGACTGGGTCGAAGTAAAGTAATGGTGATAGCATGTCGACGTTTTCTTGTCAAATAAAATACATAGGTTTCGACTCGGATAGCAGAATTTCCCTAAGTTCAAAAGATATGTCCTCTGGATCAAAATTTTATATCCTAGATTTCAATCCTTGTGACCTGGCATTTTCAATTATGGCAAGTTCAACTTCATAAGCTCAGCTGAAGTGAGAGCCCCATTATTGGCATATCTCCTAACAGTATTTCGTCATTTAAATTTCAATTTTTTATGTCATGTTGGTGTACTTATCAAGAGATGTGCAGTATGTATGCTTGGTATCATATTGAAAAAAGTAATGTAAATGTGAATGTACATGTAAATGAATACATTTTACAGTGCACCAAAGAATGTGGCCACCACTATATTGTTTCATATTAAATCTTAGACATCGTACAACTGTCAACTCCGTGACATGGCAGATACTGAATTCAATTTGGCAGATACTGTTTTGGCTATTATTGTGGTACTTTTAAAATAGCAATTAGAACAATGAATCACATATTTGCCCGATAATGTTTGGCCATGACATGAAAAGACATGTTAACACTGATATAACTTATGATATTAATAGATGATTGTAATTTTGAGCTTGAACTAATGATGAGAGGAAAATAATATGATCTCATGTTAAAGATAAAAATGATTAAAACAAAAAGACAAAAATACCAGTGCTTTAAATGTATATTTTAAATTTGTTGTGCGACAAACTTTGAAGTCTAGTAAGACAACCAATAATTTGAGAAGATGTCATAATATCAAAAGAAGCTTACATCATCCATGCTTCCCGAGACGTCCAGTACCAAGACGATTCGGAGTGGGGCAATTTTCACAACACGGAAAGTCGGCGTGGTGTCAGTCACTTGCCGGGCTGGATTGCTGTCATTCTTGAAATCTTCTGACTCCAGCATTACGTCCCAGGCACTCCTGTATGAACACTGTATGTTCTGTTGGTTAGGAGCCATGGCATTGTGAAGGGACAATGGATCACCAGTGACGTCACTATGACAGAATTCAACAACCTGAAAGAGTGCGGTGATATGCTATATTTATAGTTATGGGAGACATATTTTAAATTGGTAGTTTCCTTTGTGAAGGAAAACTAATAAAATTGAAATATAAATGCACATCTAGACGTGTTCGTTTGTTATTTTTTCATATACGGAGTTACTGGGAATGGAATGAAAAAATAAGCGAAAACATTATAGAAATCGTTGACATTTGTTACCATCTTAAAGCAGAAAATATTTGACGGCAAGCCTTGCTTACCCGCCTCACCATGATCGATTTATTTGAGTTCCAACTGTGGACAAAAAAGTCAGAACGTACATCATGTATACTTTTTTCATCGATTCGAGGGATTGTCTACAGTTAACGAAATTGCCGAAAATGAAGTTTTAGCCCTCCTGCCAACTTTGGTAAGGAAACTTACGATTTAAGATGGCGGCAATAGTAGTATTTTGTAGAAGTGAACCTGTTATTGTTGCAATGAGCCGACAAATTGTGTAACTTGCTGATCGACAAGTACGTTTTGTTCCCAGTGTATGTTATTTTGCGGTTAAGTCGATAGACGGCCAACTGCCTTACTCGTTTAAATTTCCAGTCAGAGAGCCATCGAAAGTCGCTCGGTAAACTTTGGATCGTACGCGTACAATGCGATTGCTCTTTCCTCCATGATGTTTCCAGTGAATTCTGTTTTCAACCTTTGTTTGACAGATATTAAATTTGGTCGGATAATGCTCAAGTTAATTTTCTGACTTTACATTGAAAAGTTTGTGGCTACACCCTGTGAACTCTCTCACCAAATTAAACATTGGAAGATTAATTGTTTAACCTACCGAGTTTAAGAAACTCATAAACAGATACGAGCCTGTCGCTCTATTAGGCATGGTGGGAAGGAAACGGCAATATTTGCCAGGTCGTTTACCGCTCTTAGGGTTCACGTTACAACGTATCCCCGTCTCAGAATCGTACGACTTCCCAATCACAGCCCGCGAACATCGTGTTGGTTCAACGTTACCCTTGTCATCCAAGTAGAATCGTTCGAAGGAGTTGGTGGCGTACTCATTAAAAAGTCCCCATCGCAAGTGACCCCATTCGTGCACGATCACTTTTGCTGAAAGTAGAGAAAAGCTAATTACCGACGAATAACTGCAATTTCTCGCGTCAGATGTCTGACATCAGCAGACACACAAAAACAAAAACAATTACAAACAAAACGAAAAGATGGCTTCGAAATGATTTACTATTTTTGTTTTCTATTCGAGTATCAGTTGCCGACAGAAAAGCTCTTCAATATTGAAAGCTCGATCCCAAGCGATGAAATTAAAAAAAATCCTAGTATTCCTGCAGTCTAAATCACACTGTAGAATAATTTTGGTGCGTATATTTTTCTTTGGTAAGAGCTTTACTTCAAATAATTTTCTTTGTTAACAGTTCACAATTTTAAAACTTAAGAACTAGTACGAAATCTGCCTAAAAACTAAATATACATAATGAATTCGCTGTGGCTCATTTTCGGAGATTCCAGCATCATTTAGAGAGATTTTTATTGATATGCCTATGTCAGTAAAATCATAAGAACAGCCAAAACGCAGGCCCAACGTCTTTAAAATGCCAGTATGACTATATACCTGGGTCACCATAAGTGTCAACTGTCCATTGTTTGTCCAGAATAAACTTGTCTGTCAGGTGTATATACTCAGCTTCTTCTCCACAAGAACCAAACTGATTGGTGTACGGTGTTTCTCTCCCGACGTTCTCGTGTTTCGTTACAATGGCGTTGGCGGCGTCAAATATCTCACTTGTGGCTTCAACATTGACTAAGTCGTTGCTCCACGTGTTCGGCAGTAAGATAGTAATTTCCTTGAAGAAGGCTCGTTGTTTCGTTGCCCGATAGAGGGCGCCTGAGGCACCTGTGAGGATCTCCTGTTTGCATACATGTAAGAATATGAATAAGTGCCTTAACAGCTTACAACGATTACGTATATGATAATCGATTTATGTAATTTTTTGTTGATTTTGGGTGTGAAGTTTTATTTTTATTTGTTGTGCCTAGAAATTACACAAAGTTACACACCGTAAGCCCAAATATATTAACTCAAAAACTACATGTGCGCCGTCTGGTTTATATATGTGCAGCCTTCAGGTAAGCAATAATAAGCAGTCATGAGTCAGTGAGTATCTACCAACACCTCGCCGCTTGTAACAACGTTCTATTGCCCGATGTACCATGACTTACTATTCATGAGCGTTTGTAAGCTCCGATACTCAGTATCCCTCAGTTTTCTTTGTGGCTCGTTGAGGGGTCCATTAGTGCATGACAGATGATAGGAGTGGTACTCCTTTGACCTTAAATACCTCTGTGGTGGCTTTATGGTCAAACTCGGTGAAAGTAAATAAGCTGCATATTTGTGAACTGGCCAAGCTAGCCACCTTTTGTGGTGACGAACAACTCACATAATCCATGTTGTACGTCATCAATTTTTTCACCCTTTTTCTAGTGTACAGGGGCACTCCGACGCGATTGCAATCGAAACAGTGCAATCTCAACACCTTGTATCTATGCTGCAGAAAGTAGCAGAAACAAGCGGCATTTCCAATTAACTTTCAAGTAGCAAAAGTAGTCTAGAGAAAGACGACAGCACCGTCAGCCTAGCCCTTCGCTTTTCCCTCAAGGTAGAACGCACCTAGGGGACAGAAATTCGGGCCTTCAAATTTAATCAATTTTCTTCTGACCTACCACTTATGGGGGCTCATTTTGAAGCTCTTGGAGAAAGAAAAGTTTTCACCGTCTTAGTTTTTTGAAAATTGAAAATTTTATTTTTTCCCATAGAGTTAACACAGGTATGGCGGCCATTTTGAATTTCAAATATCGAGAAATCGCAAGTTATTTGTCTCTCTAGTACCAAAGTTTGCACGGTGACCCCTGATTTTTAGTCTTGCTTTGTTAAGAGAATGGTTGAAATTTTCACTGAGGAAAGTTTGAGCAAAATTTTAAGTCTTTCACTTTCGAATAGAGAAGTCATCTTCGCATGCATTCGTTTGGGTTGACAATGATATCATTGTCGTTCATCGATAATTTTGAACGGGAGCCTTGATGACGTGGAATGCTTCATATTCCAGTCGCTCATAATGTGCACAAGTTTTAAGTTGTTTACAAAACTCCACATTTACCCTATCCGACGTATTTATACGCCATTGTCTACGGCAAATTAGGCATTCTTCGCATGGACGCGGTTAAATGTTACTGCACTCTATTTTGTGACAGTTTGGCACCGTGCCGAAGAATTGTGTTGTGTTGCTGAATATCTCACGTCCCACTATATTGAGAACCGTTGACCCACGCTGCAAAGGTAGAGATTAATCATCGATTGGTACCTTTTAACGATAACAGTCATTGGCTATTCACTGTAACTGTATATTTGTTATTTTCAATTGTGAATTGCCCATAAAGTTAGAGACACGACAACATTAAGCCACAGGCAAGGAGTGTCTGTGATTAAGCAAATTTGTTATGAACATCATGACCAAAATAGAGCTTTATTTAGTCTTTTGCTCATGCTCCACTTTAGGGATTTCTCGAATAATTATTTCGTGTACAATAGTGTTTTTCCGAATTTGTACAAGAAACGTCAGACATATTCTATTTGAAACAAAAATAGCAAAACTCAGGACAAACACGTAAGTTAGGCATAAATGAAAGTGAAACAACGTACATCTCTCTCTCTCTCTCTCTCTCTCTCTCTCTCTCTCTCTCTCTCTCTCTCTCTCTCTCTCTCTCTCTCTCTCTCTCACGTTCTACGTTAACAAGTCTCGTCAGTTCCAGCTTCTTTTCTATTGATACAACAATTCCAGCTTCTTTTCAAGTCATACTGTCACCATGTCGTATCAATAGAAAAGAAGCTGGAACTGACGGCGAGTGCTGACGTCGAAATTGAACTTGTTTATTGAATACAGAGCCATGGCTAGGTCTCACGACCCAGCCACTGATACATCAGTCTGTGAGTCTCCCGTGCCTAAGTCAGTCCCAGTTACTTTGTCCTATATGAGTTAGTGTTATACAGTATCTTGGCTATGTCAGACACAGACGCCATAAAGAGTACCATAAGACAATACTTTGATTTCTACCGACATTAGAAAATACACAAAAGTACAAATTATCACTTGACCGTGTTGCAATTCTGTTTTTCACACCCACGCCATGAATAAATTAAAACGGCAATAACAGCTCAATATTATGATTTTTTGAAATAAATACAATAGAACATGGCGGTATAGTACACAGAATACCTCTATGACAAAGATTAGTTGCTGGGTGAATTTTAAATGCGCTACGAGTAAAACCATGTAACACCATACCTTGCTGGTATCTCGTAGCGTCACTATTGTTAGAGTCGAAAATCGAGAGAAATTGCGCGTGATTTCTCGCGTCCAAGGACCCTTATATATCGTGAGCGTGAAATATTAATTTCTTTGCGCTGATTTGGAATCTTACCTGCAAGTTTTCTAGGAGATTAGCATTCTCTTTCACATCGTCAGCTATCGCTATTAAAATCCCTTTGTATTCGTTGTTGTCCAGCGTGATTTTGGATCTTTGAAGCAGACCGTAGACAGAAAATAGAGGCAACGTTAACGCGAGCAGCAAACTCACGCTAACGACTAAACGAACCATTGCGGCCATAATGACAGCTCTTTGAAGTGTGTCGTAATACCTCAAAGGTAACTATGTCTGGGTCAAGAAATGAAGGTATTTTCTTCACGTAGGAAATTTGCATATAAATGTATACAGGGGTGCTCACCAATGAAATACTTTTTGATTTTCTTTTAAATGAACCATTCGAGTTCCAGACCTAAGTAATTGCAGTCGAAAATGTATACATTTTACTTCGTACTATTTAATGCCAGAAAGACATGGACGGTCCAACTTGAAATGCTACATTGTCCCAAGCCATCGCGATCAGCTAACCAAGTGTGAATACCGTATTTGTATATGCACGGGTTAAGATGATACACTTACTGTTTCCGGGTTGAACCGTTGGCCATTTCAGATACATGATCAGCCTTTTCCGGGTTCAAGACACTTACACTTTCTAGCCTTTTGTTCGCACGTCAACCATGTTTACGAGTAGTGACGAGCTTTCTACAGTGGTAGTAGCAAACACCAGAAGCAGACGACAGTGAACTCTCTCGTTTTTCGCTGTTGAAAACACACAAACTGCCACATCGTCGCTACTATCATATAGGGCTCATGGTGTTACGCCAGGGGTTAAGATTAGAAATTTCTAGTTGTATTGATTCACGATTACTAATTATGGTAAGGGATAAAATACAACAATTGTTACTGACTATATAGTTTGTGCGACCACTACGCCCAGTTTACCCTCTGATGAAAACATTTCACACACGTACATGATGTCAGTCTCTGCATTTTCTGTTTAATGTATAAACATGTTAGACATAAATTGGCAATTTTTACAATGATAACAATCTACAGCAATGTTAGTAAAATATTAAACGAACTTGAACAACTGGCCTTTGTCTTATTCACTTAGACCAATTATTGATTTTTAGGGTATTGACATTCCTTCAAATATTACTCCCGACGTCGGATCTCATATTTTCAACTGAATGCCGTTTTACAAACGATTCGAAAGGAAAATTTACAATTACATCAGTCCACAATCCCAAACGGGAATGAGTGTCTATCAAAATCAAGTACTTTGAACTTGCCATAATATCAGCATATTTCCGTGAGTTTTTTTTTGCTGGACTCGATCTTAAATTTTTGATTGTCAGTTTTTTAATTAACTAAGAAAAGGTTTGAGTTGTTTTGTCGACACTGACCGCAATGAAAATCATCAACATCATTTGATTGCGCAACTATGGAACTTGTCTTGAACCACATTATTTGGATCATAAAGTAAATGTTACCAAGACATGAAATCTAATGACGTGAAATAAATGCGTTAGACAGAATGACTGAAATCCACTTGATATATGCAGGCTTGACAGAAAATAAAAATAGAGTCGTTGCAAAACACATATGAATGGGCATTGGCACTCTACTTTGCACAGGTGTTGCAAACATGTAGATTCCACATTACGTGTATGCTGTGTATGGCCTGTGTTCAAGCGAACACAGCCTCACTAAAACTTATTAAGCGTAACATTGACTAATAATGGTGATCAGATGAATTGATTAAATTAGAAATGAAGTCATATCATTTGATAGACTGGAATAAATTGATGTAACAGTAATTTGTTGTCGATCTCTGAATACTAGTTTGTCAGAGTGCATTATAAAGCCCACGGTCCCTCGACAAGGATGGCCCGTGTAAGGGGATAACAGTTATTTCTGTTGTGACAGTTATATCTTGTTGTAACATACACCCAACGATTGAGATTTACTTCGAATGATTCACAGGAGCATTAAAGTAGTCCTTAGAATTCTCAGACTTCAATGTCAATTCACTATCACGTGATGTCGACCGATTGAGGCTATAGTCCTCTAATAAAGTCAACATGCCAGGTACATTTTTGACCCATAATAACAGTGTAGGTTCGTGTTTGATTTACATCATCATAATTTGCCGCAAAGCTTGAGTGACTTCTTTAAAAATGTAGATCATTGCCACGAAACACATTTCAAACAAGGTTTAAATTTTTATCTACCAAAAATGCGTACGAGAACTGGTCAGTTTGCAATTTCGTACGCAGGCGACAAACTCTGGAATAATTTACCACGTAATGTAAAAGCAAGTATATACTTAAAGAATTTACATATTCCCTAACAGAGCATCTTTTAAAAATGTACAATATCACGTAGATATCTGTCTATTAATTTCTTGTATTAACATGTTGTATATTTACCAGTAACTGTCTCATTTAAGCCCTCGTATTATATAATGCAATACAATTTTGTAGAGATGGGGCCAGACTCGATTAGCTGTAAGCTATTACTTCTGGCTTCCAATATTGCCAGTGTTATTGATAAATGCATATAATTGGATTTATTACATTTTTTGTAAACAATTTAAATTGCAATGGGCAATAAAGTAAAGTAAATAATCAAAAATTGCAATGTATAGCGTTAAGAAAATGGGAGGAAACTATTGGTAACGATTACAGTCATGTTTTAATTGAAATATCGCAGATTAAAAACGGAGAATAGAGCTCGTTCATTCTCCGGAGTCTTTTTCTCTGTCACCCGTGACCTGTGAGTGGAAATGATCTTGGTATCACTGTCGCACTGAATGGATGATCACTCGGCAGCTTTGAAGGCGTTGTTCTCCACCCCTTCTTCATCGGGCAAATACTTGACTTTATTCAGGTACTTGGACAAGATGATTGCCGCTGCAATCACAAGCAGGATACCTGCGACTGAGCAACCGATGACTAGAAAAATCGATATTTCCCCGCTCTGCATGTCTGCTTCCGGTTTGACAGATAAGAGAAGATTGGGAGTGGTAGTTTGGAAATGGAAGGTTGTTTCAGTGTCAAGCGTTGTGTCCGGAGACTCGGTCGTGATGATGATGATTTCATCCGGGTCATCATATACATATACAATAGGCCGAAACAATATTCGACGGTGGTCCTATATTGCCGGGAGCGTCACGTGCTCGAACTGCGAAGAAGTAAGTGATGTTCTCATCTTTGCTTGGCATCAGAATCGTCATCGTTTCCATTTCGCCGAAGGTCTTCGGAGATGACAAGTTCCCGACTGTGAGATTCGAGTTTGACAGCTCTGTTCCGTTCATAAAGTCTTTGTAAAACACATCGAAGATCTCGCTGTACCTGAGATGATATTCGTAAGCTGAAAAACGTCAATGTACTCTTAATTATCCTATGAACGTTTTGGGATAAACAGAGGAAATGATACATTGACGAGAAAAAGGTGAACAAATTTAAACAAATTACCCGAAATGACTGTAAAATTTCGTCTCCATACAAAATATATTCACATTGGTACATCAAAAAAAATGTTATTTTGAAGCAAGCACTCAGTTTCAAAAAATATCTCACCTGTCCCTCGATCGAGGTCATTGCCTGGTGCTGTCCATGCCAAGGTGACCGTTTGGTTGTCATACGATGTGGCGGCAACTTTCAGGTCTGTGATTCGGGATGGCGGGAAGTTGTCACCAGGAGGTATTGTCAAGGGTGCTTGAATAACTCCACCAGACACCACTCTATAAAACGGACCAACCGGTTCGGTAATGTTGGTATTCTCGTCGATGCCATTAGCTGTGAGAGGAGGCAGACAGACAGGCAGAAAGACAGACCAACAGAAAGACAGACATTTGGACAGACAGAGAGATGGACACAAAGACAAACAGATACCAGACACACATGCAGACAGACATAACAGAGAGAGGAACAGGAGAGACAGAGAAAATCAGACAGACAATCACGGGTAGAGATGAAGAGAGAGAGGGGTAGAGAGAAAAAAGTTAAGAACAGACACGTCAGTACGTTATATTTTGTTTTATTCAAGAAATCATCAAATAAATGCCAAGCAGACAATGCAAATAAGATACTGCTAAAATATAGCACACTCACGTGGTCGAATAGGCAATACTCCACCGGTGAACGTCGAAATGGGAACTTGAGCTGTGCCATCAGTGTCAACTGCGGTGACTTTGACATTGTATCGACAATTTGGGCAAGTTGCTGTCACAAAGTCCAAGAACACACCGGAATATACTCCGTCATCTTCAGTGAAATCCGCTCCTGATGAGAAATTCGAAAACAAAGTAATAAAATGCGAGTAAAAAATGCGTTCATTTATGTACCTGTGGCCGTGTGGATTTTTACTACATGAATGAAACCAATAGACAAAATACAGTTTCTCAAAAACTCAGCCTACATTTCTCCACATCGGCCATAATTTCCGCATAGAAGCAAGAACCCTGGAAGATGGTTCAAATTCTATGTCTTTTGCTGGGGTGTAGGATGAAAACGTTCCCGCACCATTTATCCTCTTTTTAACAATCACTTAATCGACAATCAAGAACATATTTTTTTGTGTTGACCTAATACCTGACTCTAGAGTACTTTGAGTCACAAATAATGTACAACATAACACTACTAAAATACTAAATATTTTAAGATGGAAACAATACCTGCTCCATTGTCGAGAAGATTAACTTTTACTGGTGCATGAGGCCGTGGTCTTTCCACTGTCGCCACCACGTCTGCTTTTAATATTGGTGCGTATCCTCGCTGAACCTGTGCGTAGATGGTAGTCTTGGCCGGCGTTTCAGTGATCAGAGAGTTGCTGGTCGTTGTCGTGACTCGAATTGGTTGTGTGTCCTCCCTGACGTTGGATTGTACAGATATTTCAACTTGTCCGCCCTGATGGTCAGTTACTTCATACAGCCACGTGCCAGACTACAAAGTAATGGCCATGGTAAGAAAGAATTGGTCAATTCCACAGTACCGTATACTAATGGCAAACACATGCTTCATAATGTAAATTACGTAAGGTTCCTTTTTCATACACCAATAATACTTCACTGCAGACAAGTATTTTGGGGAAAACAATATTTCTGCATATCTTCATATATTTCATAGTTACGTTGAAAAGTTCACTATTTTTGACACGTGATATCGAAACATTAAATAATGGTATAATTCCTCATTGTCTAATTCGACGTCACAAAATTCAAATTAAGTATTGTTTGTATAGAATGAAAGTATGTGGGATAGGAACAACTACAACAGTATTTCCGACGGTGACATTCACTATGAAACGACTAAAACAGTACTATTATTTCATTGCCGGAATTTTTGTTATTGATTTCAAATCATGTTTGGAATCAATTACAAATTGACGAGGGTGTACTGCTTGACTTACTGAGCACATCAGTGAAAATGATTGACACACAATCAGTCAAAATCCAAAACACATATGAAAATATTGAAGGAATGGTTCAGGCGTCAGATTGTCTTGCCAGGAAATTTACCTACTAGATTACAATTTCAATGGAAAACAAAAGGCTATTGACAACATCATAATCTTCTCACACACTAGAACAAACTCGATCCCTGGGATCGATTCCCCTGCCTTTAACGAAACAAAGATGGAGATAAATATGCCTAGTAAGTTTGCTATCCACCATGCTATATCCAAGAAGATAGCAAAAGACATTATTTACAGAAGTTTTAAAGTCATACCTCCGCAATACCAGCTATCTCAATCAACACTGTCCGCGCTCCATCGTCGCGCTTATATTCTAGGGAAGTGTCATCGATGGCGGTCCCGTTTGGTCTATACAGGACAACAGAAATCGGTGACGTGGTCCACAGAAAGAAAAACTTCGTGTTTTTGCCGATTGTTGAGTCTATGACGATGGTGCCTTTTAATGTGTCAGTTGAAGGTACAGCCTGCTTCTCACTGTACAGCTACGTTGAAAAGAATTGATAAGGGTGTAAGAAATTGATGTAACGACTGCACACCAATGAAACTATCAGGTCATAATTGTTACAACTACATTTGATATCTGTGTTATATCGTTTGTGAAGTTGATTGCTAAATGTTTCATGATTCTTACATTGTTACATTTGTTCATAATTAGTCACATGTTTAAAAGGTCGTTGGTTGTATCACAGGATATACCGCAGCATTATTTGTCTAGAAGTTATAAATATGATCAATAAATGTCATGTTTTCAACTTTTTTATCTTACAAGCCTTACCTGTGTCGTGTCTGTCGCGTCTTTGCCTATCACTTTACCCTCGAGATTTCTGTATAATATGTCAAAGAAACAGTTTCCATCTCGTAATTTCCCTCCCTAACCCCCTTCATTAATTTGTTCTGCACATCACCAACGCGGGCCTTATCAATGATTACTTTATCAGCTACTATGACTCGAGTTATTAGGGCAGGGCGATGGGCTCCAAGCGTTGGTGATTGGCAGAATAAAATAATGAAAGTGATAAGGGAGGGTAATTAAGAGATATAAAGTACTTTCTCAAGGATTGTAAAATAAAAAAGTGTTATTCATGACATTCATTGATCATATTTATTTGATCTTTTTTTGTGAATAAGTAAAATAAAAGCTATTGCGACCGAGTAGAAGTTTATGTCTGAAAACAGATATTAGGCATTGACTAGGTCTCTTCAGAAATACAACCATTTGGATTGCCGAGGGTCAATTTGAAAGGAAATAACTCACTTCGAACGACGTATTCGAGCTTCCTCCAATCCTGGAGGTAATTGTTGCTGAGAATGCATCGCTTAGGCCAGTAGAGCTGACGTCCTCATTGTAAAGAAATGAGAGTCCACACGTCTCTTCTGATAGACTCAGCAACTTCTCATCTGCTGAAGTTCCGAATGCCACCGTGTCAACGCAGACCCCTTTACTTATCAGAGATTGCTTGACGTCATTTATGAATGGAGAATCAGTTTCTCCACCGTCTGTGATCAAAATCAGTATGCCACCACGAGCGGAAAGTCCGTCCTTCTCGAGCACCTTAAGCAATATTAACAGGTGAAGGTTCATTTTTTTAACGCTAGTAAAAACACTACCAAATTCGTTAATATTAACTTAATGTTAAATAATGCCAACGTTCTGACTTTCAAATAGACTTGGTTAAAGTCAGTGATTTTTGAATGTTTGAGTAGGGTGAACGCGATGTTTTGTCCTCTGTTTTCATATGAAGTGCATGTGAGTAGGGTGAACGCTATACAGGGGAGTTTCTCCCGGAATCATGAATCAGGCAGAAACTAACTCACGTACTGCGCAGCGGAGTCAAAGGTAACGCGTTCAATCGCTAGGAAAACCTGGCCCGGGCTACTAAATTCCAAAATATTTGTATGAAATAGGAGAGACTCAAGAGAAACTATTACAAATGATTTTATTTTTCAACAATACACCAGCTTGAACCAAGTCTAACGTTCAAAATGATACGACCATAAACCGATGACGTCAAACGTGAGTGTGTGTATCTGGAAATGGGGTTACAGTGTACGTTCTAGAAGGATGATGATTAACTTCAGGTGACTGGGCTTGAGTCGATAGGGAATCTAATGGATAAATGACTACACAGAAGCGTCTCGTCATCGATAATTTCCATTTCACCCAAGTATATACCAACTCAAGATGAAGATAAGAGGAAAATAGCAATGGCCAAAGATAGGAATCTTCTTTCCGATCATTTCTCTATAATATCCTTATCACTCAATCATTCAGAACTCTTCCCATGGTGAAAAATGTCGGTAGATTTGTCCAGACTGGAGGTATATAAAATAACTGCAAATGCAGATATTTGTTCTGTAGGCCTGGGGATTTTTGATGTACCAAGACAGCCATGCAGTTGAAGAGGACTCCGATGAAAGCGTTAGTCTAGATGTAATATTTGTATACTAATACACCTCGTACCGCATTTCGCTTTCTATACGAAGGACAAAAGTTCTGAAATATGCTACCTTTGGCATCATTTCCATAAGTACTGACTCACTGCATATCTGTGGCCGTACCACTTTTTTGAATTTATCATCGAAATATCTGATTGGTCGATTTAACAGCATGTTAGTTAACCCAATGCATTTGCAGGATATTTGTGTATTTTTTGTCTCTTTCCTCAGTGGATTTACTAATCTACATTCTTGATGAATGCTGCACTGCACTGCTACTATATACATTTTAATTTTTGGTTGTAATTGTAGTGTTTTAAAGTGCATAACCTAAAAGGTTGAATCTCAGATTGACTAATAGGGGTCGGTCGGCAAAGATCGCCTCCCAAATGTTTGTATGCACTGTCCCATGTACTTGTAAAACTGGTATGTCTTGCTTAACGTTTTGAATTGTATTCATATTATAATACCTGTACACCGGAATTCAATCCACATCCGATACAAGTACCACCTCCTGTTGTAGTTGGAAGCAGATTTACCAAGGCGTCACGTCGTTCCCGCTCTGAATTTCCCGAAGAGAAGATGTTATCACTGGAGTGGTTTCGAACTTAACAATTCCGACAGAATGGCCATCTGGAACCGTCGCTTGAATGTATTTTGTCGCCAGTTGATTCAAAATACCAATGCGGCCAGACTTAAAGAATGAAGATCCGACAGAAGACAGATGTTGACACCAGTATTATCTGACTGCATTTCATCGATAAGTTCAAATAGCGAAGTGGCTGATCTAAAACTACGACGCTAAACATTTACATTAAGTGGTAGACTGTAAGTGGTACTGTATTATCGTCTCGCTTCTTATTTCAGAATTTACAAATTGACTACAATGACGACAGAGGAACGCACGTACAGTATTTCTATTTTTAAGTAGCTTTACGATTTGAATATTGTTTACAAATGATCCATTATATACTACAATTCAAATGTCATGGTCAATCACATGGACAGTTTCATCATATTTGCCATATCACTGTTGCCAGTAAAAAGCTTACCATGCTTCCCGAAACATCCAGTACCAGAACGATTCGAAGTGGGGCGATTTTCACGACACGGAAAGTCGGTGTGGTGTCAGTTACCTGCCGGGCTGGATTGTTGTCATTCTTGAAATCTTCTGACTCCAGCATTACGTCCCAGGCACTCCTGTATGAACACTGTATGTTCTGTTGGTTAGGAGCCATAGCATTGTGAAGGGACAATGGATCACCAGTGACGTCACTATGACAGAATTCAACGACCTGTCAGAGAAAACAAGGGCGTATTGTAAAGTTGATGCCAGCCGTCGTTATCTGAGGACAGATTAGGGTGGAAACGCGACCGGTTAAACTGCATTACAGTCAGAGTAACTTTTAATTAGAAAGATGATACCTACAAAAGGCTGAGCCTGGCTTGTCATAAGAGGTTTACTTCCTCCATTCGGTTATTTTCGACGTACCAGTGGCACAAATTTTGTACTTCTTCATTGATTTCAATCGTGTGGCAGATAGCCTATAATATTTAGTTACAGAGTAGTATGTGCCTCGAAAGTAAAATACTTAAACCCTTGCTCAAAATTTCCTCAGTGAAACTTTCTCTTACCAAATCGGGAGACACGTTGCAAAGTTTGAAAGTCGAGAAAAAAATTACCCGATATTTACCGATGTTTGAAATTCAGAATGGCCTTTAACACCGTTGTAACTTTATGGAGAAAACAATTTTGATTTTCGAAAAACTAAGACAGTAACAGTTTTCTTAGACCAAGACCTTTAAAATGAGCTCCCACAAGTGTAGATCGGGAAGTCTTGTCATAAGTAGAGGCCAAATATCTATGAGAGAAACACATTATATACCTTAAGCTATGCATACAATGAAAACGGACGCAAATTCTCCTGTAAGCCCTTGTTTATCCAGTTAAGTCGTTTTGGAACCAGCCAATCTAAGGACACATTTATTGATGCAATGTCATGTAATTTGTTCATTGGAAGTGACTTAACTAAGGCAAAAGCGAAATTTCCGTGTATCTCTGACAGAATTTCCACATGAATTTAAAACGTCTTAAATTTAGTCACCTAGTGTTTAGTTTCCCAGCCATATTTACAAGTTTGCCAACCTGGATGTATCAATACGCGCACGCCGCCCTGGAAGATATCCTATAATGCATTGCTGTAACGCCAACGCCTAAACCGGAAATTGGCTCATTTGGCGTCAAGACACCAAGGCGAGCGGATCAGCTTCGCTCATCCAATCTTGCCGCACATGGCAAGCAATTGCGATAATGACGAATGCCTTATTTCCAAAAATCAGTAAATGACATGCTTTATCCATCCCCACTTCAGTGAGACACGTTCCCTAGTCAGTAAATGACAATGCGGCCGGGGTACCCCAGGCCTCCCACAAGTATCAGATTGTTGTAGCGAATTCGAAGCAAGCAGCTTTTCTCACAGAAAGAAGTTGCATAATGTACTCAGTAAAACGTTGTCAGGTACATGTAACATGAAAAGTGACTGAGGTCGAAGTGACTAAGGCACCGGGATTGATCTGACCACAAACAACGACAAGAGGGTGTGAATTACTTGGGTCGAAACGGACAGGGCCGGGGGACAGGGGTCGAGGTGACCTGCTGCCCCGGCCCCCAGATAGGCCTAGCGGCCTGGCTATGTTTACATAAGGCGTCCACATTTTAGAAAATCGCTAGAAGTAGACAGAAAGAAAGCCCCATTACGTGAAAACGCTTGGGGTCGATAGGGGTCGGCTGACAGTTTGACACATTTCGTACCATTAAGAGTCGAATGATACTACATTGACTGGGTTGACCATCAAAAAACGTCCGGGCAAAAGTGAATACATTGGATGTTTGACCAAACTTTACAAAGCATCAATTTTTGATCAAAAAATTCATGCGTATAGAACTAATGAAAATTCGTAAAAAAATACCAATACCTTGTACATCAGGCAATAAAATGTCGTAGGCGTGAAAATGAGTTTACTAGAAAATACATAGTGACTCTTAAAATTAGTTTGAAAATTTAGCGTATTTACCGCGGTATCGCTAGATGGCCGTCATTTTCGAAGCGAAGATGAAGTGGTGGATTCTGGGATATCTTCCAGGGCGGCGTGAATACGCGTGCCCATCATACAAAACTCGTAACAAGGAATTCAATAATTAAACCTACCGATTCTAAGAAACTCATGAACATATATGAACCTGTCGCTACATTCTTCAAGTTGGGATTGAAGCGACACTTTTTCCCCGGCCGTATACCTCTGCCAGGATACACATTACAGGGTTTTCCAGTCTCGAAATCGTTTGACTTTCCAATGACGGCCTTTGAACATCGTGTTGGTTCAACAGATCCCCGCTCATTCAAGTAGAAACGTTCATTGTCGTTGGTGGCGTACTCATTAAAAAGTCCCCATCGCAAGTGACTCCATTCATGCACGATCACTTTTCCTGAAGATTAAAAAAACTTAATATTCCTGTAATGCTTTCTTAGGTGTTTATATTGTACACAATCGCGACCGCAAAGTAAACTCAATTTTTTCCAAAAGAAACAAACTGCTCGGGTGAGGTGCTTTTGATAATGCACACTGTCAATCGGCACTGTCATTAAATTTGAAATGCCTAAACCTTTCACTGTAATGGTTTCCTTTAACGTGTGACAGTTCCTAACGATGGGCAAACCTGTGCGAGTTCTTTTAACAAACACATCTCACGTGCAAGCCATGTAATATAACAGATATTCTCTTGCTCGTATGTCGAGTTTGCAGTATCAATCGCAGATAAATTTGTATTGATATGCTTTACATGTCAGTATAGTAACGGCCCAAAATCTCGCCATCTTTTGCTAACGGGTATTATTTACCTGGGTCACCATACGTGTCAACTGTCCATTGGCTGTCCAGAATAAACTTGTCTGTCAGGTGTATATACTCAGCTTCTTCTCCACAAGAACCAAACTGATTGGTGTACGGTGTTTCTCTCCCGACGTTTTCGTGTTTCGTTAAAATGATGTTGGCGGCGTCGAATATCTCATTTGTAGCTTCAATACTCGTTAAGTCATCGCTCCATGTGTTTGGCAGTAAGATAGTGATTTCCTTAAAGAAGGCTCGATTTTTTGTTGCCTGGTAGAGGGCGCTGGAGGCACCTGTGAAGATATCCTGTTGGCCAAGATTCTCTGTTATTACATTGCTAATATTCTGTAATATCGATGTCAACCTATCATTATGAATTGCTGTTATGAAGGAATTTTGCTTATTGGAAGTGTCACGTACGCGTGTTTGTTGGAGATACGTTCATGACCTGCCAAAATCGGATAAAAAAGACGCGAATGCTTTCTAAATAAGAACAATCAATGAGTGAGTGAGAAGTAACATAATGTACTCGCTCGGTATGTGAGCATTTCTGCTTGATCGGAAAAGCTATGAGTTGTTCATTTACGGCAAGCCAACTATCTGCTCACGGAATAAGCTTCACTATTAAGTATAGTTCATGTTTGCTTTTATGTAAGTAATACGCCATGGAGATAGAAGCGAGACATTCACAGTTATGTCACCTTTGATGTGAAATCGATACGTTTTAGTCGTAAACAAAGCGAGATCTGAAACCATTAAAAATGTAATTTTTGATAATTATGATAAGAGTACAGCTGCATGATCTGCTTTTAAACTTACTCAGCGGGCGGCAGTGATGGTCTCTGTGACCTTGCCAACACCAACAGACTACTCATGAGGCTGACACCGAAAATCATAGAGGTGATATGTATACATAGTATGCCAGAATGAAATATTGTACTTAACTGTCTGCAGACTGATTAGAATTATTTTTATCATTAACAGCAAAGTATTTGAATTTACAGACGTAAACAATCTAAAAATTCTCACCGTGCCGTGTTTGCGTCAGACAGGTACGTACACAGGCAGTAAAATTTCTTTGCGTATACATTATCACAGTGGTGCCATACTGTGCACCTGAAAACGATTTGTTGTAGATGTATAGGCTATGTCACTGTTGGACCGTTTTATGTTTATGTGAGATCGGTACAAAAAGTGTGTCTCTCACAAGCATGCCAAAGGGAGGCTTATCTGGCCGCCACTGTTGTTTCAGTACTAAGTCTTCTCGTATTTGTCTGCGTGGATTTGACTACGGAACGATTGATAGTCTTGCTCGGTAAGACTTGGAATAGCAAAGAAAGCTAGCTTCCCCTCTTTTGTTTTAATGTTTTTCAGTTTCCCTCGAGATAAATCATGCACTATTAATAAACGTTGCCATGTCAAAATTTGTTTTGGAAAAAGCTAGAATGACGCGGATGTATGATAAATTCGAGACAAAAATACCTGACTCACTCACTATAGGGTAAATATGAGCAATAGACTCTAACACGGTGTAGTGCCCTAGGGCAAGGGCTCAGGGTTTAAATTGCAAAAATGTGGAGATACGACAAAGCACAACTTCTCCCCACGGCTTGAAGTTATTCGCTCCTCGAAAGATACTCATATCTAATCATGGCGCAAAGGAAAGGTAAAGTCGGTTTATACCCTTTTGTGGGTATTTTGTTGGATAAGCATCTCTCTTGGTCTGAACATATTGATAAGATAAATAAGATTATTCGGAAGAAATGTGGAATTTTGTACAGACTCAGATCCATTTTACCTTTACACATTTTGTTACTTTTGTACAATGCATTTATACTTCCCCACATCAGCTACGGCCTATAGAAGTCTGGGGAAGTACGCACTCTACACGCTTAAACTGTATCTTAGCAGCCCAGAAAATGATTGTTCGCACGATGATGTTCAAATCAACCACAGACCACTCAGCTCCTTGTTTCACTCAACTTAATATTCTCGATGTTTTTAAACTCCATAAATTCCTTCTAGGTACCTTCGTTTACAGCTTGATTCACAGGCATTCACCACATACATTATCAGATTACTTCAGTGTCAGTTGTCATGACTATAATACTAGAAATTGTCAACTTCAAAACCTACGTCCATAACAAATTCAGGCCAGTTTGCTGTTTCTTTTTCTGGAGCAAGAGTTTGGAATGACATACCTTTCCATATAAAGTCCACAAACTCTCTACATAACTTCAAACACACTTTTAGACAATATTTGATCAATCAGTAACAGATTTCACTTTTGCCATGTAGTAATTTAGTGATCTTCTACGATATTGTAATTATTTCAGCACTTTTCTTGTTATCATGAGCCCCCTTTGCTAACTCTGTTTTTTTCAACAAGCTATCATGACGGGGTTTGGGCTGGACTAGCTGTTAGCTATTTCCCGACTCCCCATTTACCCTCTACTTTGTTATTTTCTCCCTCTCGAGTTCATGTGTCATGTAATTGACTTTTTTTTCTTCAAATCGGGTAAATAAACCAATTATATTATATATATAAACCTGTGGCCAAAACCTGTATGGATATACCTGTGCGGTCATTGACAAATTCGTCATTCCTTTACACAGAAAAGAGGAGAAGCAGCCTTGTCGTGATTACCTATCTAAAGGTTGAAAGTTATTTCAAATTGTCTTTTATCGGGCACTTCAAGCGGGAAAGTAGGTTTCATGAAACGCTCTATATTTTAGTCGCGGATGCGTACAGCGACGTACCGAATTGCACCACGTAGCTTA
Organism: Ptychodera flava; assembly: GCF_041260155.1. NCBI lineage: Eukaryota > Metazoa > Hemichordata > Enteropneusta > Ptychoderidae > Ptychodera > Ptychodera flava. The sequence continues at coordinate 7,580,788 of NC_091933.1, read as the reverse complement.
CAGGTTCCAAATTCACTCTACAGCGTGTAATTATCCATCATTGCTTGCAACAAATTATGTATTCCATGCACAGACACGGTCCATTACTGCCGTCAATATTTCCACTGTGTGTCGAAGTACTGTGTTGTGTTGCTGAATATATCGCGTCCCACTCTCTAGAGAACCGTTGACCCTCAAAGTAACTGTGGAATTAATCATCGATTGGTACCTCATGGCAAATGCGGTAATTGGCTGTCTCTCTCTCCCCTCCCCCCTCTCTTCTCTCTCTCTCTCTCTCTCTCTCTCTCTCCTCTCCCTCCCCCCCCCCTCTCTCTCTCTCTCTCTCTCTCTCTCTCTCTCTCTCTCTCTCTCTCTTAGCGAGAGTAACTATCTAGTAACTCATTCTACCCACCAACGTTTTTAAGTCGAGATTTCAACTCTACTGTAATACATAAGCAAACCTTCAAAGACACGAAAAGACACGAGAGACACGAAAAACTCTCACCTTTATGTTTTCTACTATAGAGACGTTTTCCTTTACATCTTCAGTGATGGCAATCAAAATTCCTTTGTATTCGTTGTTGTTCAGCGAGATCTTGGATCTTTGAAGCAGGCCATTGACAGAGAATAGAGGTAACACGAGCAGCAGACTTACCCTAACGAAACAAATTGTCGCAGCCATAATAGAAGTCTCTTTATAGTGTTTCTGCTTGTGTCAAAGATAACTATGAATTTTGTTTGACTGGGTCGAGAAATTACCTTCTTTAAACAAGTAATTAGCATACAGGGGGTGCCCCACCCATGGAATACATATTTGCTACTTTTCAAGTTTCCCGAAACTACTTTAATTTTGTGCGTTAAAAATCAAAGCAAGCATCATTATCGAAAAGTTATCGTTTCCCTTCGTGTTATGAACAGAAATGTACAGGTAAACTTACTGTTTACCCCACAACATCGCGATCGGTTCATACAGTTGCGAATGCCTTATTCTCATGAATATGTATGGATCTCTGATTTACTATTTCAGGGTTTAACCTTTGGTCATGTCAGAAAAACAGCCAGATTAAATACGCATGGTAAGCATTTTCCGGGTTCAAGACACTCAGCCTGGCACTTTCTGGCCCTAGCAAGTCCGCTCTCCAGCGTAAATATACCCCGGGGCATGTGCTACATACAATGGGATCTATCATCAACTTGGGTGGCGTATGCCAAAGTAGTTGGCTACTCTACCATTAGCATTACATTAAAATTGTGGTAGATATTCAAAGCAGACAAGATGTTGAGGGCTACCGTTTTGTAGGCAAAAACCCGACTTGCTGCCTTATACTCCGCCTTGTACACATACAAGGTAAAGCTATAATTCATTTCCTACATCAGTGGCAGGAGAGTTTGTTGCTCAAGATATGTCCGTGTGAAATTTCATCGATAAGTTAGGAAGAAATATCATGAAGTGACTGTGTGTTAAATAGCAAACATATAATAGGAATAAGGTGAGACCAATTGACTGGTAGCTAATTCTTCATTTTGCTGTTTTAGTCAGACTGATGACTGTTTTGGAAATAAAAGTCCAAGAATGAAACATTTTGAATGTTGTGCACAACATATGTTATATATATATATATATATATATATATATATATATATATATATGAGATAATATTTTAAGATCACGCATGCACAGTGGTGCTAATCAACACCATTGATAAAGACGGCTGGATAGTTGTCGAAAGCTCTGGATACAGAAATAATTCTCCCGTGCAGTACAAAGTATTTAGCTACAAGAGTATAATATGTCTGCACAGATGAGTCTGCATCATTGTAATATATATATATATATATATATATATATATATATATATATATATATATATATATATATATATATATATATATATATATATATATATATATACACATACATGCCACAAAATAAGTTAACTTTTAACCTTTTGAGCTTTTGAACCCTCCGAACCTTCTGACCTCGACCAATTACAGTTACACTCATTGAATGTCAAAACTCTAAGAGTGCAACCTGTGACACGATAACTGAAAGCAGGGGGCGAAGTCACATGTTGGAGTTCGAGACTATTCTCATATTTTCTACTGGACTTTGTCGCTCAAATTAAACCGAACTCCGGGATTTTTTCCAAAGGGGCTAAATGATCGCGGCTTGTCGATCACATTTGGATTGTTTGCAATTTGATGGTGTAAACCGAAATGTTGTTTGAAGTTTGGAATTCTCCGATTCTTTCGGGGAATCTTCGCTAGGCTTTGGTAATGTCACCAGGATATTACTGTAAAAGTGTACTCATGAACTTTGGAGTCTGTCAACATTACATATGTTCGGTTAGACAGACTTACAGACACCATGGTCTGCCAATATCATGTACATGTTGTCTGTGTCGTCTGTTGTATGTCTGTCGTCTGCGATATTGTCGAGCTTTTGCACAGGTTATTGACATATAAAAAGATCTATCTAATCTTAAAACAGTAGTTGCTTACGGTCTTTCTTCACGTACATATTCGTGAGTCATTATCTCAAAGCAAGATCATGTTCTGATTAATAAAAGCAGTAAACATGCTGACAGATTCATACATGAATAGGACTGCCTAGTACCTCAGTCTAATGTACTTGATGAATTTTGTAAAATGAAGATATACTCTAAAACAAACTCTTAAAATATTTGTCGAATAAAAAGAAAACTTAAACTGCGATATATTCATTGTAGTACTAAATCTGGAGTAGCTTGGTTTTTTATATAAGTCCATGACGATTATCCAAGCCTAGCAAAATGAGCTAAAACGATCAACAATGTATTTTAAAGTTTAAAAAATCATTTCTGTGTAACCTACTTTGTTCAATCCGTTCAATTTATTTATATTATTTTATTTTTATTATTTTTTCACCAGAAATACAAATGATGCAAATATACAAGTAGAATTAACATCAGAGGAAAAGAAAATAATACAAGAAGATAAAAATACAATATTATCATCAGAGGAATGTAAATAATAGTAATACTAGAATTACATACACACAAATCTGGTGAGGATCAAGAAGGTAGTTCTTCAAGAACTGATATAGTCGTTGGTCCGGACAACAAATTTACATCACAAATAGAGTAAAACAGTTAGAATACGTACCGAAGTAGATACATATAAAATTGAGATAAAACGATTCAGTAAAAATCAAATCACAATCACTCAGTAAAAACAGAGTAAAATAGAAATTACAATGTATGTCGATGCATCATTATCTTGCTGAGAAGACGATTACCTTTCTCAAGCTTTCAATTTGCTAAAATAAAAAAGGCGAAAATGCCCAATAAGTCCCTCACATTGTAAATAGGACATTTCAAAAATAAATTTTGAAATATCAATACAATGTCACTAAAAGTACAATTCACCATTACATTGTTTTGGATGACAGGTATCCATATGAAATTCTGCATTCTTTTGAACGTCACCAAGTCACGTTTTTGACAATAAACTACTTGTCACAGAAGAAAATTGTTTATTTTGAAGCTTTTACAGTGTTTCGTCAGTGCAAAATACCAAAACAGGACAAAAATACGTTCGAGGTAAAAGTAAGGAATAAACAGCTCAACAGTAGAAAACGGGAAGACTAATATATATCTTACGGGAAGACAGAGAAAGAAAATATTCAAATGAAGTCGATTTATAAAATGTTCACTTGTCTCTACAACTGGGTCACTACAAAAACTCGATTAACCTTAAGTGAATGTCGATCATTCGTTCATCTCATAACTTGGGTTCTGGTGTCCTTCTCCGTTGATCGTATAACTACCTTTCGTGGCCTTGCGTCTGACAATGACGATTCCAAGGACTAATACAAGCAGAAGTAACACGACAACGACAGAGCAGCCCACGGCGAGACCATTGAATGAATGCAACTTTGGCGCGTATACTTCCTCCGTGGCGGGATGCAGAACACTTGTCGTGGACCGCTCCGTCGTAGAGGGTTTCGATGTGGTAGTCACCATCTGATTTCTCGCAAATATCACAGAGGCTATATTAGACGGTGCTCCTTCATTACCGGCTGCATCCCTCGCTCTGATGGCGAAAAAATAGGTCGAGTTATCTTCTTCGCTTGCCATATGAACCAGCACCGTTTCCTGTTCACCGAAAGGATTCGGAGAAGATAGGTTACCATTCAATGCTATGTTGCCGTCAGGTACGTTGATGCCAGTGCGGAAGTCTCTGGAAAATGTGCTGAAGTTACCGCTGTATCGGAGATCGTATTCGTCAGCTGCAACAATTCACAGTACAAGTGTTCTATTAACATATACTCCATACATCGAACGTCACGTGCCTTAAAGCATTTAATGGTTACTTGATAATAAGATGATGACGTTGCGGACTGCATATGGGATCATTTTACTGAACCTGACCCGAAGCTATTTTTCAACCGCTATTCATCATTTTATTTATTTATTTATTTATTTATTTATATATGTATTTATTTATTTATTTATTTATTTATTTATTTATCTATCTATCTATCTATCTATCTATCTATCTATCTATCTATCTATCTATCTATCTATCTATCTATTTACACTTTTAGAAAGCGACCGATACTTTCAAAACTTGTTATTATATAATATCGTAGGAAACTGCTGAATTTCAAGGGCAGTGAATTCCATACTTTCGTCGCACGATATTTAAAACTTCTCTGACCAACCTTTAGATTAGAACTCGGAACATAACAATTCAAAAGAGAAGTTTTGGCGTGTCATTTACGAATTAACAAATTTCTTTCTGAGGACAAACAAGTTACTGAGGTAACGATGTGCATTTTGAGACGGACATTCAAAGGCAGTGATAGCTAATAAGTAAGGGACACATTTTCTAAAGACATAACTTCAAACATGCTAAAGAGATCAGCAGAGGAGAAATCGTTAGGTAAATACGTTAAGCACGCATTTGCTACGTGAAAACCTTATCGGGATTACATTCAGTAGTATTACTCCAAACAATGTAATAATCTAATTATCTCTGTATCAAGCCGTAGTACAGCATAATACGATTCTACTTTGGGATAAACTGACGAAGGCGGTGAATAAGACATTTCTCTTTCTTTAAATCACACAATTAGAATTACTCCTACCACATTTGCTCGACGTCAGGAGTGCAAATGATTTCCTGCATCGAGGTACACAGTCTGGAACAAGACCACTAATTAATTCCCCATAGGCCACCACAGTAGCGTTGAGCTCGATTTTCCTATTTTAAAACATTCAGCGGCACGAATCCTCTTAACAGGTGATAGGTCAATGTCAGCTTGACTACTGATGAATTTTTCGTGTGGGCAAGTCCACGGAAATTTTGAGATAGCGATGAAAATAGCGCCCTCAGTGGTGTTTTTGACAAAATTCAGGCTTATTGTTATGATTTCTATGGCCCCTAGAACTCCTCATATTACCACTGAATGCAACAGCCATAATTCACAACAGCCTGCATTTCGATTCAGGCAGAAAAATATCCTTACAAAAATTTCTTGACATTAAAGTTCAAACTAAACAAGCATCCATGCAGGTATCAAAACTTCAAGGTCTGCACTATTTTTCTTCCGAACTATCCCGGTAGTGAATTAGTGGTCTTGTCCAGTCTCTTGTTTGGGCTGTAATGATTTTTAATAAATGTCTTTCCCTACATAATTTCCATGCAGATTTCTTGGCTTGATATGCGAAGAACGATCCCATTTAAAAGCTTATGTGTCTGTGTGCTATCTTGAGATTGGATGTAGACTATTTCGTACACAAAGCTAAGTAGGCCCCGTAACGTACACAAAATATGAATGTTTCAATATAAATAGCCTGGGAGGATCCGTGGAAATTGAGTAAAGGCTAAATGAAATCAAAAGATACTGCATCAGTCTTTTGTGTAAGGTTGTTTACCGTATACTAAGGAATTAACAGTGAAAGCATCTGTCATACCTGCGCCTCTGTCGAAGTCATTACCAGGGGCTGTCCATGATAGAGAGACTGTCTGGTCATAGGACACATTCAAAACTCTCAAGTCGGTAATACGTGAAGGTGGCATGATGTCACCTTCGGGAACTGTCATCGGGGCCTCAAATCCGCCACCGGACACGACTCTGACGAACGGGCCGACGTTTTCAGTCTCGTTACCCGTCGCGTCCATAGGTTCTATGAGAAGAGAATATTTTAAAGTCGGCATCTTTTTGGAAACATTGCGAAATATTAAAAAATAAACACGAAAACAAGTCGATTTACTATTCTATTTACCATTTTCTAACTCGTACATTTTCACTTGTGGTCTCTGTTGAAATCTGTCCGAAAAAATCAAATGAATCAATCTCAGATTTCGGAACTGTTGTTCTTATTTCGAAATGCTCACATTCCCGAAAAAAAAGAATCAGAAAGAACCACATAAAGACACGTCGTACGAACCTCGTATGAATGGAAAGACCCCGTCTTTCTTTCCTCCGGCTTCTACAGTTGCTGTACCGTTCACACCCCTGACAATTATTTTGATACTATAGCGACAGTTTGGGCATGACGCATCGACGAAATCTATGAACACGCCAGAGTACACGCCGTCGTCTTTGGTGATGTCGACACCTGTAACATATACATGTGCGGAAACAAGTCGGTCAAGTCATGTTCGGTAATTTGACAATAGTACGCAACGGAAGAGATTGGCTTTGAGTTACTACAGCACTTCTCAAATATCGATGTTAAAGATGGCATGATCAAATCTTCCCTCTTGAAAACGTTGAATAATTTTCATTAAAAGGCTTAACACAAATCAAAGAGAAGAGTTACACAAAGATATTTTGGATACTTTCAAGCTCCTCAAACATTCAGTTCTTATATTCCCCTCCCCGACGAATTCTTTTCAAGCGAAGATCTCGAAGCTGTTGCATGTTGCGAATCTAGCCTCGTGAGGAAAGGGAATTTTAAAGCCTCACTAGCTGTAACTCTTAAAAATTTTTTGACCTCAAAATATCTTCCTACTCTCTTCTCGTTTTCTTTGAATTCTGCCCTCTGAAGGGATATAGGCTTTTACTGCATTAGGAAACCCTTCCTTTGTGAAACATTTGACTAGAAAGTCCAAATTTTAACAGTCATTTTGATTTCTCGCCATTGAAAACAGAACATTCAGTGTCAGTTGAAAGCATTCATCCTATGCATTACATTGGACTACATTGTGCAGTTTATGTGAAGATTTCAGTTCAGATATGCACAGTATCCACAGTTTTTACTTTTTCACAGGGGGCTGCGATTTGATGTTTGGGCAAACATTTAATCGCAGTGTAATCTATATCTTGTTCAAAATTGCGCACACAGACCCAGCTGGTAGTTTATAACAAGTGTATACACACAACTAAATCATTACATTCTCACAAACTTATTTCAGTTTTAAAGTAAAATCATGAAAATAACGCTAAAAGGTCAGCTGGTGGGGCTTTTATAAGCTTACTTGTGTTCTCAACAACCAATGGCCAGAAGGGTTCCGAAGTAGACGTTTCGAAAATAGCATAATTAGAAAATTTGCAGGCAAAAGATGTAAACAAATACTGCTAATATAACTTATAAAACTATAGTGAAATAGTCTATCAAAGCCAAACACTGACGTTTACCTGCCCCGTTGTCCATCAATTTCACTTGCACAGGCGGGTATGGACTTGGCCTTTCTACTATGGCCACGACGATGGCGTTCAAGATAGGCCTGTATCCCTGCATAACTTGCGCATAGATGATCACCATGGCTAGTTTTTCAGAGATCAACGAATCTCCACTGTTACTTGTCATCACTCGTATAGGCAATGCCTTGTCACTAGGCGATGATAAAACAGATATTTCAACCAATTGAGGTCTCCCAGAGATGTTGTAGAACCACTCACCCGGCTTTAATGACAGAAAGAAGCAACTGTTATTTATTTATTTTTTTATTTATTTATTTATTTATTTATTTATTTATTTATTTATTTATCAGACTACCTATCTATCTATATGTTTGTTTTTGTTTGCTTGTTTATTTGATGGTTTGTTATCTGATACCGTTGCAGAACAACATGCAACACAGATTGAAAATGATCTTGAAATGTAAAAACATCCATAAAATAATGCGCGTAAGCAGCTTGCATGCTTTGACAAATCCATTGTCGAGACGAGTTCAATAAGTCTAGTTCAACTTGTGGAGTAGAAAATTGCTGCTTGTTCGCCTACCGGTGATTTACATTATAGTTACCAAAGCAATGGGCAAATGAAATGCCGACTTTTGACTTGTTGAGGTAATAGGCGATGTAGACCGGGTTTACGGACATAACTTTCAGAGAAGGTATTTTTGGCTACCAGCTTTACGAAGTTACCTGCCCGAATGTCTAGTTGTTATTTTTCCACGAATTTCCAACAATGTTTCTGTAGTAGCCGACGTACTTCCAACAAAAACAGATGGATTTCTAGTATCGGAGGATTGAGTTATGAAGGAAAAATTAGTGTTTATTATTTTTCATATAATCCCAAACCATTGTAAATTGTAATTTTATCATATCAGTATATTGATGGTGCAAATACAGCGATCTGGCTGGTCGAAACGTGAAAAGAACTGTGGTATATTCGTCATATACCACGACTGGCACACGCGCGAGCTCTTGGCTTAAGCAAAATTCCCTTTTTGACGTTCCATGTCTGAATTGCAATATACGATTATGATATAATAGCAATAAGTCATACAAAGCGACGATATACCACTCGATTTTGACCAGTTCACTTCATATATGCACTCGCTATCGCTCGTGCATATTATGCCGTGAACTAGTCAAATCTCGTGGTATATCATCGCTAGGTGTAAATTACTACGTTATCAGTAAATTTTTACTACGTGATCGGTAAGAAATAATTACAACGTTATCGGTTGATTTACTACGTTATCGGTAAATTTTTACTACTTTATCCGGTTTACTACGTTATCGGTTAGTTAATACGTTATCGGTTGTAACAGGATGTGCTTTATTGTTTAAAAGATGTCAAAGTCTACGGACCTCGGCGATGTCATCTATTTCAATCACTACCAAATTTTTGCCACCGTCTTTGCGGTAATTTGGAGATAAGCTGTCGATGACGTCACCATTTGGTCGATGTAGGACAACAGAAATCGGTGATGTGGTCCACAGGAAATAAAACAGTGTTTTCAGGCCGATACTTTCATCGATGAAAGTAGAACCTAAAACCGGCGATGTTTCTCTGACACTGGCAACCTAAAACAAAAGCGATACTATATGAATATATAGATTTAAAATAGCATTTCAGTGGGTGATACAAATTTAAGTCTGCCCTGTTATGACAGTGAAACAATGGAGTAACATAGTCCGTGGGCTGGAGGGGCCCACCGTGCACCCCCCCACATCCCTACTACTTGGGTATTTTTTTGTTCTTTAGGACCTGCTGAACAAGAAAAAAGATGTTAACATTGGATATTTTGGGATGCACTACCTATCTGGGCTGGTTTTTGATTTGCATGTACCGCAAAAAATGGCGAAAAATGGGTAGGGGTAGGGGGTACTATATCCTCCCCTACATTGAGTAAACTAGCATGAAATAGCACAAACCATACATTTTTGGAAAGCTGAGATTCTGCTCTTTATGAGAAATACCAACTTTAGCAAATTAATTTGTGTACATAGAATAGGACGACTTTAAAATGAATTTTTTTGACAATTTTGAAATTTGTTACCCAAAATACCATGTAACAATTGTGATTTACTTGTTATTAAGCAAAATTTTCACAGCTTTTTGTGTTTGAATTATTTATTTCTAAATATTAAACAAGAAAAAAGTGTTAACATTAGATATTTAACTATACACTACTTCTCTTGAGTCAATTTTGAATTGCGTGTATCTGTATGGGGTGTGCAAAAGCTAGGGGTAGGGGTACAACATTCTTTCCTTGATGAAGTAAACTGGCTTGAAATGCCATATACCTTATAGTTTTAGAAAGCTTAGATACTGGTCTTTCTAAAATGCATAAAGTTTTAGTGAAAAAATATGACGTCATAGAATTGGATAACTTTAAATCGATTTTTCTGGTAATTCAGTATTTTAACCGGAAGAAAATAAGATAACTATTGTTTCCTCCTTATGAAGCAAATCAAACACATTTATGGATGTTATTTACTAATTGCAATGTGCTGAAGAAGAAAATAAATGTCAAAATTGGGTATTTACCATGCATTATTGTCTCTAGTCACTAAAATAGCACGTTTTGCTACATTGGTATATCGTGAATGGGCATTTTATTGTTATGCAATGAACTAATGCAGAGCCTTAAAAAGAAGACTCGAAAACGTGCACACATAGTCATATTGCCATTTTCTCCTTCAAGTAGATAGATTATTGACCACTGTCTATTGTTATAATTTAATTTTTAAAAAATTCTATAAATAATTTTATTTAAGGCGTATTTGGAAAATTGTCTATGCCTCCTTGTCTTACTTTATATACAGCAAGCATTACTAACAATCTATTAGGCCGAGGCTAGAGGGGCGTCTACATGCACCTCCCCCCTCATTCCACAGGATAACAAACCTGTAATTTTCAGAAGCCTTGGGATCCCTAGAATAAGAAATGGGATTTTAACAGACAAAATATAGGGACTCAATAGCTGTTACGGTCATGTTTTGAAGGGTACCACAAAATCACGATTTTGTGACCCACGTGGATTTTTGTCAAACTAGTCTCCTTGTACGTGATCTGCTGAGCTTACTGTTTAGCATGACCTAGGTTATGGGGTATCATTAGAAAGGTGATTTATTTTTCTTGAAAATGGTATATAGCAATATGCAATATCTTCTATAGTTTTCATGAAATAGGGCCATAATTTACCCCATACCCCAAAGTTTTATGTCACAAATTACTGTCAAAAACTAATCTAAATTCCACCAATTATTTACCTATACATAATACAAAAGGCAATACTGTGTATTAACTTTGTGTTATTTGCTACAGGTACATGTTAGAAACTTGGAATAAACTTTTAACAGAAAAAATATGGGATCCTGTAGCTGTAACAGTCATATTTTGAAGGGTACCGAAAAATCACAGTATTACTGACTCGCATTCGTTTTTGTTAAACCTGTCTTCTTGTAAGTCTTCTGCTGAGCTTATTTTGAACATAACGAGGCCAATGGGGTACCATTAGAAAGTTAATTTACTCTTCTTTAAAATGATATGTTGCAATATGCAATATCTTCTATAGTTTTCATGAAATAAGATCAAAACTTACCCCATACTCCGATGTTTTATGTCACAAATTACCATCAAAACTAATCTCAAATTCTACCAATTATTTTCCTAGACACATTACAAAAGGCAATTCTTTGTATAAAATATATTTTATTTGGTACAGGGACATGTCAAAAATATGAGTTAGACTTTTAAGAGACAAAATATTGGTATTAAATGACTGTTGCTGGCATGTTTTGAAGGGTACCGTGAAGTCAGAGTATTACCGACTCGCATATGTTTTTGTTAAATGTGTCGTCTTGTAAGTTTTCTGCTGAGCTTACTTTTTACCATAGCCTAGATTATGGGCTGCCATTGGAAAGACAATTTATTTGGCTTTAAAATGACATATTGTAATATGCAATATCTTCTATAGTTTTTATGAAATAGGACCAAACCTTACCCCATACCCCAAAGTTTTATGTCACAAATTACTGTCAAAACTAATCTTAAATTCTACCAATTATTTACCTAGACATTATACAAAGGGCAATGCTTTGTATCAAATTTGTTTTATTTGATACAGGTAAATGTTAGAAACTTGAAATAAACTTTTAACAGAAAAATATCCAGATGCTGTAGCTGTAACAGTCATATTTTGAATGGTACTGCAAAATCACAGTACTGCCAACTCGCATACATTTTTGTTAAACCTGTCTTCTTGTAAGTCTTCTACTGAGCTTACTTTTTAACATAATGTAGCAAGTTGGGCATCATTAGAAAGTTAATTTACTCTTCTTTAAAATATATATTGCAATATGCAATACCTTTTATAGTTTTCATGAAATAGGACCACAACTTACCCCATACCCATAAGTTTTATATTCCAAATTACCGTCAAAACTAATCTCAAATTCTGACAACTATTGACCGGGACATAATATAAAGGGCAATGATTTGTATTAAATTTAGTATATTTGCTTTAGGTTCATGTTAGAAACTTGAAACGAACTTTTAACATAAAAAATATTGTGATGTTGTAGTTGTAACAGTCATATTTTGAAGGGTACCACAAACTCACAGAATTGCCAACTCGCATACGTTTGGTTAAACCTGTCTTATTATAAGTCATCTGCTGAGCCTATTTTTAACATAACCCGGCTATTGAGGTATCGTTAGAAAGATAATTTTTTCTTCTTTGATATGACATATTGTAATATACAATATCTTCTTAAGTATTCAGGAAATAGGACCAAAGCTTACCCCACACCCCTAAGTTTATATTGCAAATTACTATCACTACTAATCTCAAAGTCTACCAAACTTTTACCTAGACATACTACAAAAGGCAATGATTTGTATGAAATCTGTTTTATTTGCTACAGAGACATGTTACAAATATTAGACAGACTTTTAAAAGACAAAATATTGGGAATGAATGGTTGTTGCTGTCATGTTTTGAAGGGTACTGTAAAGTCTCAGTCTTGCCCACTCGTACGTGTTTTTGTTAAATGTGTCATCTTGTAAGTCATCTGATGAGCTTACTTTTTACTCTAACCTATCTTATAGGCTATCATTGGAAAGAAAATTTATTTGCCTTTAAGTGACATATTGTCATATGAAATATGACATGAAGGCAATACTGTGTACACAGTATTGCCTTTTGTATTATGTATAGGTAAATAATTGGTGGAATTTAGATTAGTTTTGACAGTAATTTGTGACATAAAACTTTGGGTATGGGGTAAATTATGGCCCTATTTCATGAAAACTATAGAAGATATTGCATATTGCTATATACCATTTTCAAGAAAAAAGAAATCACCTTTCTAATGATACCCCATAACCTAGGTCATGCTAAACAGTAAGCTCAGTAGATCACGTACAAGGAGACTGGTTTGACAAAAATCCACGTTTTAAGATGATTCAGATCCTTTATAAATCAAAAGTTATTTTTATTGATCAGCATGTTGAAGCAAGCTTGATTACAGTATTGTAAACAAACTAAACCTTCTTTGAATCTTCAGGACTAAACCGGCAAACAATCGATGGCATTGTTTCATCCCTGCAATTCTTCTGGATTGAAATTGCAGGACACTGTCTTGTATTTATTCCAATTCGGTTTACACACAAAGTATGTGTCTTTGAGCATGAAATGCTGGTTTGAACCAAGTCCCGTAAGTTAAGGTTGTGTAAGCCAGACCAACTAGAAGCGCAATGAAAGGTTTGTATCCACGCCACAAGATAACTGTGCAAAAGTTGGTCATCGTTGGTTTGTTGACAAACCAAACATATTCAATATCTGGTGGGAATTTATTCCATTTTGGAATAGAGGTTATAATTCACAGCTGTTAATTTTTAACATGGTGCGAGTACACGTCAACGGACACTTCCGTGTACACACTGAATACCTTCAGTGTGTTAGCATACAGTATGGTTACTAGCTCATACCATCACACTCCCAATATTATAAATCAACATAATGGTCAGTTTTAGGAAGGCGTTTCACTTTTTCTTGGCTTTCAGGAAAATAACATTTGGTATTTAAAAATGCACACAATGCTCAGGAGGCGAAATCCCATTCCGATATTTATACCTCTATCCCGCTTTCATTTATTTATACCTCTATTCATTTTATTTATACTCTATCCCGCTTTCAAGCCCACAGCCTATGCAAGTTCCTCCTGAAGTAGAGTTTGGTAGACTCTCTGCCAGGGACTGTCTGACGTGAATACCTTGCAGCTCAGTCAAGTGTGCAGATATAGATGCTTGAGATTCGAATAAGACAATCCCAACAAAATGTCCGTCTGGTACAGTTGCCATGATAAACTTCGTGGACATCTGGTTTAAGTTGTTTATACGGTTATTCTGACATGCAAAAAAAATTAAGGAGGTCACTTATTAGTTTTAAATCGATAAAACCGGTAAATATGCACTCTAAATCTCAACAAGCCTAGAAAGATATTACACAAAATTAGGAAAATGCGTAACTGTAAGATATTAAGATAACAATCTTCAAAATATGAAGACTGAAAAATAAACAAAAAATACTCGTGTTGGAATTTACCATAGGTTTCATACTTGGCTTAATCAAATGGTTGTCTAGGATTTTTAGCTCACGTGTGTAAACACGTGGGCTAATGTCATAGCGATGTCTGTCTGTTTGTCCGTGTGTGTGTGTATGTTAGTGTGCACATGTTAGTTTGTGCCTGTGTGTGTGTCTGTGTGTCTGTCTGTCTTTTTACACGATAACTCAATAACGCCTGAACGGATTCAAATCAGATTTGGTTCACAGGTGCCATATGCTACTTGCAAGAAGTGATTAGATTTTGCTTAGTGTGGCTTGCATATTAATAAAGTTATGCAATATTGTTTTTTTCCGTACAACGGTTTCCCTATGGAGACGGTAATGACAGTTTAGACATATATCAAGAAATACTGCACCAAATTTCATGAAACCTTTCACAGATGACAGTCTTAGAACATTAGATGATACTGTGAGTGTCATGTCATTATCTTGTTATTTGCATATTTTATGAACTTTTGTTATTATTGAGATAACTCTAGAATTCCTGTACGAAACTTGATGATATTTGCAACAAATATTGATCTGATATATATCTAAATATACTTAGAAGCATTTGGCAGTGTCAAGTTAGAAAATAGCTCATTTGCATATTTTATGAAGTTTTGTAATTAGTCATATAACTCCAATATTATTTCACCAAATGTGATGGAATCTGCTGCAGATACTGATCTGACTGATATCTAACTGCAGTGTAAAGCATTTAGTAGTGTGAAATTAATTAAGGGTTCATTTGCATATTTAATGAACTTTGTAATTAATTTGTGACATAAAACATCGGAGTATGGGGTAAGTTTTGATCTTATTTCATGAAAACTATAGAAGATATTGCATAATGCAACATATCATTTTAAAGAAGAGTAAATTAACTTTCTAATGGTATCCCATTGGCCTCGTTATGTTCAAAATAAGCTCAGCAGAAGACTTACAAGAAGACAGGTTTAACAAAACGAATGCGAGTCAGTAATACTGTGATTTTTCGGTACCCTTCAAAATATGACTGTCGTATGACTGTTACAGCTACAGGATCCCAATATTTTTTCTGTTAAAAGTTTATTCCAAGTTTCTAACATGTACCTGTAGCAAATAACACAAAGTTAATACACAGTATTGCCTTTGTATTATGTATAGGTAAATAATTGGTGGAATTTAGATTAGTTTGACAGTAATTTGTGACATAAAACTTTGGGGTATGGGGTAAATTATGGCCCTATTTCATGAAAACTATAGAAGATATTGCATATTGCTATATACCATTTTCAAGAAAAAAGAAATCACCTTTCTAATGATACCCCATAACCTAGGTCATGCTAAACAGTAAGCTCAGCAGATCACGTGCAAGGAGACTGGTTTGACAAAAATCCACGTGGGTCACAAAATCGTGATTTTGTGGTACCCTTCAAAACATGACCGTAACAGCTATTGAGTCCCTATATTTTGTCTGTTAAAATCCCATTTCTTATTCTAGGGATCCCAAGGCTTCTGAAAATTACAGGTTTGTTATCCTGTGGAATGAGGGGGGAGGTGCATGTAGACGCCCCTCTAGCCTCGGCCTAATAGATTGTTAGTAATGCTTGCTGTATATAAAGTAAGACAAGGAGGCATAGACAATTTTCCAAATACGCCTTAAATAAAATTATTTTATAGAATTTTTTAAAAAATAATTATAACAATAGACAGTGGTCAATAATCTATCTACTTGAAGGAGAAAATGGCAATATGACTATGTGTGCACGTTTTCGAGTCTTCTTTTTAAGGCTGTGCATTAGTTCATTGCATAACAATAAAATGCCCATTCACGATATACCAATGTAGCAAAACTTGCTATTTTAGTGACTAGAGACAATAATGCATGGTA
Organism: Ptychodera flava; assembly: GCF_041260155.1. NCBI lineage: Eukaryota > Metazoa > Hemichordata > Enteropneusta > Ptychoderidae > Ptychodera > Ptychodera flava. The sequence goes on along the minus strand of NC_091933.1, from coordinate 7,564,653 downwards.
AATACCCAATTTTGACATTTATTTTCTTCTTCAGCACATTGCAATTAGTAAATAACATCCATAAATGTGTTTGATTTGCTTCATAAGGAGGAAACAATAGTTATTTTATTTTCTTCCGGTTAAAAATACTGAATTACCAGAAAAAATCGATTTAAAGTTATCCAATTCTATGACGTCATATTTTTTCACTAAAACTTTATGCATTTTAGAAAGACCAGTATCTAAGCTTTCTAAAACTATAAGGTATATGGCATTTCAAGCCAGTTTACTTCATCAAGGAAAGAATGTTGTACCCCTACCCCTAGCTTTTGCACACCCCATACAGATACACGCAATTCAAAATTGACTCAAGAGAAGTAGTGTATAGTTAAATATCTAATGTTAACACTTTTTTCTTGTTTAATATGTGGGAATAAATAATTCAAACACAAAAAGCTGTCAAAATTTTGCTTAATAACAAGTAAATCACAATTGTTACATGGTATTTTCGGTAAAAAATTTCAAAATTGTCAAAAAAATTCATTTTAAAGTCGTCCTATTCTATGTACACAAATTAATTTTGCTAAAGTTGGTATTTCTCATAAAGAGCAGAATCTCAGCTTTCCAAAAATGTATGGTTTGTGCTATTTCATGCTAGTTTACTCAATGTAGGGGAGGATATAGTACCCCCTACCCCTACCCATTTTTCGCCATTTTTTGCGTACATGCAAATCAAAAACCAGCCCAGATAGGTAGTGCATCCCAAAATATCCAATGTTAACATCTTTTTTCTTGTTAAGCAGGTCCTAAAGAACAAAAAATACCCAAGTAGTAGGGATGTGGGGGGGGGGGGTGCACGGTGGGCCCCTCCAGCCCACGGACTAATACAAGTTAACGGTACGTAACTTTTCTCCACAGCCGAGAGGCTGGTAGATGTTGACCGATGTACAGTTAATGTTTCATTTGTATGTAGTCATGCTAATATTCATAGAATTATTTAAAATATTGATTATAGTTTATAAAATCAGCTTTCTTGCCCCTGAAATAAACCCTTAATAACAAATACCACGTATTGTGATGTTAATTTTGTTTTTACCTCTAGCATAGACTTGTCAAAATCTGCTGGTATTTTTTCTCATGTTTTCCTTCCGTGAGCCACTAACCTCATAAGAGATTGTTGGCTACCGAGAATCAGCAAAAGATCAGATGTACATACAGATAACAAAATTTTCGCAACGACAGAGCTTTCAAAATGAAACAAGTAAGGGGCTTTAACGTAAGGACAGAAACAGTGGATGTTCAAGCAAGGGAAAGACTTACGGTTACTGAGACATCTTGACTTCCCCCAAGTCTCGAAGATATGGTTGCTGATAGCGCGTCATTGAGTCCGGTAGAGTTTGTGCCCTCGTTGTAGAGAAACGCTATTCCGCCGGTGTCTCGTGAAAGGTTGGAGAGTTTTGGATCAGCTGCATCGCCGAAGGCCACTGTGTCCACACTTACACCTTTTCCGATCAGTTCTGCCTTCACACCTTGAAATTTTTCGCTATGACCATCGTTACCATCAGTGATTAACATAATTATACCGCCATTTCCTCCTAATACCTAATGTGCAAAGAATATTCATAATAATTAAGACGACGACGATGACGACGACGACGACGACGACGATGATGATGATTGTTGTGATGGTGTATTGGTGGTTGCGATTATTATTGTTCACGTCATCATCATCATTGCAATAATCATTGTCGTTGTCCACATAATCGTCATCATCATCATCATCATCACGGCCACAACGACCATCATCATGATCGCCATTATCATTTCGTACTGTTGCCATGATAGTTGTTATTCTTGTCGTTGCTTTGTTCAAAACCATTAATAAGAAAGAAAGTAACCAAAACAGTCCAATGTGATGGAAGGAATGAACAGATAGCAAACAAAACAAGTTCGTTATTAGGATTAATGGACATGCACAAGGCGGCTCTTTTAAGATGATTCAGATCCTTTATAAATCAAAAGTTATTTTTATTGATCAACATGTTGAAACAAGCTTGATTACAGTATTGTTAACAAACTACACCTTCTCTGAAACTTCAGGACTAAACCGGCAAACAATCGATGACATTGTTTCAACACTGCAATTCTTCTGGATTGAAATTGCAGGACACTGTCTTGTATTTATTCCAATTCGGTTTACACACAAAGTATGTGTCTTTGAGCATGAAATGCTGGTTTGAACCAAGTCCTGTAAGTTAAGGTTGTGTAAGCCAGACCAACTAGAAGCGCAATGAAAGGTTTGTATCCACGCCACAAGATAACTGTGCAAAAATTGGTCATCGTTGGTTTGTTGACAAACAAACATATTCAATATCTGGTGGGAATTTATTCCATTTTGGAATAGAGGTTATAATCCACAGCTGTTAATTTTTAACATGGTGCGAGTACACGTCAACGGACACTTCCGTGTACACACTGAATACCTTCAGTGTGTTAGCATACAGTATGGTTACTAGCTCATACCATCACACTCCCAATATTATAAATCAACATAATGGTCAGTTTTAGGAAGGCGTTTCACTTTTTCTTGGCTTTCAGGAGAATAACTTTGGCATTTTAAAAAATGCACACAATGCTCAGGAGGCGAAATCCCATTCCGATATTTATACCTCTATCCTGCTTTCATTTATTTATACCTCTATTCATTTTATTTATACCTCTATCCCGCTTTCAAGCCCACAGCCTATGCAAGTTCCTCCTGAAGTAGAGTTTGGTAGACTCTCTGCCAGGGACTGTCTGACGTGAATACCTTGCAGCTCAGTCAAGTGTGCAGATATCGATGCTTCAGATTCGAATAAGACAATCCCAACAAAATGTCCGTCTGGTACAGTTGCCATGATAAACTTCGTGGACATCTGGTTTAAGTTGTTTATACGGTTATTCTGACATGCAAAAAAATTAAGGAGGTCACTTATTAGTTTTAAATCGATAAAACCGGTAAATATGCACTCTAAATCTCAACAAGCCTAGAAAGATATTACACAAAATTAGGAAAATGCGTAACTGTAAGATATTAAGATAACAATCTTCAAAATATGAAGACTGAAAAATAAACAAAAATACTCGTGTTGGAATTTACCATAGGTTTTCATACTTGGCTTAATCAAATGGTTGTCTAGGATTTTTAGCTCACGTGTGTAAACACGTGGGCTAATGTCATAGCGATGTCTGTCTGTTTGTCCGTGTGTGTGTGTATGTTAGTGTGCACATGTTAGTTTGTGCCTGTGTGTGTGTCTGTGTGTCTGTCTGTCTTTTTACACGATAACTCAATAACGCCTGAACGGATTCAAATCAGATTTGGTACACCGGTGCCATATGCTACTTGCAAGAAGTGATTAGATTTTGCTTAGTGTGGCTTGCTATTAATAAAGTTATGCAATATTGTTTTTTTCCGTACAATGGTTTCCCTGTGGAGACGGTAATGACAGTTTAGACATATATCAAGAAATAATGCACCAAATTTCATGAAACCTTTCACAGATGACAGTCTTAGAACATTATGATGATACTGTGAGTGTCATGTCAATTATCTTGTTATTTGCATATTTTATGAACTTTTGTTATTATTGAGATAACTCTGAAATTCCTGTACGAAACTTGATGATATTTGCAACAAATATTGATCTGATATATATCTAATTATGCTTAGAAGCATTTGGCAGTGTCAAGTTAAAAAATAGCTCATTTGCATATTTTATGAAGTTTTGTAATTAGTCATATAACGCTAATATTATTTCACCAAATGTGATGAAATCTGCTGCAGATACTGATCTGACTGATATCTAACTGCAGTGTAAAGCATTTAGTAGTGTGAAATTAATTAAGGGTTCATTTGCATATTTAATGAACTTTGTAATTAGTGATATTACTCCAAAATTACAGCGTTAAATTTGATGAAACTTGCTACAGATGTTGATCTGATAAATATCCAATCGTACTGAGAAGCATTGAGCAGTGTCAAGTTAATAATTAGCTCATTTGCATATTTCATGTAGTTTTATAATTAGTCATAAGACTCCGAAATAACTGCATCAAACGTCATGAAAACTACTGCATATACTGATCTGTATTGTAAAGCATTTAGTAGTGTAAAGTCAATCAAGGGTTCATTTGCATATTTAATAAAATTTGTAATTAGGTATATAATTATGTAATATGTAATTACGGCACCAAATTTTGGGAACGTGCTACAGAAATTGATTTGATAAATATTTAATTGTGCTGTGAATCATTGAACAGTGTCAAGTTAATTTAGGGTTTATTTGCATATTTGATAACTTTGTAATTAGTGACATTACTCTAAAATTACCGCACTAAATTAAATAAAACGTTATACAAATGTTGATCTGATGGATATCCAGTTGTCCCATGAAGCATTGAGCAGTGTCAAGTTAATTAACAGCTCATTGGCATATAAATAAAGTTTTGTAATTAGTGATTAAACTCTGAGAGTACTGTACGAAGTTGAAAAACCTGCTACATATAGTGATTAATAGAATCTCACACCCCCAAGGACCTTGGATCAGATTTCTCACACGAGTTTGGGATATTTTGTCTCATACTCGCCTGCGGCTCGTTTGAGACAAAATATCCCCAACGAGTGTGAGAAATCTGATCCCAGGTCCTTGGTGTGTGAGATTCTTTTTCTCACATGACCACAAAATGCGTTAAATTCACATTGGACATGTACAACATTATCCAAAATCGTGACAAGTCTGTCGTCTGCCACTGTACTTTGACCTGCTTACTTTGTAGTTCTGGTCCGTGTGTTACTCGTCGTGCCATTGGATAACATTTTGCGCGTGGAACAAACAGACTGTTTATCATCCAATCAGAGCTCGTGTAATATTTACTGCAGAGTGTGGGACGGTTTCTGAGAGTGTGGGATCGATTTTTCCCACACTGTCGATCCCGCACTCCCAGTGGCCAGGAATGTGAGAAAACATATGTCTTATTGTTCTGTGAAAGGTACTACTATTAATGAACCTGTTGTAAAACACGTGAGCATATTCAGTTCATATCTGGTTATTAATTTGAAAGCAAACTTCAGACGAGCAGTTTTCTCATTTCCCTTAGCTTATCTTCAACGAGTTGTGTTTTGAAACCTACATTTGACATGCTTCCCGAGACGTCCAGTACCAGAACGATATGCAACTATTCAAATGTCATGTTCAATCACATGGCCAGTTTCATCATATTTGCCATATCACTGTTGCCAGTAAAAAGCTTACCATGCTTCCCGAAACATCCAGTACCAAGACGATTCGAAGTGGGGCAATTTTCACGACACGGAAAGTCGGCGTGGTGTCAGTTACCTGCCGGGCTGGATTGTTGTCATTCTTGAAATCTTCTGACTTCAGCATTACGTCCCAGGCACTCCTGTATGAACACTGTATGTTCTGTTGGTAGGAGCCATAGCATTGTGAAGGGACGTTGGATCACCAGTGACGTTACTGTGACAGAATTCATCGACCTGTAGAATTCGAGAGCAAGTTTTAGTAATGATCCTCCAGCGAAAAGTTTGGGAGTCTGTGGTTTTAGCTGCACTATTTTAGACATTTGTAGTGTTGCTGTGAACGTCACGTTGGTGAATCTATTGGCGCAAGCTTCAATTGCACCAAAGTTGAGAGCATAAGCCTCGTCATTTCGATGATGTTAGTTCTAATAACGGTATCTTCTACTTACTCAGACGTATATATGAATAAAAAAGTATCAGCCGGCTAAAATCAAGACTTGTGTGTATTTAGACAAAACAATTTTCAGTGATAAAAGATTGAAAGTATCAAGTGTTCTGTCAACAGGCGATTAAGACTCTCTCTGAATTCAATGATGAATGAAAAAGTGACCCACGCGGGACTCGAACCCACGTCCCCCCCCCCGGGTTAAATTCGGATGCTGTACAAACTGAGCTAACGGATCAGTCGGATTTAAGTGGGTGGTTCTGTCTCTAGATGGGGCAACTCTTCATTCTTTTGTGCGTGGATGGTGAGTGGACGGCTGAACTTATCACCCACATTTCAGCCTATGGTACCTACAGAATTCAACAGGCTCTCGCGCACGTCACCAACTTAGGAATCGGTTTTTGGTAATGAGGATCAATCATATGAATGATGCAAAGCCAAATAAGAGTAAATTTGAAATGATACACCCTATGAAAATTGTAATGAATTCAGTGATGAATGAAAAATGACCCACGCGGAACTATATATATAAATATATAATATATATATATATATATATATATATATATATATATATATATATATATATATATATATATATATATATATATATATATATATAACAGAGTTCGCGTTTACGCAAAAATCGTGCGTATTTACGCATTGAAATTGACTCTCTACGCATTTTTTTCATCGTTATGCGTTTTCTATACGCAAAGGATAACACCGAAAGCACTCCCCACGACTGAGCTTAGGCGACAACCAGACGAAATTTGTTGCAACACATTTCTGTCAATCACTCATTTTGTGTGGAAAGTTTTGGATTCTCTGGGCGTTGTCTGAAAAATCGGAATCGTAGTCCACACGTTATCACGTTAGGCACGTTATCATGTCAGCTGTGCCTATGAATTACGTTGCTAATTTCAGGCGAGCGATAGTTTCTGAAAGTGAGTGATTAACAGAAATGTTGCGACAAATTATATAAATGCCAACCGTGCACGATCATCGCGTCTCGCTGTTCCCAAATTTTGATCAAGAACACATGCAGCATGGCGTCGAAGCAGACAAATCTGTTTTCTTTCAACTTTGCTCTACGAGTCCGTGAAAAAAATGATTCATTGGTAGAGCTCGTCGGAATCCCGATAAATTTGAACACTGCAGAAGTGTCTGGATGGTAACCGGTCGTTCAGGCACCAAGTTGTTTCGGCCCAAGTCGTTTCAGCCTCTCAATTTCCGGCCCCAAGTCACTTCGGCACCGCAACCCAAGACGTTTCGGCATCTGTGTTTCGATTTTTTTTCAAACTATTTAGTAATTGACTGATCCGTCATATTTGTAAGCGTGACCTTTGCGTTCTGAGCAGTACTTTATGTGCATTTTGTGTGAATTTTGCCGTGCTGTTTCGTCACCACTTTCAAACTTTAATTTTGCCGTGTCGGCGGCTATTGATATCGATAAACTTGTGTCACAGATTTGAAAATGATATGAAGTTTTTTCTTACGGTCTCTTCCCATGTTCTCACTAAGATTAAAGCATGTACGTGAATGTTAGTTGACACTATACTTTTTAGTACTTTACTTTGATTTGTAACATTACGTTCCAGCACTACCGGTAGTTCCCACAGATAGCCTACAGCGGTGCCGAAACGTCTTGGGTTGCGGTGCGGTGCTCATGTATACCCTTCACTGTTACGTTTCAACATTGTTCAAGTTGTTCGTTAAACTGTTTTCATTAAAATAATGTTACATCATACAATCCAAATATGTAGTGTAGGTTTATTCAACGGCACATTGTATTTTGCAGTCAGTTTTTTCATCAATCGAGTGCGGAAGTGAAATTACGGCACTCAAATCCAGCCATACGCAATTTTTAGCAGACTAATGCGTATGCCGTACGCGAGGAGAAAAAAGTCACCGCGAACATCTGTTATATATTATATATATATATATATATATATATATATATATATATATATATATATATATATATATATATATATATATATATATATATATATATATATATATATATATATATGAATGATGCAAAGCCAAATAAGCGTAAATTTGAAATGATACACCCTATGAAAATTTGTAATGAATTCAGTGATGAATGAAAAATGACCCACGCGGGACTATATATATATATATATATATATATATAATATATATAATATATATATATATATATATATATATATATATATATATATATATATATATATATATATATATATATATATATATATATATATATATATATATATATATGTACACACATATCATTCCACCCACTTACCGAATCTACAAAACCGCCGAACATGTACGAACCCGTTCCCTCGTTGTTGTGCAAGAATGGCGTAAAACGGCAATGTTTGTTCGGCAGATTGTTGCGTTCAGGGTCCTCACCGCAGGCTTTCCAAGTCTCGGAATCGTACTCCACTCCACGAATAGACTTCGAGCAGCGGGTAGGTTCTACGTTACCGTTCTCATCCAAGTAGAAGTGTTCATCGTCTTTCCTGGCAAACTCGTCGAACAGTCCCCATCTCAGGTGCCCCCACATGTGAACAATAACCTTTCCTGTGGAAAAATGAATAGTGAAAAAATACTGTAACAAAAAAGTGGGGGGGGGGTGGAGTTTTTGTGCGGAATGTTTGCAGTAAAATTTGAGACACTGGTTTCAACGGATAGTCTGAGAAGCATACTGCATGTAACTTTTTTTGAGTTTAATTTAGGGTAACACGGCTTTAACCTGACTGGTCCTCTAGCAGGTCACAATTGAGTCCTGTTTCAAACTCGGATCAATGACACGAGTCAGTAACCTCTCAGATTGGCTGGCGTGATGCACAGGCAGGACAGACTATTACCAGTCACTCGCGATCGTGCCATTTTAAATGTTTCACCTCTACCTGTTAGCCATGGTGCCCTGACAGAGGGCCAAGACCATGAGAGAACCCACCAAGTATATTGCACTCACTGAGAATGAATACCGTATACAAGCCGCAATATAATTAACTAAAGTAGTCACTAGGACTACACTCTTCACACACATGCAGGGACTGTGCTAGGACCATCGATGGGCAGATAATCCTATTTACTCAACTTCCGATTTACACCAGTCTCTCTACAAGGAGCTATCTTTGTTTCATACCTGGATCTCCATAATAGTATTGCGTCCACTCTTCATCCAAAATGAATTTGTCTGTCAGGTGTATATACTCAGCTTCTTCTCCACAAGAGCCAAACTGATTGGTGTACGGGGTTTCTCTGCCAACGCCTTCGTGCTCGGTCACTATAACGTTGGCGGCGTCGAAAACCTGCCTTGTGGCTGGGATGTTAGCGATGCCATCGCTCCAAGTCTTCGGTATCAGTATGGTGACCTCCTTAAAGAAAGCCCGTTTATTTGTTGCCCGGTAGAGGGATTTCGATGCGTTTGTAAAGATTTCCTGTTAAAGTGGTCAGAAACAGAAAATTCGTGAGGAGACGTGTGCGTAACAGCGATAACCGAATATTGAGCCAATGCAAGTGTGGCAGATCGATTTTTTCCCTTTAACCATGTTCAGACAGCGAGGTTACCCTTTACAACCGACCTGATGTTGAAGCCTCTATTTCTTGTCTATGCTTTGATTATCATTATTCACAAAGCAACAGCGAATCATAGTTGAGCATATTACACCCACCAGCGCCCTCGGATAGGTCAAACAATCAGGCTCCCTAACCAATTTCTACCGCTCGCTGCGAGTTCACGAAAATAAATGTAGACTCAGTATAGGGTCAGGTGGTGCGGGTTATTTTAAAGGAATACAGTCCCGGAACTACGCTAAAAGGCCGTATAGGACCCATACATCTAATATAATCACTGTATCCAAGATACGATTGTGATTGATGAAAGTAAAACATGTCTGTCATAATCTACATCGTATACTTTAAATAATTAATGTGGCAGCTATGATGACGAGGTGCATCTAGATATCATGCACGAAATACATTGTTTGTAAACAAGAAACTCGAACAGGAGTAGTTCCGACGACGGTTTCCCTTTTAGCATGGCTGCCATTGGTCATTGAAGGACGTTATTATTGGTCATTGAAGGACGTCATTATTAATTTGCTTTCCGAAAATTGAATGGCGATATTGTATGAAAAACACTCATCGACGTGCTCTGGTTATACGCCAGAGCGACTGCGACTGGCGATTTTGTCCCAGAGTCATTAATCTATATCGGAATAGTAGAGCTGGTTTCCACTGAGAATCTAACTGGCTGCAGCATCGTCCAGCAATTCATACCGGAAATAGTATCGTCCACATACACACATGCACATTTTTTAAAAATCTCTTTTAGCCACCGCTCCAAACCAGATTATTTTTATTGAAGCAGTACATTTCGGATATATCAGTATTGTTGATTCTTGTTGTACGATGCATCGTGTGGCCGTTTCTAGACTTTTTGCTCTCCTCTCAATCATTTACAACGTTTCATTTCATAATGACCAAATATTTTGTAGCAGGAGCAGTATAACAAATTGAGGGCAGCACAACTTTACCAGGCCTGAATAGAATGTGCCGGTACCTTATAGCCATAAGTTATCCCTTGTTTCCTAGTTCAGACATTACTATCAACCGAGGATTTAAATCCACTGCTTTTGACGTTTTGAAAATAATTTGACTATCTGGAGTGCTATGAAAAGATCTGGGAACATTGTTACGTTCCACAGACACTCAAAGGGAAACTGGTCAAATAGTCTTTGTACCGTCTGTTGTGAAGGTTGTGATACAACAGTCACTTGAAGTTCAGGAAGAGTTGGAAGAAAAAAAAACACACTAGGGACATGATCATAACATACAAGTCTGTGAGTTGCATCATGCTTCGAATCACCTTAATATCGGTACCGAAAACACCCTTAACATGCCTTCCTTTGTTACAGCAAGAGTTTCTCTCCTTCACTACATTCCCCTTCTCTTCATATAAAATTTACCAAGAGCCGACTTATGCCGAGTGTTGTGTGGATCTTTTACCTAAAGCCTGACCCGGACGACGATCCGCCTTATTTACCCAGCAGTAAAATGGTTGGTGTGATTTTAATGAAATTTTATTTTATTTTATTTTATTAAACCTTGTTTAACGAGGGTAGCCTGGTAAGCTTCAGTAAAGATGCTTATCTTCCCCAGGGCCCTCAAATGAACATACAAACTGATACAAAGCAGAACAAAATGAAACATGACTAACAAAGCTAGAACTTTACAATACAATGCACAGAAAAAAGTGGCCAGGAGTCACCACCTGCACACAGGAGAAAAAAAATGCACAATCACACTAAATAACAAAAGCAAATTTGACAAGAAAACTAAAACTCACAAACACAAAAAATTATACCCAATAAGCTTTCAGGTAAGCAGTTTTAAAACTGCTTAATGAGTTACTAGATCTTATATTTAAATCGACATTATTCCACTGATTGGCACTATTTACAGTAAAGCCTTTTCGATAAAAATCCTTATTTGTTGCAGGAACCACTAACAATTTTTGCATCTTGGATCTTGTAACTCTTTTATGATCAATTTCGGTAAAAAGACTTGTCATATATTGCGGTGCAAGATTATTTAAACATTTAAAAACCATACAAACATTCTTATAAACTATTCTATCTGGTAATGGCATTATATGCATTGTTTTAAATAAATGCTCGGTCGAAGCATTATACCTTGCATCACACATCACTCTGATAGCACGTTTCTGAATCTTATGCAACCTTTCATAAACGGTGATGCTCCCCATAAATGACAACAGTAATCCAAGTGTGGTAAAATATAGCTATTATAAAAAGTTTTCTTATATTCATAGGTAAAAACTGTCTTATTCTCTTGAGCAAAGAATATTACTATTTACTTTTTTAAAAATCTTGTCACAGTGCTGCTTCCATGACAGATTTTCATCGACAAGCGTACCAAGAATCTTTTCACAGTGTACTTCTTGCAATTCCGTCTCACCAAGATTACAGTCTAAAGTTTGTTTATTTAAATGTCTACGTCTTTGTTGCGTTGTTAAAATCATTGTCTTTGTCTTGTCACAATTAATGGCCATTCTATTATTCTTACACCAATTATGAACATTATTTAAGTCAGAGTTCAAAGTTGTCTCAATTTCTTGAATACATTTTGCACTGGTAGTTATGGTTGAATCATCTGCGTACATGTCAATGTTATTATCAATATAAAGTGGCAAATCATTTATGTAAATGATGAAAAATAAAGGCCCATGTATACTACCTTGGGGAACGCCAGTCAAAATATGTTGCTTTGTAGAGTAAAAATTTCTAAATTGAACCAATTGCATGCGATTTTTTAGGTAAGATTTAAACCACTGAAGAGATTTACCATCACACCTGTAAATTGATAATTTTTCTAACAATACACTATGATCAACCAGATCAAAAGCTTTCTTAAGATCCAAAAACACTGCTCCATTAATATTTCCATGAAAGGTTGTACCGCTCATTGTTGAAACTTGAAATGTGTTTCATGGGGCCTCTGTTTATGCTAAAACACCTTCAGTTGAACCCATCGTTTCACAAGTGTGGGAAAATGTCAAATGTGTACAAAGCATACAACAAGTATAGATTCTGTGCACTACTGTTCACAGTTTCTATGCCATGTCTTTTGCATGCAAATTTGGAGTGGCACACTCTTTCAGAAACGACTTGCACACTATCCTGTGTTTTATCGTGAGTGCTGGCTTGTGAGACACTTCTTGATCACTTTTTGGCAATTTTTGAGAGACAATGCGCTGTTTCTCTTGCTTCTTATAAATTTGCCAATAATACGCAACATATGCGAGAAATGTAATCCGACGACCCTCCAAGTGCTGTATAGTATTACGGTGGAAGCAAAACCATTCAGACCAATTACCAGAGGTAGAAAAAATATCATTCATTACTGAGCAGAGGGGCGTCAACATCAGATTCATGAAGTTGATACTGATCATGAATAATCATTTCTCATCCCTCATTTCGAAACCATGGTTTCAGTTTATATATTACCAGTACGAGATAAATCAACGATGACGTTTTTCTTCCCGGAAGTAAGCCTGGAAAAAATGTGTCACTTTTATGAAGGTTCCTCGTGGTGGCAAATTTTACCTTCCTCAAAGTGGAAACTAAAAAAAAGTCCAGTGCTTGCATAAGCAACAAATGCAAACTGGCGTTCAAATATTTTGTAGCTGGAACCCGGTTCTCAATTTTGATAACATTCACTGTTGTTCTTCGTGTGATGTAAGCGTAACTTTGGTACATATGGTCGTGCGAGTTACGGGTGTGTGCTACCACCCAAACTTCCTCTGCAACGCTGTCATTAAAGCCTAGTGTATACAAACAGGTTCAATGTAAATTTCGTCCTGTTCTACAGTCCAAATTAGAAAAAAACAACTGTACAAGTCCATAATAGTGCAGCTGTAGCTCTACCACTGCACTTGGTGCTACCCACCTGTAAGCGCTCCAGCAGTGATGCGTTTTCCGGAACATCTTCGCCGATTGCAATCAATATCCCTCGGTACTCATTGTTCACGAGAGAAATGCGAGATTTCGGAGGAGTCCGCCCCACACGAACAAGGGGGAGATACAGGCTGCGATAATTATCACAACGGTCGCGTTCAAATGCATATTGAGGTGTTAGCCACAGACTATATCAAAATAATGAAGGAAGGATGAAACAGGTGTCTTTACGGCTTCAATTTTTCCTGCAAACTGACGACCAGGGTTAGTTTATCTCGAATGTTTCCTGGTTCAAACGTTCAAATGAACACTACTGCCGGATATTCTGAGTCTTCACCAGGTTCAGGAATGATGCATACATTCCAAAATGTCTAAGCTTTAAGGTTGTTCTTATTTATCCAAAGTGTTTTCAACAACATGCTAATATATCATTGCGATAACTACGTGGTTACAAAATACACGATGTGCAGACAAAGGGCTGATAGCTTGGAACCTCAAACAGAGTCGATCCCCTATGCGAGTGGTGACATTAAATGTTCTGGCGGGACAGACCATGTACGTGTAGTTTATCAATGATTGAATTCAGTGTAACTATACATATGATGCCCTACATTCTATGTATGTATGTATGTATGTATGTATGTATGTATGTATGTATGTATGTATGTATGTATGTATGTATGTATGTATGTATGTATGTATGTATGTATGTAGGTATGTAGGTATGTAGGTAGGTAGGTAGGTAGGTAGGTAGGTAGGTAGGTAGGTAGGTAGGTATGTAGGTAGGTATGTATGTATGTATGTATGTATGTATGTATGTATGTATGTATGTATGTATGTATGTATGTATGTATGTATGTATGTATGTATGTATGTATGTATGTATGTATGTATGTATGTATGTAGGTATGTAGGTAGGTATGTAGGTAGGTAGGTAGGTAGGTAGGTAGGTAGGTAGGTAGGTAGGTATGTAGGTAGGTATGTAGGTATGTATGTATGTATGTATGTATGTATGTATGTATGTATGTATGTATGTATGTATGTATGTATGTATGTATGTATGTATGTATGTATGTATGTATGTATGTATGTATGTATGTATGTATGTATGTATGTATGTATGTATGTATGTATGTATGTATGTATGTATGTATGTATGTATGTATGTATGTATGTATGTAGGTATGTAGGTAGGTATGTAGGTAGGTAGGTAGGTAGGTAGGTAGGTAGGTAGGTAGGTAGGTATGTAGGTAGGTATGTAGGTATGTATGTATGTATGTATGTATGTATGTATGTATGTATGTATGTATGTATGTATGTATGTATGTATGTATGTATGTATGTATGTATGTATGTATGTATGTAGGTATGTATGTAGGTATGTAGGTAGGTATGTATGTAGGTATGTAGGTAGGTATGTAGGTATGTAGGTAGGTATGTATGTATGTATGTAGGTAGGTAGTGTATGTATGTATGTATGTATGTATGTATGTATGTATGTATGTATGTATGTATGTATGTATGTATGTATGTATGTATGTATGTATGTATGTATGTATGTATGTTGTATGTTCGATGTATGTATGTATGTATGTGGGTAGGTAGGGAGGTAGATAGGTAGGTAGGTAGGTATGTAGGTAGGTTGGTAGGTAGGTAGGTATGTAAAATCAGTGGAAAATATATCCAATAAGACTCAAAATCGCGAGTTGGACGGAGTAATCGTAATCTAAAAATTGTTTCATGACAATGATGGTAGCCTGATATGCAAACACTCAGTCTATTGATATCATAACCGTAATGGTGTTCTGTCACAGAAATAGCCATAATCGCTCATTGTATTAGTTAATGGCATGAAACCTGCCTTACAAACACGGAAGAGTAGCATCACGGGTTTTTCCTTTATTGATTAAAGCTGTTCGTATGTTGTCATGAATAATATAACATTTAATCACACGTAACCCCGTTGTGACTCTGATCATCGGACGTCGCGTAAGTGTAGCACAGACGTACGGAAAGGTAAACTACACTTTCCTGCGTAGTTAGAATTATCACGTGTATTTTTTTTTCTCGATGTCTTCTATGAAATTAGGTAAGCGACCTCCTAAAGTGTGATTGTGAATTATCAGATATCTTTGACATCAGAATCTATTTGTATAGTTTGAACAAGTACGAATAACACTCGCTAAAATTTCCCGTATAGAACGAATTGATGGTACACCAGTGTAACCCCACTTTTATCTGACCTATCCACAAATATTATGATCGGATGGATTTTTCGAGAAAAAAATGCACGAAAGTAAACCGCATGTTGGCATGGATACACATACGCCACTACACAGATGTACGCGTAATCACGTGTAACTACACCTCTCTGTTACTAATAGGGCCCTTCTGCCGATGGCAGTGGAGAATGTAAGGCTTGCCGATGGATTGATTAGGCAGAAAGGAATAAAAATCATTCTTGGCAAACATGCTACATTTTTCAGTGTGGCAAATAAGTTCAAGCACGTTTATTGGATCAACAGAAGCAAGCCAAGCCGACAGGCGATGGTATAATATTAGTGTATTTACGTTTATATTATAGGCAGTGCATTCATTTGTAATTTCTCAAAAAGGAGCTTGTCTATCAAAGTTACGCGACTATTTGTGATGTTGTCACGTTTTGTCTATTTGAACACCTAGATTCTAAAGAGTCGTTGAAATCAATTGATGCGTAACATTTATAGACAACAGACTTTTCTAAATGTTACCGTCTGCACAATCTGTGGCATATGACAGGATTAACAATTGTTGCTTTTTGTGGCTTTAGTACTTTGTTTTTTCTGCAACCGCCATTATCCATTTTCCAAAACGTGGAATGATGCATCGGCTGGTGTTAGTCTCTTGATAGAACTAAATAAGAAATACATTTCCCAGAACATTTTGGCTCATTGAAATGCGTATTCCGCCGCGCACGAACAAGGGAGAAATGTAGTCGCATGCACAGAGGTATCGGAACGTGTATTTTGAATATGATTTTTCCTGACGGCCATAAATATTTGTTTCCTGGTTCAAAGGTGAAACTCAACACGGAACTATTGTCACCCTCTCTTCCAGTTGTCACACTCTCTCGTGCATCATCTTCATTTTAGTAGTCTCATAGAGCAATTTCAAACGTTGGGCAATCATTAGAGAGTCGACTTTTAGTGTAAGTGAGAAACAAATAAAGTGTTTGACGGGCCTGGGAAAATCCTTTTAAACAATTTATCCTCTCTTTTTGCATTCAAGAGAATGCTGTGTAAGTGCATACTATTTCACTCTGCGTCGGAGTATTTTTAATGGGTATTTATCATCTGACGTGAAACATGAAACTACAGTTCTGTCTTACATCTTTAACCCTGTGTGTGTAACCAGAACTAATTTCAAGACGGCGGCCTAGGATCACAGTTAACAAAATTCAGCATATATGCTGATTTGTTATCTTGTTGCAAACAAAAACTGTATTTTGATCTCCTTGTGGTTCCAGGTTGTAACATTAATGGTTTGCTGTTTTATTACCTTTGTGGTTGATTGTATTACTACAATTATGGGTTATATCACATTTATGGAAATTATTAAATATAAAGGGGTTACAGAATCGGGCTCGGACGCCCGAAAGGTTATTTATAGCTTTAGCGACTCGAAATTTTGTTGCGTATGCCTACACAATTGCTTTAATTTATAATTTTATAATTTATTCATGTTAAAATTTTCTGCAAAACGACACAATTTCGATCGCGTCAGATGTGTTTATGTTACCTGGAAAAAAGTTCCGATCCATAACGTAGAACAGGGGTATATCGTTTTTAGTTGTCCTGTCCTAAGACATACTGGTAGCGATTCGGGTAAACTCATATGATAAAACAATATTTACATTTGCTTTTCGGGATTTGTACTATTTAGCATTTAACTGACATATTTGCACTTTTTTAAAACCAAAACATTTGCATTGGTTTCGTTCAGCTGAAAAGAAACTGTTTCTATGGAATGATTAGCATTTCCCACTGTACAAACAGAATAGACTTTTATAAAATAGTAAGTTATGGTATCTGCAAACTGTCTGTATTGTATTGATCTAAAACTCACTCACATGAACTACAATTCAGCCTTCTACCGTAGCGATTCAGAATGTTCAACCGGACACCCTAAATACCAGTTCAGAGTTTCTTACGGTAAAGCTAGCTGGAGTGGCTATAAGTTCAAGGCGTTTGTTAAAACATCCTGAACTCATGGTCAAGCCGGTTGCACGAGTTACTATCGACACTTATTCAAAATGGACGCTCTAATTCGGGGTTCGTGCACGAAACTCTGAATTACATTTCGGTGAATATGAGTCTGCAACTATAAGTTGTGGACAGGCGATAGGCCAGGGTGTTCGAGCGGACAGCCTGTATGATATTTCTTACCCTTTAGGGTATTTGTGTGGACACGTTGAACTTGGATGCTCACTCCTCATGGGAAACAAGCCGAACGCAATGAAATTAAGTTATTTAAAGAAACCAGATGCATCTGGTGTACTTCACATATCAGAGTACTTTAACCCATGAACACAAGCTATCCCATATCATATGGCTTACAAAATATTTTATTGAAAGTCCAGAAAGTATAAGTGACAAAGTCAATCTCTCAATATTTGGTATCTAAACCCATTTTTTTGTGTAATAATAACTTTGCCAAAAAGTAAAACAATGTAACATATCAGCCGAGGTACCTCCATTTTTGTTTTAACGCAGCCGTAAAGCAACTCATCTCTGAGAATTTTGATAAAAAAACTAAGATAAAAGGAAAAAGTCGTAAAAATACACATATCTAATGAACTGGAAATCGAAAATGCAGTGCGGTTCAGAGTAATGGTTTGTATTCAGGTATAATATTAACCACTAGTGAGGTTACACCAGTCTGAGACCAGTTGTGCATGGTTGATATAGAGTTTACATCACATAGTTTTCCCATGTCCTGTCCAGATACTTTTTCAATAAGTGACGGTGGAGATCATTTCAATATTATCAAAAATGCTTTCTAACGTCGGCCAATATTGTAGACACTGAATGAAATTTTCAATTCTGACAATGCACAAATTTTATAGATGCATACAAGAGAATCAGTACCGTCGATATTTGCCTTTCTCTTTTCATCCTTGACGATATATAGTGTTATTACTTTGTAAACCAACTTTCCATCTGCTTTTTCAGTTGCCAGATCATTAAATGTTCAATGTAAAGTTTATTGCAAGCATATCCAATGTAGACGAGTGTGTGGCCTCTACCGTTGGATTTCCAACGGCCCGATTCCCGTACTTCATCGTTAATATACCGGGCAAATCGCAGCATTTAACATGTATTTTAGTTGAATTTGGTACTCGATAATATGAAACGCACCATTACAGACGGCATTACGAGACTAACCCTTTCTGCAAGTGCAGAAGATAAAAAAAACAAGACTAACCCTTTCTGCAAGTGCAGAAGATCTAAAAAAAACAACAACAACAAAAAACAAAACAAAACAGTTTTATGCAGAGAGTAATTTGTCGCAGACTTGGTCACCAAGTATTTAACAAAAAAAGCGCAGAAATGAACAGTCTTTCATATTTCCACAGCTTCGACATCAGTACCTGTTATCCAGACCGGCCGTGAAGTACTCGCGCCAATGATAACGTGCGGGATTATTTACTAGAACGGCTGTGGTCAACCTCTGAAAGTGATCAAGATCGGTGATCAACAAGAATCATCAAGTTAAACTGGACACCCAAATCTGTTATGACCAATCAGTTCGGCGAACCCTGAAACCCCGATCCTTATCACTGCACAGTGTTCAAGCAAACGCCTTGTCATATGGCTTAAGCCAACGCCCTGAACTGTTGTTCGTATCAGTACCGTCTAAACAATAGGAGAATGACAATACAGGCATAGCATTTATGATAATGTGCTTTACTGTTCACAGTTTCTATGCCATATCTTTTGCATGCAAATTTGGAGTGGCACACTCTTTCCTAAACGATTTGCACACTATCCTGTGTTTTATCGTGAGTGCTGGTTTGTGAGACACTTCTTGATCACTTTTCGGCAATTTTTGAGAGACAATGCGCTGTTTCTCTTGCTTCTTATAAATTTGCCAATAATACGCAACATATGCGAGAAATGTAATCCGACGACCCTCCAAGTGCTGTATAGTATTACGGTGGAAGCAAAACCATTCAGACCAATTACCAGAGGTAGAAAACATATCATTCATTACTGAGCAGAGGGGCGTCAACATCAGATTCATGAAGTTGATACTGATCATGAATAATCATTTCTCATCCCTCATTTCGAATCCATGGTTTCAGTTTATATATTACCAGTACGAGATAAATCAACGATGACGTTTTTCTTCCCGGAAGTAAGCCTGGAAAAAATGTGTCACTTTTATGAAGGTTCCTCGTGGTGGCAAATTTTACCTTCCTCAAAGTGGAAACTAAAAAAAGTCCAGTGCTTGCATAAGCAACAAATGCAAACTGGCGTTCAAATATTTTGTAGCTGGAACCCGATTCTCAATTTTGATAACATTCACTGTTGTTCTTCGGGTGATGTAAGCGTAACTTTGGTACATATGGTCGTGCGAGTTACGGGTGTGTGCTACCACCCAAACTTCCTCTGCAACGCTGTCATTAAAGCCTAGTGTATATCAACAGGTTCAATATAAATTTCGTCCTGTTCTACAGTCCAAATTACAAAAAAACAACTGTACAAGTCCATAATAGTGCAGATGTAGCTCTACCACTGCACTTGGTGCTACCCACCTGTAAGCGCTCCAGTAGTGATGCGTTTTCCGGAACATCTTCGCCGATTGCAATCAATATCCCTCGGTACTCATTGTTCACGAGAGAAATGCGAGATCTCGGGAGGAGTCCGCCCCACACGACCAAGGGGGAGATACAGGCTGCGATAATTATCACAACGGTCGCGTTCAAATGCATATTGAGGTATTAGCCACAGACTATATCAAAATAATGAAGGAAGGATGAAACAGGTGTCTTTACGGCTTCAATTTTTGCTGCAAACTGACGACCAGGGTTATTTTATCTCCAATGTTTCCTGGTTCAAACGTTCAACTTAACACTACTGCAGGATATTCTAAGTCTTCACCAGGTTCAGGAATGATGCATACATTCCAAAATGTCTAAGCTTTAAGGTTGTTCTTATTTATCCAAAGTGTTTTCAACAACATGCTAATATATCATTGCGATAACTACGTGGTTACAAAATACACGATGTGCAGACAAAGGGCTGATAGCTTGGAACCTCAAACAGAGTCGATCCCCTATGCGAGTGGTGACATTAAATGTTCTGGCGGGACAGACCATGTACGTGTAGTTTATCAATGATTGAATTCAGCGTAACTATACATATGGTGCCCTACATTCTATGTCTGTATGTCTGTATGTCTGTCTGTCTGTATGTCTGTCTGTCTGTCTGTCTGTCTGTCTGTCTGTCTGTCTGTATGTATGTATGTATGTGTGTATGTGTGTATGTGTGTATGTATGTATGTATGTATGTATGTATGTATGTATGTATGTATGTATGTATGTATGTATGTATGTATGTATGTATGTATGTATGTATGTATGTATGTATGTATGTATGTATGTATGTATGTATGTATGTATGTATGTATGTATGTATGTATGTATGTATGTATGTATGTATGTATGTATGTATGTATGTATGTATGTATGTATGTATGTATGTATGTATGTATGTATGTATGTATGTGGGTAGGTAGGTAGGTAGGTAGGTAGGTAGGTAGGTAGGTAGGTAGGTAGGTAGGTAGGTAGGTATGTAAAAATCAGTGGAAAATATATCCAATAAGACTCAAAATCGCGAGTTGGACGGAATAATCGTAATCTAAAAATTGTTTCATGACAATGATGGTAGCCTGATATGCAAACACTCAGTCTATTAAAATCATAACCGTAATGGTGTTCTGTCACAGAAATAGCCATAATCGCTCATTGTATTAGTTAATGGCATGAAACCTGCCTTACAAACACGGAAGAGTAGCATCACGGGTTTTTCCTTTATTGTTTAAAGCTGTTCGTATGTTGTCATGAATAATAGAACATTTAATCACACGTAACCCCGTTGTGACTGATCATCGGACGTCGCGTAAGTGTAGCACAGACGTACGGAAAGGTAAACTACACTTTCCTGGCAGGCGTAGTTAGAATTATCACGTGTATTTTTTTTTCTCGATGTCTTCTATGAATTTAGGTAAGCGACCTCCTAAAGTGTGATTGTGAATTATCAGATATCTTTGACATCAGAATCTATTTGTATAGTTTGAACAAGTACGAATAACACTCGCTAAAATTTCCCGTATAGAACGAATTGATGGTACACTAGTGTAACCCCACTTTTATCTGACCAATCCACAAATATTATGATCGCATGGATTTTTCGAGAAAAAAATGCACGAAAGTAAACCGCATGTTGGCATGGATACACATACGCCACTACACAGATGTACGCGTAATCACGTGTAACTACACCTCTCTGTTACTAATAGGGCCCTTCTGCCGATGGCAGTGGAGAATGTAAGGCTTGCCGATGGATTGATTAGGCAGAAAGGAATAAAAATCATTCTTGGCAAACATGCTACATTTTTCAGTGTGGCAAATAAGTTCAAGCACGTTTATTGGATCAACAGAAGCAAGCCAAGCCGACAGGCGATGGTATAATATTAGTGTATTTAACGTTTATATTATAGGCAGTGCATTCATTTGTAATTTCTCAAAAAGGAGCTTGTCTATCAAAGTTACGCGACTATTTGTGATGTTGTCACGTTTTGTTTATTTGAACACCTAGATTCTAAAGAGTCGTTGAAATCAATTGATGCGTAACATTTATAGACAACAGACTTTTCTAAATGTTACCGTCTGCACAATCTGTGGCATATGACAGGATTAACAATTGTTGCTTTTTGTGGCTTTAGTACTTTGTTTTTTCTACAACCGCCATCATCCATTTTCCAAAACGTGGAATGATGCATCGGCTGGTGTTAGTCTCTTGATAGAACTCAATAAGAGATACATTTCCCAGAACATTTTGGCTCATTAAAATGAGTATTCCGCCGCGCACGAACAAGGGAGAAATGTAGTCGCATGCACAGAGGTATCGGAACGTGTATTTTGAATATGATTTTTCCTGACGGCCATTAATATTTGTTTCCTGGTTGAAAGGTAAAACTCAACACGGAACTATTGTCACCGTCTCTTCCAGTTGTCACACTCTCTCGTGCATCATCTTCATTTTAGTAGTCTCATAGAAGCAATTTCAAACGTTGGGCAATCATTAGAGAGTCGACTTTTAGTGTAAGTGAGAAACAAATAAAGTGTTTGACGGGCCTTGGAAAATCCTTTTAAACAATTTATCCTCTCTTTTTGCATTCAAGAGAATGCTGTGTAAGTGCCTACTATTTCACTCTGCGTCGGAGTATTTTTAATGGGTATTTATCATCTGACGTACGCGTGAAACATGAATTATCAGTTCTGTCTTACATCTTTAACCCTGTGTGTGTAACCAGAACTAATTTCAAGACGGCGGCCTAGGATCACAGTTAACAAAATTCAGCATATATGCTGATTTGTTATCTTGTTGCAAACAAAAACTGTATTTTGATCTCCTTGTGGTTCCAGGTTGTAACATTAATGGTTTGCTGTTTTATTACCTTTGTGGTTGATTGTATTACTACAATTATGGGTTATATCACATTTATGGAAATTATTAAATATAAAGGGGTTACAGAATCGGGCTCGGACGCCCGAAAGGTTATTTATAGCTTTAGCGACTCGAAATTTTGTTGCGTATGCCTACACAATTGCTTTAATTTATAATTTTATAATTTATTCATGTTAAAATTTTCTGCAAAACGACACAATTTCGATCGCGTCAGATGTGTTTATGTTACCTGGAAAAACGTTCCGATCCATAACATAGAACAGGGGTATATCGTTTTTAGTTGTCCTGTCCTAAGACATACTGGTAGCGATTCGGGTAAACTCATATGATAAAACAATATTTACACTTGCTTTTCGGGATTTGTACTATTTAGCATTTAACTGACATATTTGCACTTTTTTAAAACCAAAACATTTGCATTGGTTTCGTTCAGCTGAAAAGAAACTGTTTCTATGGAATGATTAGCATTTCCCACTGTACAAACAGAATAGACTTTTATAAAATAGTAAGTTATGGTATCTGCAAACTGTCTGTATTGTATTGATCTGAGACTCACTCACAATGAACTACAATTCAGCCTTCTACCGTAGCGATTCAGAATGTTCAACCGGACACCCTGAATACCAGTTCAGAGTTTCTTACAGTAAAGCTAGCTGGAGTGGCTATAAGTTCAAGGCGTTTGTTAAAACATCCTGAACTCATGGTCAAGCCGGTTGCACGAGTTACTATCGACACTTATTCAAAATGGACGCTCTAATTCGGGGTTCGTGCACGAAACTCTTAATTACATTTCGGTGAATATGAGTCTGCAACTATAAGTTGTGGACAGGCGATAGGCCAGGGGTGTTCGAGCGGACAGCCTGTATGATATTTCTTACCCTTTAGGGTATTCGTGTGGACACGCTGAACTTGGATGCTCACCCCTCATGGGAAACAAGCCGAACGCAATAAAATTAAGTTATTTAAAGAAACCAGATGCATCTGGTGTACTTCACATATCAGAGTACTTTAAACCCATGAACACAAGCTATCCCATATCATATGGCTTACAAAATATTTTATTGAAAGTCCAAAAAGTATAAGTGACAAATTCAATCTCTCAATATTTGGTATCTAAACGCCATTTTTTTGTGTAATAATAACTTTGCCAAAAAAGTAAAACAATGTAACATATCAGCCGAGGTACCTCCATTTTTGTTTAACGCAGCCGTAAAGCAACTCATCTCTGAGAATTTTGATAAAAAAACTAAGATAAAAGGAAAAAGTCGTAAAAATACACATATCTAATGAACTGGAAATCGAAAATGCAGTGCGGTTCAGAGTAATGGTTTGTATTCAGGTATAATATTAACCACTAGTGAGGTTACACCAGTCTGAGACCAGTTGTGCATGGTTGATATAGAGTTTACATCACATAGTTTTCCCATGTTCTGTCCAGATATTTTTTCAATAGGTAATGGTGGAGATCATTTCAAAATCACAAAAATGCTTTCTAACGTCGGCCAATATTGTAGACACTGAATGAAATTTTCAATTCTGACAATGCACAAATTTTATAGATGCATACAAGAGAATCAGTACCGTCGATATTTGCCTTTCTCTTTTCATCCTTGACGATATATAGTGTTATTACTTTGTAAACCAACTTTCCATCTGCTTTTTCAGTTGCCAGATCATTAAATGTTCAATGTAAAGTTTATTGCAAGCATATCCAATGTAGACGAGTGTGTGCCCTCTACCGTTGGATTTCCAACGGCCCGATTCCCGTACTTCATCGTTAATATACCGGGCAAATCGCAGCATTTAACATGTACTTTAGTTGAATTTGGTACTCGATAATATGAAACGCACCATTACAGACGGCATTACGAGACTAACCCTTTCTGCAAGTGCAGAAGATCCAAAAAAAACCCAGTTTTATGCAGAGAGTAATTTGTCGCAGACTTGGTCACCAAGTATTTAACAAAAAAAGCGCAGAAATGAACAGTCTTTCATATTTCCACAGCTTCGACATCAGTACCTGTTATCCAGACCGGCCGTGAAGTACTCGCGCCAATGATAACGTGCGGGATTATTTACTAGAACGGCTGTGGTCAACCTCTGAAAGTGATCAAGATCGGTGATCAACAAGAATCATCAAGTTAAACTGGACACCCAAATCTGTTATGACCAATCAGTTCGGCGAACCCTGAAACCCCGATCCTTATCACTGCACAGTGTTCAAGCAAACGCCTTGTCATATGGCTTAAGCCAACGCCCTGAACTGTTGTTCGTATCAGTACCGTCTAAACAATAGGAGAATGACAATACAGGCATAGCATTTATGATAATGTGCTTTACTGTTCACAGTTTCTATGCCATATCTTTTGCATGCAAATTTGGAGTGGCACACTCTTTCCTAAACGATTTGCACACTATCCTGTGTTTTATCGTGAGTGCTGGTTTGTGAGACACTTCTTGATCACTTTTCGGCAATTTTTGAGAGACAATGCGCTGTTTCTCTTGCTTCTTATAAATTTGCCAATAATACGCAACATATGCGAGAAATGTAATCCGACGACCCTCCAAGTGCTGTATAGTATTACGGTGGAAGCAAAACCATTCAGACCAATTACCAGAGGTAGAAAACATATAATTCATTACTGAGCAGAGGGGCGTCAACATCAGATTCATAATGTCACTGCATGAAAACCCAATAATTCAGATAAATTCACATTAATGAGTTGCCTGTATTATAGTATAATACATGTGAATTCACATGAATCCACGTGAATACAGGCTTGCTGAATACAAAAAATGGATTCTTGACTGTATTCATCTGTATATACACTCTTCAGCTAAAATACAGGCAATAATCCATGTTAATACAGTAAGTATTATAGGGTTTTCATGCAGTTTTCATGATACTGATCATGAATAATCATTTCTCATCCCTCATTTCGAAACCATGGTTTCAGTTTATATATTACCAGTACGAGATAAATCAACGATGACGTTTTTCTTCCCGGAAGTAAGCCTGGAAAAAATGTGTCACTTTTATGAAGGTTCCTCGTGGTGGCAAATTTTACCTTCCTCAAAGTGGAAACTAAAAAAAGTCCAGTGCTTGCATAAGCAACAAATGCAAACTGGCGTTCAAATATTTTGTAGCTGGAACCCGATTCTCAATTTTGATAACATTCACTGTTGTTCTTCGGGTGATGTAAGCGTAACTTTGGTACATATGGTCGTGCGAGTTACGGGTGTGTGCTACCACCCAAACTTCCTCTGCAACGCTGTCATTAAAGCCTAGTGTATGAAAACAGGTTCAATATAAATTTCGTCCTGTTTTACAGTCCAAATTAGAAAAAACAACTGTACAAGTCCATAATAGTGCAGCTGTAGCTCTACCACTGCACTTGGTGCTACCCACCTGTAAGCGCTCCAGCAGTGATGCGTTTTCCGGAACATCTTCGCCGATTGCAATCAATATCCCTCGGTACTCATTGTTCACGAGAGAAATGCGAGATCTCGGGAGGAGTCCGCCCCACACGAACAAGGGGGAGATACAGGCTGCGATAATTATCACAACGGTCGCGTTCAAATGCATATTGAGGTGTTAGCCACAGACTATATCAAAATAATGAAGGAAGGATGAAACAGGTGTCTTTACGGCTTCAATTTTTCCTGCAAACTGACGACCAGGGTTAGTTTATCTCGAATGTTTCCTGGTTCAAACGTTCAAATGAACACTACTGCAGGATATTCTAAGTCTTCACCAGGTTCAGGAATGATGGATACATTGTAAAATGTCTAAGCTTTAAGGTTGTTCTTATTTATCCGAAGTGTTTTCAACAACATGCTAATATATCATTGCGATAACTACGTGGTTACAAAATACACGATGTGCAGACAAAGGGCTGATAGCTTGGAACCTCAAACAGAGTCGATCCCCTATGCGAGTGGTGACATTAAATGTTCTGGCGGGACAGACCATGTACGTGTAGTTTATCAATGATTGAATTCAGCGTAACTATACATATGGTGCCCTACATTCTATGTCTGTCTGTCTGTCTGTCTGTCTGTCTGTCTGTCTGTCTGTCTGTATGTATGTATGTATGTATGTATGTATGTATGTATGTATGTATGTATGTATGTATGTATGTATGTATGTATGTATGTATGTGTGTATGTATGTATGTATGTATGTATGTATGTATGTATGTATGTATGTATGTATGTATGTATGTATGTATGTATGTATGTATGTAGGTATGTAGGTATGTAGGTAGGTAGGTAGGTAGGTAGGTAGGTAGGTAGGTAGGTAGGTAGGTGAGGAGGTAGGGAGGTAGATAGGTAGGTAGGTAGGTAGGTATGTAAAAATCAGTGGAAAATATATCCAATAAGACTCAAAATCGCGAGTTGGACGGAGTAATCGTAATCTAAAAATTGTTTGATGAAAATGATGGTAGCCTGATATGCAAACACTCAGTCTATTGATATCATAACCGTAATGGTGTTCTGTCACAGAAATAGCCATAATCGCTCATTGTCTTAGTTAATGGCATGAAACCTGCCTTACAAACACGGAAGAATAGCATCACGGGTTTTTCCTTTATTGATTAAAGCTGTTCGTATGTTGTCATGAATAATAGAACATTTAATCACACGTAACCCCGTTGTGACTGATCATCGGACGTAAGTGTAGCACAGACGTACGGAAAGGTAAACTACACTTTCCTGCGTAGTTAGAATTATCACGTGTAATTTTTTTTTTTATTTTCTCGATGTCGTCTATAAATTTAGGTAAGCGACCTCGGAAAATGTGATTGTGAATTATCAGATATCTTTGACATCAGAATCTATTTGTAGGGTTTGAACAAGTACGAATAACACTCGCTAAAATTTCCCGTATAGAACGAATTGATGTTACACTAGTGTAACCCCACTTTTATCTGACCTATCCACAAATATTATGATCGCATGGATTTTTCGAGAAAAAAATGCACGAAACTAAACCGCATAGTGTGATGTTGGCATGGATACACATACGCCACTACACAAATGTACGCGTAATCACGTGTAACTAAACCTCTCTGTTACGATGGCAGTGGAGAATGTAAGGCTTGTCGATGGATTGATCAGGCAGAAAGGAATAAAAATCGTTCTTGGCAAACATGTTACATTTTTCAGTGTGGCAAATAAGTTCAAGCACGTTTATTGGACCAACAGAAGCAAGCCAAGCCGACAGACGATGATATAATGTTTGTGTATGTAACGTTAATATTATAGGCAGTGCATTCATTTGTAATTTCTCAAAAAGGAGCTTGTCTATCAAAGTTACGCTACTATTTGTGCTGTTGTCACGTTTTGTTTATTTGAACACCTAGATTCTAAAGAGTCGTTGAAATCAATTGATGCGTAACATTTATAGACAACAGACTTTTCTAAATGTTACCATCTGCACAATCTGTGGCATATGACAGCATTAACAATTGTTGCTTTTTGTGGCTTTAGTACTTTGTTTTTTTCTGCAACCGCCATTATCCATTTTCCAAAACGTGGAATGATGCATCGGCTGGTGTTAGTCTCTTGGTAGAACTCGATAAGAGATACATTTCCCAGAACATTTTGGCTCATTGAAATGAATATTCCGCCGCGCACGAACAAGGGAGAAATGTTATCACATGCACAGAGGTATCGGAACATGTATTTTGAATATGATTTTTCCTGACGGCCATTAATATTTGTTTCCTGGTTGAAAGGTAAAACTCAACACGGAACTATTGTCACCGTCTTTTCCAGTTGTCACACTCTGAATAATTCCCCTCTCGTGCATCATCTTCATTTTAGAAGTCTCATAGAAGCAATTTCAAACGTTGGGCAATCATTAGAGAGTCGACTTTTAGTGTAAGTGAGAAACAAATAAAGTGTTTGACGGGCCTGGGAAAATCCTTTTAAACAATTTATCCTCTCTTTTTGCATTCAAGAGAATGCTGTGTAAGTGCATACTATTTCACTCTGCGTTGGAGTATTTTTAATGGGTATTTATCATCTGACGTGAAACATGAATTATCAGTTCTGTCTTACATCTTTAACCCTGTGTGTGTAGTAACCAGAACTAATGTCAAGACGGCGGCCTAGGATCACAGTTAACAAAATTCAGCATATATGCTGATTTGTTATCTTGTTGCAAACAAAAACTGTATTTTGATCTCCTTGTGGTTCCAGGTTGTAACATTAATGGTTTGCTGTTTTATTACCTTTGTGGTTGATTTTATTACTACAATTATGGGTTATATCACATTTATGGAGATTATTAAATATAAAGGGGTTACAGACCCGGGCTCGGACGCCCGAAAGGTTATTTATAGCTTTAGCGACTCGAAATTTGTTGCGTATGCCTACACAATTGCTTTAATTTATAATTTCAAAATTTATTGATGTCAAAATTTTCTGCAAAAACGACACCATTTCGATCGCGTCAGATGTGTTTATGTTACCTGGAAAAAAGTTCCGATCCATAACGTAGAACAGGGGTATACCGTTTTAGTTGTCCTGTCCTAAGACATACTGGTAGCGATTCGGGTAAACTCATATGATAAACAATATTTACACTTGCTTTTCGGGATTTGTACAATTAAGAATTTTCAACAACTTCCATATTTGCACTTTTAAAGCCAAAACATTTGCATTGGTTTCGTTCAGCTGAAAAGAAACTGTTACTATGGAATGAATCGGCATTTACCACTGTACAAACAGAATCGACTTTTATAAAATAGTAAGTTATGGTATCTGCAAACTGTCTGTATTGTGTTGATCTGAGACTCACTCACAATGAACTACAATTCAGCCTGCTACCGTAGCGATTCAGAATGTTCAACCGGACACCCTGAACACCAGTTCAGAGTTTCTTACATTAAAGCTAACTGGAGTGGCTATAAGTTCAAGGCGTTTGTTAAAATATCCTGAACTCATGGTCAAGCCGGTTGCACGAGTTACTATCGACACTTATTCAAAATGGGCGCTCTAATTCGGGGTTCGTGCACGAAAACTCTGAATTACATTTCGGTGAATATCTGCAACTATAAGTTGTGGACAGGCCATAGGCCAGGGGTGTTCGAGCGGACGCCCTGTATGATATTTCTTACCCTTTAGGGTATTCGTGTGGACACACCGAACGCAATAAAATTAAGTTATTTAAAGAAACTAACTTATCTGGTGCAACTGGTGTTCTTCACATATCAGAGTACTTTAAACCCATGAACACAAGCTATCCCATACCAAATGGCTTACAAAATATTTTATTGAAAGTCCAGAAAGTAGAACAGTGACAAATTCAATCTCTCAATATTTGGTGTCTAAACGCCATTTTACATGTGTAATAATTACTTTTCCCAAAAAGTAAAACAATGTAACATATCAGCCGAGGTACCTCCATTTTTGTTTTAACGCAGCCGTACGGCAATTCATCTCTGAGAATTTTGACAAACATACTAATATAAAAGGAAAAAGTCGTAAAAATACATATATCTAATGAACTGGAAATCGAAAATGCACACTGTAAAAATAGCGGACGCTAGACGCGTCTTTACGCGTTCAAAATGTACATGTCGGTGTTCAAATTTGAACGGCTAGTGTTCACATTGTTAACACTAGTGTTCATATTATTAACAATGATGTTCTAAACCTGAACACGATGTGTTAACAACCATCTCCTTCAAGTGTTCAAAAACTCAGCATCACAGAAATTTTACAATACTCT
This sequence comes from Ptychodera flava, assembly GCF_041260155.1. NCBI lineage: Eukaryota > Metazoa > Hemichordata > Enteropneusta > Ptychoderidae > Ptychodera > Ptychodera flava. The sequence continues at coordinate 7,533,974 of NC_091933.1, read as the reverse complement.
GAAACAGTTAACAATCTTTGTGTTTTTTACTTTACAATGGCTATATTAATCTTATTACTGCCTCGCTGTCCGGCATACGTACACGGATTTTGGTATGACAAATTTCACACTAAGTGAAAAATATTTCCGGTCTACAATTGCTGAAAGCATGTTTTTTCTAAAAAGGAAGTATAAAAAATAATTTTACACGTTTATTTCGGGTTGAAATTTTGAAAATTTGAAAAGACAATCAGAAAACTACCATGAACGTTTTAATTTTAACATCGACGTGCAAGAGGCGTTCTACTTCTAAACACTTGGTGTTCAAGTTTGGTGCCTTTTGTTATCCCATGATGCATCAAAACGGAAGTTGTGACATTTTTTTTGTAAGCGCACGCTGAAGTCGTGATCGTGTGGAAACAAGACCAGAAAGGGTAAGTTTTCTCTCCAAAATAGTAAAAGGTTTTAGATTTTGAAGCATCTGTATTATTATCCTTTGAAATTATTGTATTGTACTATGAAATAGCTTAACTACGTGAAGAAATCTTGAATTCTTTCAGTGGCTGGTATACCAGCAACTAGCTGTGAATACGCAGTGGTACTTTTGGCCATGGCCTATCGATCGATCTCACTCGGGTCAAGGGTCATCGCAACACACTCTAGCGATAACCCTTGACCTGAGCGCGATCGATACGCCTTGCATAGTACCGCTGCGTAATCACAGCTAACACATGTCTTTTAGTAGACACAGTCGCATGTTAAACATCAGTTAAACATGATCCTACAGTATACAATGTATTGTGTCAGCATATGAGAGTTTGGCTTTTTTATTTTAATCAGTTGATGACAAGAATAAGCAAATATTTTTAAACATTATTGAAAAGAGGCTCCCCTCAGCCCCTTGTCTTTCATAGAAAGTCTTATCTCGACATATTACCTATTGTTGCATTATTTTCAGGATGTAAAAAAATGGACTTAACTGAAAATCGAAGAGTTGTTACAGAAGAGGTAGCTGTTTTGGAACCAAGCTTGAGAACCCCAATTCATCTCTAATGTAGATTTAAACTTTCAAGGGTCAGTAACTGAATTTTGATCAGTTTCTGTATTTGTGTTCTTAATTAATCTAAGCTTTGGTAGCATGCTACGATAAACTATATGTTGCCGGAGAATAAGCTTTCACAGACGTGTAGTCTCCCTCATCGGATGCAAGGGTGGAATGAAAAATTAAAGCTGAAAGCGACAGAAAATTCAGAGTAAAAATGTCCACTCTGAATTACTGAATTTTCAGAAATTTTCACTCTGAATTTCCTGTCACTTTCTGCTTCAATTTTTCATTCCCCCTTGCATCTGATGAAGGAAACTTCACGTTTTTAAAAGCTTATGCCCCTGTCACATTTAGTTGATCGCAGCATGCTATCAAACCTAAGATTATTTTGTATTGTAGCTCAACGCGTTTCTTGTTCTTAGCAACTGGTTTTAGCTTTGCAGTCACCTAAATATGTGGATGTGTAGCATTGTACTCAAATTTGTACATAACAAGGTTTTTCTTGAAAACAGCCTGTACGAATCCTTTAATATTTGAATTACACGTTCCAAGAGATTACCCAAGTCAGATATGTTTAAATTATGATGAAATATGCAAATTTATGTTTTTGAGGCTGATTTTGCTATTTTTTGGGTAAAAATCTTCTTCTCTTTACTGACGTCTTCAATATTTGAACATGTCCCTAATATGACCGTAGTCAAATTTGTGCTATCTGTCATGAAATATTCAAATTTTTATATTTCATGGCATTTGTTGTCATTTTTGGTAAAAAAACTTTAAAAAATCTTCTTCAAACTGCTAATTTAACAGCTTTGATATTTAGGACATACATCTCTACTGATAGCCTTTTTCAGATTGTTCAAATTATGGAGAAATTTGCAACTTTGTATTTTTGAGACATTAAAGACATTTCAGAAATTTTTAAGATATTGGGGATTACCATAATGTGATATATTCAAGTTAAGATAAAATCTATGTTTTCTTTTATTTTAAGGACGACTTTTACCATTTTTAATAAAAAAAAAATGGTATAAAAATTAATAGCAGGGTACACCAGAATTTGAAAGGGCTTTACGATTATGTTTTTAATTTCTGAGAAGTAGATTTTTGAAATGTCACCGATTTATTTCAGGTTTATTTAAAGATATTACAAACAAGCAAAATTTTTGGTTTATGAAGGACTTCGTTGGACAAGGAAATAGGTTTTATCCTGCCAAGGACCAACTTTCCCCACTTTCTGCATGTTGTGCCTTACTGTGACACTTTGACAACTTGACATGTTGTGTTTACTTTAGTGTGGACAACTATATACCATGTGAACTAGAGAAGCCTTGACTAACTTCTTTTCTTCAAAATTTACAATTGTCTATATATAGACAAGAGGAAATGTCTTTAAGAAGCCATGTTACAAAAATGGAGTATGCATTTCATACATATACGTCTTTTCAACACAATGAGTAAGCCAAATTGTGAGCTTTTACAGATTAGTTTTGTACGTTTTAACAAGTATGAACATAAAACGTAACCCACAATATCTAAATAAAACCAGATTTGTCATTACTTTGTTCATGTTTTTTAAAGCGATCTACAGTGTTTGCGGGGATTTTTTATTGCTTATGTTTTTTGATAGGAGGGTGTTAACACCGTTGGTAGTTTCCTCTGACAAACTTTACATACAAAGTGGCAATGTTTGTTTGCCCATTTTCCAGTAAATTATTGTACTTTATTCTAAAAATGTTTTGTGTATTTTTAGAATAAAATAATTTAACTGAATATCAGTGGTCTGTAATGTTATTTCCAGGCTTGACATCCCCTGAACGCCCAAAATTAAAGGTGTTCAACAAACGCGCATCATGGGTTCTAGCCTTTAACACACTTATCGTTGAACGGCGTCCATGCGTTCAAAAAGTGTTACAGCCCTTTGAACGCGTAAATGCGTTCAATTTTTGAACACATTCATGTGCAACGAGTGTTCTGATATGGAACACCATGGTGTTCAATATAATGTCTGATGAACACGTAGCGTTCAAAATGTGCACACATGTGTTCAAAAATTGAACGTTGGTTGAACACGTAGTGTTAAATTTCTGAACGTCTAGACGCGTTCAAAAAGTGTTACAAAAAGGCGTTTAATTGGTGTTCTATCCTTTAACACTTAACTTTACAGTGCAGTGCGGTCCAGAGTAATGGTTTGTATTCAGGTATAATATTAACCACTAGTGAGGTTAAACCAATCTGAGACCAGTTGTGCATGGTTGATATAGAGTTTACATCACATCCTTTTTCAATGTTCTGTCCAGATATTTTTTCAATAAGTGATGGTGGAGATCATTTCAATATTATCAAAAATGCTTTCTAACGTGGGCCAATATTGTAGACACTGAATGAAATTTTCAATTCTGACAATGCACAAATTTTACAGATGCATACAAGAGAATAAGTATCATCGATATTTGGCTTTCTCTTTTTACCTTGGCGATATATAGTGTTATTACTTTGTAAACCAACTTTCCATCTGCTTTTTCAGTTGCCAGATCATTAAATGTTCAATGTAAAGTTTATTGCAAGCATATCCAATGTAGACGAGTGTGTGCCCTCTACCGTTGGATTTCCAACGGCCCAATTCCCGTACTTCATCGTTAATATACCGGGCAAATCGCAGCATTTAACATGTATTTTAGTTGAATTTGGTACTCGATAATATGAAACGCACCATTACAGACGGAATTACGAGACTAACCCTTTCTGCAAGTGCAGAAGATCAAACCCCCCCCCCCCAGTTTTATGCAGAGAGTAATTTGCCGCAGACTTGGTCACCAAGTATTTAACAAAAAAAGCGCAAGAAATGAACAGTCTTTCATATTTCCACAGCTTCGACATCAGTACCTGTTATCAAGACCGGCCGTGAAGTACTTGCGCCAATGATAACGTGCGGGATTATTTACTAGAACGGCTGTGGTTAACCTCTAAAAGTGATCAAGATCGGTGATCAACAAGACTCATCAAGTTAAACTGGACACCCAAATCTGTTATGACCAATCAGTTCAGGGTGTTTTGGCGAACCCCGAAACCCCGATCCTTATCACAGCACAGTGTTCAAGCAAACGCCTTGTCATACGACGCCCTGAACTGTTGTTTGGAGATATAGGATTTAGAGGAAGATTAAGGAAAATGGAAAGAAGATATTAGTCTCTAATCATTACCAACATTAACAAATTGAATTACATTCATCATCTACTCGGCAGACAAGTTTTTCATGGCAGAAGTCAAAAGTATATCCGTCAAAAACTGTCTATCTATCTATCTATCTATCTATTTATCTATCAATCTATCTTACTATCTATCCATCTATCTATCTATCTATCTATCTATCTATCTATCTATCTATCTATCTATCTATCTATCTATCTATCTTTCTATCTCTCTCTCTATCTATCTATCTATCTATCTATCTATCTATCTATCTATCTATCTCTCTCTCTCTCTCTATCTCTCTATCTATCTATCTATCTATCTATCTATCTATCTATCTATCTATCTATCTATCTATCTATCTATCTATCCGCCTATTCGATACTAAAAGCAGATAATAACACAAATTAACAAATTGCTACAAGTGCGGTGTATATAATAACATGCTTTGTAAGTTTCATGCCTCTTGCAATGATCAGAATGATCAAACTGAAACTTTAAAAGTTAGATTTGTCTGTAGATTTTTGCGTGTGTGTGGTGTTGATTATGAAAACCGCATGGTATAATATTCCCGTTCACCGATGTTTAATTAAATTGTTAAAAAACATAACGTGGGCTCTAAATAATGTCAATGAGCATATGTCCTGTTCGCCATCCGCCGATAGCTTGCTAAACTGTGTATGGTTTTTCAGAGCCCATGCAAAATATCTTGACGACAACTGCTACTACGACGGCGCAAACGACGACAGCCGCAGCGACAGAGCAGCCGATGATCACCGGCAGCATGTCGAAATCTTCAGGCGGGGCTTCAGAGGTAGTTTCTACGTCATCTAGATCTTCGACAAAGAGAACGATTGAAGCAGAAACGACATTGGACGGTTCCCCTTCGTTTCCTGCCTCATCCCAAGCCCATACCGAAAAGTAATAGGTCGTGTTTTCGTCAGCCTCTGGAACTTGTACTGTGAACGTCTCATCCATACCAAAGGTTTTCGGCGATTTTAAATCTCCATCGATGATGTCCTGGTTTGTCAGTCTATAACCGTCGGTGAAATTGGAAGATATGGAATGGAATTCCCTGCTGATACGGATGTCGTATTCGTCAGCTATTAAACAAAAATGCCAGTAAGCAATTATGATATCTTTATTGATATCTATATTGATATCTATCTATCTATGCCAGTAAGCAATTATGATATCTTTATTGATATCTATATTGATATCTATCTATCTATCTATCTATCTATCTATCTATCTATCTATCTATCTATCTATCTATCTATCTATCTAATATCCATCTATCTATCTATCTTCATTTATTATTTATTTATATATGTATTTTTATGCATATCTTTTAATTAATTAATTAATTAATTAATTAATTAATTAATTAATTAATTAATTAATTAATTTATATTCTTATTTATTTATTTATTTATTTATTTATTTATTTATTTATTATTTATTTGCATAGTTAATTGCAGAGGTATTGACCTGTACATTTCTACCCATTCTACGAGACTGGTTGCTTATACGAGACTGGTTGCTTATAGTTTCTTTAGGTCATATTTACTTTCGTTTGACACTTTTTGTGTGATTTTTGCGAGGATTTGTGAGCGTTTATTATGAGAATATTTTCTAGCGCATCTCTTGGTGACTTCAAGTGAGTGAAAAATTCATTTTTGACCATTTAAAAAAAACCGCTTTGTTGACGTCTTCAAAACCAAACACGAAATGCACTATTGAATGACAGCCCCTATGTCTTACATGTCTATACCTGTGCCCCTGCCAAAGTCATTTCCCGGTGCTGTCCATGCTAAGGTGATCGTCTGCTCATCGTATGACGCATTCACAACTCTGAGGTCGGTGATTCTGGAAGGCGGGAAATTGTCACCAGTTGGTATTGTGACAGGTGCCTGGATGACGCCACCGGACACTACGCGACTGAACTGGCCAACCTTTTCTGTTTGATCAGCTGTCTTATAACCTGGAGACACTGTAATATTCAGTTTTTAGAACACACAGATGTGAAATAACGACTTTATCTGAAGTAATGATGAAACTATGTGAGCACATTTTTTAGTTGGTGTGGCTCTGTCGTAAAACTGATCATGTGTATCGGGAAAAGTTTCTATCGCATCAATGAGCAAGCTAAAATGTAACTATACTATTTTGCACTTCAATCTTAATTAAAGACCTGATACATTGGTCGAGGACAACACGGTTAATGCACGAAACAGTGAACAAATATTGGACAATTTGACGTTTAATAGCCCTTTAAAATACCAACGTATTGCTCTTCAAACTAACTGGTACTTTTCAAATACCTCAGGCTTCTTTGTGAAATACAGCTTACCTCGATTCAGTGGTAAAACTCCGCTGGTTGTTATACTGATTGGGACTTCTGCTCTTCCATCTTTGTCCTCGGCTATGACTTTGATGTTGTAACGACAATTGGGGCACGTGGCTGTCACAAAGTCCATGAACACTCCTGAGTACACGCCGTCGTCTCTGACGACATCAGCACCTGACACATGCAAGTTGGTTACACAGGTTTAACTTCTTGCATTGAAGGAGCTAGACACACGTACACATCTAAGAGACATAGTAGTCTCGGAATTTGCTCATAATAATGAAGACATTCATATCTAGACTAACTTAAATATAGACAATCACTTACAGTTATTGAATTAACAAATTTAAAACTCACGTAGATCGGTCAGATGAATGTGTGATTCTTGGAAACGATAGACAGGCCGGTGGACATTTAACTTATCTCTGCGTGTCAGATAACTATCCGATTCACAGTTCAACTATTAACAGATCAAACGTAAGTCGTATTTATCAGCTTTGCGCGAAAAAATCGAGAGATCCTGTGATATTAAGTATAAACCTTAAGATAAACGATACCCATCAGTTCGTGAAAGTAATCCTTCCAACACTGTGAATACCCATACCTGCGCCGTTATCTCGAAGTTGTACGTCTACTGGATTGTGAGGATTAGGTCTTTCTATTGTCGCTATGACACTTGCTTTCAATATCGGAGTGTATCCTCGGGACACCTGAGCGTAGATATTTGTCTTTGCAGGCGTTTCGGTGATGAGTGAGTGGCTGGTAGTTGTGGTGACGCGTATTGGTTGCGTGTTGTCCTTAGCAACGGACTGGATAGAGATCTCGACCTGTTGGGCGGGTCCGGTGACTTCGTACAGCCACTCACCAGGCTGGGATATCGATATCATTGAAATGTTAAGGGCAATAACATACATGATACTTAAATTAGTACGTGCCTCGAAATACTAAAACTTGGGCCTAAACTCTCCTTTCGGAAAATTTCGACAACTCGTTTACCGAATCAAGAATAACAATCATTTGTCACAGTGAACAATTTGATAGTGGAGAATTTTCCCCTACTTTTACGGATATTGGCCGTCATTCCCGTGTTGCTTTAATGGGTGGAATTAAGATTTCGGTTTTCACCGAAATAAGGCGATGAAAACTTTACTTACTCCAAGAGCTTCAAAACGTGCTCAAATACAAGCGGTAGATCAGAAAAGTTTTTGAAAACGTTTGAGACAAGTATCTTTCCCCAAGTCGTGTTTTATGGTGATCGATCGTCATGAATTAAACCCACATTGAACAGTGAATGAGGTAGCTGCAATAAATTTTAGTCCATGGGCCGTGCTATGGTTGTTAGCTGTTGTTGACCCTGCTCTCAGGTATAGAAGCAACAGGAACAGCCAAGAAGACGTACGCCATCACATAGCCTATAATTATTGCAGCTATGTATACAGCGACTACTTTTCGTGTCGCAAGAAAGTTCAGTTCGGCACGTTTCTATTAGTACAAAACCTTACCTCTGCAACACCTATGACCTCAACAGATACGGTTTTCTTTGCGTCGTTTGTGTTATACTCAGACGAGTTACTGTCAATGACGCCACCGTTAGGCCTGTTTACGACGACGGAAATCCCCGACGTGGACCATAGAAAGAAAAATATCGAATCTTTTCCGATCGTAGAGTCAATGAAAGTAGATCCCGTAATCTTGCCACCGCTTGGTATTGCTTCTTTTTCGCTGTATAACTGTGTAGAAATGGAAAACTTGGCCTTCATCTAAACGAAGCGAGGTTTATTTCACCATTTCACAATTGATTGCAACTCAAATAAGGGAACTCGTCGTGTAAAGGGATTGTACGTTTATGTGACCATTCTTCCCATGCCAACAAGTGCATACCGTTTCTTGTGATACCAACAAATAGTGGAGATGTGGTTGCACTTTGCGCAAATCGTAGTTGTTCGCTCATACGTGGACGAGTGAAGACCAACGCACGCTGGAAGTCAATATACGTAACTTAGGAAGCCTTCAGTGGTTACAGGGGGTAGGCCAAGGGAATTCCGTGCACACCTGTACTGTAAAAGGTGACCTTCGCCTATCCTCCTGTCTAAAATACGGTGGTTTCAATCGGGTTCGAACCCACAACTTACGGTACCCAGTTACCTAGCGAAATTTGACCCTCTCCCCGTTGGACATTCTAAAGCTTGACCCCCAACCACTGCGGTATTCTCACCAGGAATAATTGAAACATTATCAGATAATATACATATATAACTATCGGTTTAATTGTTATGTAAGTTAGGGTTAGCAATTACAGAGTGGAGGGCCGGCGTTTTGGGAGACAGGGTCTCAATTTATAACTCAAGTATTTTTGAAGGGACATAATATTTCATTCATTTTGCAGGAGGGTCACCATATTTTGTGCAATTACAGGAAGGCAAGATGTGACTGATATAGTGCTTCACCAAAAAATATCAAATTATATTATGCAGTCTATATCAGACAAACGATCGATCAATTCCTCCGACAAAACAAGCTATATCATTACATTTATACATGTTTGATAATATATGTAAATGTACTTTGCTCGAATTAGAAGTAAAACGTACATTTGTGTACAAGAAATTGGATTTTTGGAATTCCTCGAAGATGGCGATTCACTATACACGATTGTCTACGAGAGAACTATGAACAATTTTTTTTCAACTATCTGTGCATTTATACATGTTTGATAATTGCTATAAATTCAGCTGATTAGACCAGGGTGGTTACAAGTCCATGTGACTGTGTGCAACAAATTTGATATTGAAATGGGGAAACTATGAATAATGGTTTTTCCAATACAAAACTAAGTAAATCTGTGTATTTATGTACCCTTGATTATTGATATTACTGTTCTTGATTAAGCTAGAGTGGCTACAAGTCCATGTGTGTGCAAAAATTTGATTTTTGAATTTCACCGAAATGTTGATTCATTATACATGGTAGTCTTTGAGGAAAATATTAATAATTTTTCCAATACAAAACTAAGTAAACCTGTGCATTTATGGACGTTTGATAATTGACGTACTTGATTAGACTAAGGTGGTTACAAGTCAATACGTGTGCAAGAAATTTTATTTTTGAATTTCACCAAAATGTTGTTTTACTATACATTGTAGTCTACGAAAGAACTATGAACAATTTTTCCGATGTATTTATGGAAGTTTGATAATTAATATACACCTTACCACCTGTCCCATATATGTTTGTCTCTTGTCTTTCATCAGTTTCAACTGTTTAAGGTGTTTAATGTAGGATGCTTGTGAAACTTGTGGATAATGTTTATGTATTTAAAAGAATCAGTGTATTTCGTCGGTGAATTCCTGTTCAAGAAATATCATAATGGAGAATCGAGGATTTGGCTGTAAAATAAGCTAATGTTAAAAGTGACCCTCCCCTTGGACAGTTTTCTAAAAAGTGACCCTCCCCCAATTCCCCCGGCCCACCCCCAGTAATTACTGAAGGCTCCCTTCTTTATTTCGGTGTCTTCTGGAATATGTGTGAAACATTTTACCTGAATAGGCACATTTTGACTTCCGCCAAGCCTCATAGTTATAGTTGCCGTTAGAGCATCGTTTAGCCCTGAAGAGCTGTTACCTTCGGTGTAGTAAAATGGAATACCACCAGTTTCTGTCGATAGATTAAATAGTTTGCCATCTGCCTCATCGCTCAATGCCACTGTATCCACCCGGACTCCCTTACTGACTAATGTCGGTTTGACTTCATCGATGTACGGAGACCGGTTCTCTTGTCCGTCCGTGATTAGTAATATGATGCCGCCATTTGCAACTTGTTCCCCATTCTCTAGGACCTAAAGCAAAACGACGGCGACCACTGAACTCAAATGACCTTTGTGATTTCGAGTGACGCACGTTCCTCACGACCCTTGTCATTTCGATCGGTATGCAAATTCTCCATAAAAGGACACTGTTGACAGGCCCGTTTGGGTTTACTCGGTTGACAGGCCAGCAAAAGCCAGAGATCTCGTTTTCAATAGATCGGAGTGTCTGTTAGTTTGAAACTTTGAACTTAGTTATTGGTCAAAGAAATAGTCTGGGTAATACGTGCAGCTACAGGTCACAAGAGATTTGCATGGCGCCTCGCTACTGACCCTACCTTTCCAAATTTTTACCTCGAGTTGAACATTTAAGTAAGCAGCGAGCTAATAAAAGGGACAAACACAGAGTTCTTTGGGTCAATAACCTGCAGGCACAGATAGTCTAACGGTAATAAAAGAGCACCTACCTCAACACCACTTTCCAATCCACGCCCGATGGACGTTACGCCGTTGACAGCAGTTGGTAACAAACCTGCCAAAGCATCACGGCTTTGGGAAGTGCGAAGTTCGGCTAAATACGACGTTATACTTGAAGAGGTGCTAAACTCGACCAGCCCGACAAAGTGGCCATCCGGGACAGTTGTTCGGATGTACTTAGTCGCTATTTGGTTAAGAGTGCCTATTCTATCGTTCTTAACATATAAATGAAGGACAAAGAAAGAGAAATTCGTGAAAACGTAAGTCTATGTGATGAATATCTTCTGTCTCTTGGAAAGCTAATAGATGAGTCACCAGATAAGCATATGTGAAAAATTTATTTTACTCATACAGCAACAATTCAGGTTTTTTGTGATTTCTGAAAGTAATGGAGTCTTTATCTAACCTTAGTTTCGCGAAGATTAACACTCAAAACTTTAAGGTAGTATGCGCCTCGAAAGTGAAAGACTTAAACTTTTGCCCAAAATTTCCTCCAGGAATATTTCAGCTATTCTCTTTCAAAATCAAGAACAAAAATTGAGGGTCACCGTGCAAACTTTGGTACTACGGACACAAATTACTCAAGATTTACCGATATTTGAAATTCAAAATGGCCGCCATCCCTGTGTTAACTCTTTGAGAAAAAAATAAAATTTTCGTTTTCGAAAAACTAAGCCAGTAAAAAGTTTTCTTACACCAAGAGCTTTAAAATGAACCCTAGTGGTGGATCAGAAAGTGGTAGATCACAAGTGGTAGATCAGAAAAAAATTGTCAAAGTTTTAGGGTCCAAATATCTGTCCCCGAGGCGCGTTCTACCTTAAGATTGCCGTTCCTTCCATGCACACATATTTTTCTCCTTTCAGCAAGGAACGTAATGTGTCCGGCCAGGAGCATGTATTCGAAATGAATCGATTTCACCAAGTCCAAATGATCGATATTTTCCACTCCGTCCAATTTAAAACATTGAATGTACACTTTGTCGGCGAGAACTACTATGTCGTTATATTTGTACGGTATCTTATATGAATGAACAGATGTATTTGCCATACATCGATTCGGCTAACACTAGAGCTTTTCGTGAATTCTGGAAGGTTTCAACCAGACTTTAACGTTTTTGAAAAAAAACTGCATGTATGATACACTACAAGATAAATTCACGATAGAAAGTCACGACTGAAGTTGTTTTTGCACGCTTCCTGCATGAAAATATTGTCATTTCTTCGATAGGTTAGAACTTTTCCCGCCAATATTTTTTAATATCTTATCTCATGTATTCTCGTGTAAAGCTTGATTCATTGATTTTTTTAGACGTGTGAATTACCACTGTTTCTACACTCTTCTACGAAAGCAAATTATAACTGTGAAAATCTCCCAACCTGCTTAATTCAAGCATTTAAATGCTGATCTCATTTTCAACAGCTAAAATTGCACCTTCAGTAGATTTCTAGTTATATACTCACAGTTCTCATGCTTGCAGATACGTCAAGTACCAAGACGATTCGAAGCGGAGACGACTTAACCACACGAAAAGTCGGCGTGGTGTCAATTACTTGCCGGGCTGGATTGTTGTCATTCTTGAAATCTTCTGACTCCAGCATTACGTCCCAGGCACTCCTGTATGAACACTGTATGTTCTGTTGGTTAGGAGCCATGGCATTGTGAAGGGACCTTAGATCACCAGTGACGTCACTGTGACAGAATTCAACGACCTGAAAGGAGAGCAGGGACGCATGGAAACAACATTTCTTTGGTTTCCTTTGAATTGAATAACAGAAATAGAATCATAAAATATGAAGACGGGGCATTAAATATCTCATCACCTTTTTCCCACTTTTTATATGGTTATTTGTTTAGTCGAGGAAAATCAATAAGAAGTTTGACAAACAAACTTTATCACACTTGAACAGAACCTATTATTCCAAACTCTATCTTTTAATTGAAACAAGTCGCTTTAAAATGACCACCAAATATATGAGTGGTTTGTGTGGAATAAGGTCATGGATCATCAAAACGATAAAATCATGAAGTAAATTCATACGTTGCTAAGCTACCATAAGCAATACCTTACTATTAGATAGGTCAAACCTTCCAGAACGTTTAGATTATCCAACTATATGGCTGAAATGCTCAACACCATTTGTTAATATTTTTACAAAAGTGAGGCGTCTCAGCCAACAATCCACATGTGACTGACCGGGATAAGAAAAATAAGATTTTGAAATGCTCAGCGATGTTTATCTCGGCATTTAGCACTTTCCGCTGGAACAAAATTGCCATATTGGATCAGAATTTTCCGTACTGAATTATTCCGTTGCTCTGAGTACATATCATTCAGTTTTCCATCATCGGCCAAAATCGGTCCTACCATACTTACAGAAGCCAAGAAACTTGCGAACATGTACGATCCTGTGGCCTGGTTGTTCGATATGGGCTCGAAACGACAATCATCTTTGGGCCATTTTCCTTTCCTCGGATTTATATTGCAACGTTTCCCTGAAGAATCGTATTCCTTTCCGATCACCGACTTTGAACAACGTGTTGGTTCTACTTCTCTGTCCTCGTTCAAGTAAAAATGTTCATTTTGAGATTTGGGGTATTCGTCGAATAAACCCCAGCGCAGATGACCCCATTCGTGCACAATGACTTTAGCTGTAAGTACAAGAACACAGACAACAGTTTTAGAGGTGGCAGACAGACAAACAGACACACAAACAGAGAGACAGACAGACAGATTTATATTTAGACAAACTGAATGCAATACAATGTACATTAGCTTGCATTGTACGAATACAGAACTCAATGGCAAAGCAATCAATCAACCCATTAGTCTGTCAGTTTGTCAGCTGTTACCCCATTACCCCCTCTTTTTTGCTCACGTGTTTACACACGTGAGCATATGTCGCAGCGATGTCTGTCTGTCTGTCTGTCTGTCTGTCTGTCTGTGTGTGTGTCTGTCTGTCTGTCTCTCTGTCTGTCTGTTGGTCCGATATCTCAAAAACGGCTTAACGGCTCATCAGATCAGAATCAAATCTGGTACATATATTCAGTTAGCAAATGGCAAGAACTGATTAGTTTTGGTGGGTGTGGCTTGCATACTTTTTGCTCATTTGCATAATTAATGATTTTAGAAAAACGGATATACATTAAAAACGACTACACACAATTTGATGAGATTTGCTAAAAATGTTGATCAGCAGTGGGAACCATTAAGGGGTGACATGAAAGATAAATGCTAATTTGCATATTTAATGAACTTTCCTAACTAGGGATATATGTCTGATTTGACTCGATCAAAATTAACCAAACTTGGTATGTATATTAAAGATACTATGATTTAACATTATTGAAAGTCATTAAGCGTTTTAACTTCAGCCAATTCCTAATTTGCATATTTCATGAACTTTGTTAATTAGGGATATATATTTGAAATGACTGGACCAAAGTTGATGAAACTTGCTACATGTATTGAAGCCACTATGATACAACATTTTTGAAAGTCATTAAGCATTTTTACTTCAGCCAATTCCGAATTTGCATATTTAATGAACTTTCCCAATTAGGATATATATCTGAATTAACTTGATTGTAGTTGTTGAAACTTGCTATATACATCAAAGATACTGTGATATAACATTATTGAAAGTCAAAAGACATTTTTACTTCAGCCAAAACCTAATTTGAATATTAAATGAATTTTCATAATTAGGGATATTTCTCTGAATTGACTTGATCAAAATTAATGAAATTTGCTATGTACATTAAAGACACTATAATACAATATTATTGAAAGTCATTAAGCATTTTCTCTTCAGCCAATTCCTAATTTGCATATTTAATGATCTTTCATAATTAGGAATTTAACCCTTTTCCTGCCAAGTCCATATTTCACCACCAGGTCAAGATGGTTAAAATTAATGAAACACAACGTATTCCATATGATGTATTTTAACATAATACTGTACATTTGAAGGCTGTTGAAAACATAATACTGTAAAGTTGATTTTTTTTGGACAAAAGATGCTATAACATACCAAGCCAAGTGGGTGAAAATACGTCATGTTTTGGCTCAATACCGCTTTTTACTGACTTGGCTGATGGGGAAGTGATACAGTTATTACTGTCTGGCAGGAAAAGGGATATATCTGAATTGACTTTACCAAAGTCGATGAATCTTGCTATATATATTGAAGATACTATGATACAACACTCTTGAAGGTCATTAAGCATATTTACTTCAGCCTTCCTAATTTACATATTTAATGATCTTTGCTTATTAGGGATATATACCAGGATTTACTTGATCAAAGTTGGCAAAACATGCTATGTACATTGATGATTATACCAGGTACTAGGTTAAAACAATATCGAAAGTCATTTCACATTTTCATGTCAGCTAATTTATAATTTGCATATCTAATGAGCTTTCACAGCTCGGCATATATGGCTTGAAGGACATGGCCAACAGTAATTACACTTGCTATATAAATTGGTGATAAATAAGAGCAGTCAACTTTAATATTTTTATTTCAGCTAATTACATATTTGCATACTTCATGACCTTTTAGAATTAATCGGCCGTGATTATTGTTCATTATAGTGATCATAATAATTCCAATGAAGTTGCAAACATGTGCCAATGAAGTTGCAAACATGTGCCAAAGGTTCAAATTTACACATAACTTCAATATATAATGAAACACGTGAGCATTTACAGTTCATATCTGGTTCTCTTAGTCAGGACTCGGCGATATTACTCAAAAAATCAAAAGTCATTTATTTTTCAAGTGCTAATACTTGTAGAGCAACAGCCCTTTCTATATGTGCTCACCTGGGTCACCATACTTGTCAACTGTCCATTGTTTGTCCAAAATAAACTTGTCTGTCAGGTGTATATACTCAGCTTCTTCTCCACAAGAACCAAACTGATTGGTGTACGGTGTTTCTCTCCCGACATTCTCGTGGTTCGACACTATGATATTAGCGGCGTCGAAGAGCTCGCCCGCAGCAGGGATATTCGTCATGCTGTCACTCCATGTGTCTGGGAGCAAGATTGTAATTTCTTTGAAGAATGACCGCTGTTGCGTTGCAAGGAAGAGGGAACTTGATGCTTCAGTGAAGACATCCTGTAGGAGAATGGAAAAACTAGTTTTGAGATGACTAAAATAGTAATTTCCGATTGATAAATGAATTTGATTGACACTTCCTTTGCTACCGTGTCTTTGAAGTTTATTGCTAATAAACCTTTACTGAATCGTTTCCCGATTTTTGTTGACATCGTGGAATTAATTAATTGGGAGGATTTATTTGTTCTGCGCCTCCTTTTAAAACGAGATTCTACTCAGGCATACCCTTATACGTGTACATTTCATTTGAGATGTGAATGATCACAAATATACTTTTAATTACCATATGTCACAGAGTCACTTACAAGAAGACAATTCGATTTCATTTGTCAAATACTTGATACTTGATCTTAAGTGCTTGTATTTTCCAACAATAAATTGTCAAAAGCCAATTAAAGTCATCTTTTCTTTTAGTGGTTCACACAATGCGCCGCTTTCTGTGTGAATTCTTACCCATTTATCGTTATTTTTATTTTGAAGTTTGTATTTATCCTATGACACAGACTCTCTCTTCCGTTAAGCATGGCTACCCTAGGGGTAGAGTAGCTGAGGGCTAAGACTCACCGCTTAAAATTTGTGCTGAATGCACGAAATCAATCGTGCGCCCTCAATGACACGGTAACTGTATTAAACTTGTTATAATATTTTCATTTTATTTGTGTTTCGGTTCAACGAATATGTTTTGTTCCATCCTAAATTATGCTGAAACAAAGTATTATACTTGCAAACACAACAGTAGGTGCTTCACATGCAGTGCTATTGTTTACAGCAAAATTGACAAGTTGAACACCAGATATTTCATCCTAATTTTTAGAGTAGAACACGCAAATGCCATTTACAAACAGAATACAAATAAAGTCACTGCCAAGGAGAGCTTCAACGCTGTAACTGACCTTAGTCAATGTGCGGATAAAAAGCTTGGAATGAAAGTATAATGTAAATGTCACCACTTAGATCAAACAGGTAATCTGAGCAAATGACATTCTAATGAGATTCTACTTATACTAGTAATGCTTACTCCTGTCAG
Source organism: Ptychodera flava (assembly GCF_041260155.1). Lineage (NCBI taxonomy): Eukaryota > Metazoa > Hemichordata > Enteropneusta > Ptychoderidae > Ptychodera > Ptychodera flava. The sequence continues at coordinate 7,516,979 of NC_091933.1, read as the reverse complement.
CCGCATATCTCGACCAAACAAGTCAACGCAAAATTGTACATTACGCTCATCTGAAGGGTATACCTGGATATAAATGTATAAATTGCCACGGAATAATTTTTCTGGCTGCCTCCGTATTAAAGTTGTGTCACGTCTAGGCAACAAAAGCAAATATTTGACTTCGCTTCTACTGATATGCATCCTGACTTCTGTCAGTGACGCGTTTTTATTTTTGATTCGTAAAAAGCATTACATTATAACTCCCCAAAATGCAGTCTTGATGTGATATGACTCTGAAACGCTGTCAAAATGGTCGTTGTAAACTCAAAACGTACTGAAACCCGCAGGTGATCCTATCTGAGCTTTATGCAGTTGTAGTAGATATCGAACGGGACTCCCTCGTAAGTCGATTTATTTGACTACAGCTTGTGTTTGTTTGTTTGTTTCTGGGCATTTTCCCCCGAAATCTTATTCGTTTTGTACATTTTCAAACATTCAATACACAAGATAGTGCCTATACGCACAGCTGCAGTGGTCCTTCTCGCTTTTGCACCGTTTAGTAATCATACACTACACTGTGACTGCCCTACAGATGCCCTTATTCATTTGACCAAGTACTCAAACATCATTAATATTGCCGGGTGGCATGGCTAAACGGTATGGAGCTGTGATATATAAATCAGCTGATCATTACAAATCAGAATCGGCATGCTTGACACAACAGCCATTGTTTGCCTTGTTTGCTTGGGGGCAATATATCATTTTGGCAGTTGATTTGGCATCGGGGATTTACATCCGCATAAGGTCGGTTGCTGTCATCGCTATGTTGGGAGGACTTGCCATATTTCTAAAATCTTTCAGAAAATGAAAAGGCCATTTAAGCAATCAACAACCAGGCGAAATCGTCGATCATGGGAAGATGTAGAAATTTGATTCATGTTACGGAAACTCCGTTCCTTTTTCATACATACTATTGAGTTTCTGAGCTTACTGGTACAAGGAACTACAATAACTATAATTTTGCGGCTCTCTGACCTAATTTGAAGAGGAACCAAATATCAGGAAATACATTTTTGCGATCATATTCTTCATAAAATCCTTTTTGTAGATCGACGAAATAGTTAATAATCGTTAAAAATGTTGGTTTAAAGTAAACGTGATGTTAAAATCTTTGATTGGTACTCTTTCATACCCATTAATGTACATGTAATAGCCTGTGCCGAAAGTAATAAAACTTTCGGGAAGAGATCATTTTGAAATCTAAAGAAATCACTGAGATATCAGTCCAACTACCCTCAGCTCGTTTACCTCTTTTTGAAAGTTTGTAATTCTGCCTTATTGTTTTGAAAATGTCTTACCTTTAGTCGTTCGAGCAGCGTTGCGTTCTCTGTGACGTCATCGCTGATCGCTATCAAGACTCCTCGATACTCGTTGTTCTCAAGAGAGATTGGTGACCGGGGCAGCAATGCAAAGGAGACGTGTTGAAACAGAGCTAGCGACAGGCAAGTTAGGAGGAAAATTCTTAAAAGTAACATTCTGACTATCTATGAACGTAATTTCCTTTGTCTAGTGCGGAAGGTGTTAATGTTGTAAGAACTGAACAAGAATGACAATTTGTCAAAGTTGCGCTGGCTTGGAATTACCCGATTGGTTATGGGGTGTCACCTCTAGTCTGTATATAAATACATTCTATTCCTAAACGCTTTCAACGAATTAACTGTTGCAAAGATTTTCACCGGAAATCGAAAGATAATCAGTCAAAGGTCATTTTTTACGGGAGGTTGCAGCCTCACAGTCCCAATGTCAATGTTAATAGCAGCTTATTAACATGACGTTTTATCACACTTCATGAATAAGACATAACCCCCGGAAAGTAAACGAGAACGCGTTACATGACCAATTGTCAGACGAACAGAAGTTAGTCTGGTTAATAATCAACCGCAATTTCCGGGTTGCATCTTAGCTTCTCGTCAGATCAACATGAGCCAATCTCATTACAGCTACCAAAATAAATACAAAAACAAGACAAAGATGAAATAAAACTGTACACAAAACACGGTACAAAACAACTAAAAAACAAATTATGGACATCGAGAATAAAATACATCGAGATTAAAATTACAAGATAAACAAATTTAAAACAACAAATTTAAGCAAAATATTATTATTTCATCTGGAGGAAATTTAATTTAAAGTGAATACATACCTGGGCAGTGTCGAAATTTTCTATTATTTACTTAATGCGGATGGAGTTTCAAGAAGAAAGAAGGCTCATAGTTTATTTGAAAAAGTAGAAAAATTATACATTTAATTGGCTATAAAAACACATGTGAAGGGTTGACCCTCTGTTGGATAATATTGGAAATTCAATATTTTACTATGAAATGAATAACTATGGACCCTTCGTAATCTACTGGGAATTTTAAATATGGAAACTTAACTTGCACGCAATGGATCTTTTTTTCATACTTAAAAGGCTGTATCAATGATAGAATTCTGGAAAATTCCAGCTTTAGCATTGTGTAGGCAGGCTGCAGTGACGGATCGATCTCGATCGCAATAATGAAATACAATCGTTTGATCAGGGCATACTTTCCAAATCGTGTGCAAGGAAACAAATACGTCAAAGTCTGAGTTGGGGAAACCTGTGGGTAAAATATCGACAGAAGATAGAGAATAGCTGAGTACATCACAAACAAACTGACAAATATCATGATGTAGATATTAGTAGGGGTGCTGCATGAGACATAGCCGACGAAACTGAACTTGGTGACGATCGATATCGTAATGATATCGGAAGCGCTTCCTAAGAAGACAAAATCAACATAAACAGTGACTGCCCCCCCCAAATATCAAGTCTGCCCCCTGATTTTGATGAATGCGGCAGAAATTGCCTCTTTCAATGAACATGCAGAGAAAACACAGTTGGATATGTGATTATGAGGGTACAAGTCAGCCTTGGTTGTTTGACTGATATTTACTGTGTTTGAATTGCATAACCGTAAGGCAGGCTAGCTCAGTTGAGGGAGAGGGGAGGAGAAGAGGTGTTTTTGCATTGAACTTCAGAGAACATAATCTAAAGACATGAGAAAATTTCAATCGCAAGGAAACAAGAAGGATTCGAGTATTTTCCCCGTAAATCACTTCAAATGTCTCAAATTTCGTTAAAATTCTACAGGTACTTATGGATTTATCAGAGCGACATTGATCTGACTAGCCTAGACAAAGGAAAGAAAGAACAATTCTCGCAGTCACCGACCTGCTCTCTAATGTCATCATTTAAACGATACGTTTCGCCGACTGAATACGATAAAATGCCTAGACGCTCGTCACTGATATCCATTGTATCAAAGGTTTCTTTTTCCATTTGAAAGCTAACGGCAGAATTGAAGATCGATCAACGGACTGTCTATACCCGCCTGAGGTTGTAGACAGCCTTAATTGGGACGGGTGGTCCCGGCCAGGAATCGCGCCACCAGCGCCAGTAAATTTGGTCCGATTTTTTTGAAAAAGTCAACTTTTGTTGACATAACGATAGACAGCTTTCCTATATCATAGATCTAGTGTTGGAGGTGACGTGACAGCAAGCCAAATTTTGTGCCTTGTCTGACAGGCTTGAAATCTGATATTTTGTAATGACAAGAAAAGTTTTGCTGATCATTTGTTTTTATCTCACAATTCACCCCGTTTAGGCCTTTGAGAGCGATTTTAGAGAGAAATGCACCTGAGACCCTTTCAGGGGATAACCATTACTTTTACATGAGAGTGGGATGATCGACACGGTTCAATACTTCGATTAACCATGCTAATACTTCGATCGAATTCACACAAATGCCTTGCGGGTAACAAAACTAAGCTTTTTGACATGGCGTCCTTCCTTATTGAAACGATTAATATAATATCAATCTGAGCGAAATTAATAACGTCTTCAAAGGCCAGTGAAACTATATTGTTTACAATAGCACAACCTAATTACCGAATTACAATTCTTGTTCGATCTTGTTGTAACCTTTAACCTCTGCATTTTCTAAATATCACATTAATTTAAAATATTGATAACTATGTTACATCATTCATTCCAACAACATAATTGAACTGTTCCAGCCATTTCCAAGATACAGCCGCCCACTTCACCCACACCGTTTATGGTTACATACAAAGATTACATTAGCGATACTGCAAAAAAACGAGAATAAGTTTACTGTTTATCAAAAAGTGACGGTGTCAAAACAAAGAAGAGACATTTTATTTTAGTTCAGATATTGTTTCTATTCAGGTCAAATCAAGTAGAGTTGTAAACAATACATTTGCAAATTTCATGAACAGATGTTCTACCCTACCGATCAGTTGGCGTCACAGAAGTTCAACCAAGGGTCATTCTTTGTTAGACTTACGTAGGCAATAGTGTAGCGTGCCATCTCTTTACTTACCGTATGTATTGACGATAGTTGATGTCATTGCAGCATGGTTAGATTCACTCTGATTGACCATATTCAGTGGTGTTCGATATTTGTAGGAAAAACATTTTGCATTCGTTGGTTCTAGACCTGCTTCTTACGACTACAAATGCTCGAAATACTCTTTAGGCCTATTTGATCTACTAGCCATTTTGTTTTCTTTAAACTTGCCTTTATCTTTTAGAAATAATGATGCGATATGTTCATTTTACGGATAGGAAACCCCTGATATGATTCTTATTGGATTAGGGTTTTCCCTCGACTGTGCCATTGCACCGTTGTCTGCCCTGGAAAAGTTACTGATAGCGCGGAAATCGCCCACAAAACAAAGCAAGCAAAGAACACAATCTCAAGACATGAGAACAGTTGAATCTCAAGGAAAGAAGAAGGATTCGAGATATATTCCCGTATATCACTGAAAATGTCTGAACTTTCGTTAAGATACAACAGGTACAAGTGGATTTGTCACAGCTACACTGATCTGACGAACCCAAATAAAGAAAGAAAAGAACAATTCTCGCAGTCACCGATCCTACTCCCTGATTCCATCATTAAAACGGTATGTTCCGCCGACTAAATACGATAAAATGCGTCAACGTCTACCACTGATATCCATTCTTTCTTCTTCCATTTGGAAGCTAACGGCAGAACTGAAGATCAATCAACGGACTGTCTTTTTCATCTTTATTATACATTACTTGAAAACAAATATTAATTTTGCATTAAACATCAAGTTCAGTTTCCAAATAGCAAGTTAATTACATTTATAACATGACTGTATGAAGTTCATTGGATAGTTGTACATTTCAGAGTAAAGTTTGTATTTTGTTCTGCAATCATCTCCTATTTTAGTAGACCTACAATTAAATATTGTTCTCCATTTGCCAATGTTTGTGAATAGTCTATTTTCCGATCAGTATAAGAAAATTAACAAATTTTTCATCATCTTGAAAAATTATTCATACAACAATAAAGTACAGTGTATTTTTCTTTTATATACATAGGCGTTTTCGAAAGTTTACTAAGGATTCTACACTATTCCAGACAACTTGGACATTATAAAAATCTTTGTTCGTGGCTATCTATCTATTTACAAAAATCACAATCCATGGACGTTCTTTTGTTCCGGAAAATGAGAAATTTATGACACGGAGTAATCCGTGACAAAATTTCTTACTAAATGCTATTAATTTCTAGTCTTTTCCCTGTGATTTTGTTCGACTCCAACAAGCATTGAGGTTAATATCCTCAATTGGAACCTGTATTCTGTGACTGTCACACAATTTTTGACAGAGTCTGAATAACACTGAGCTATGGTCTACAGTTAAAAATGTACATTTGTTTAAATGTAAGTTTCTGTAAGGGAACTCTGTCGCCCTTGCGTAAAACAAAAAATGTTATTACAGCCATTGTCTACAAAGAAGACATTCAAAAACATTGGCTATTTTGCAAAATGATTTTTCATTTGGTTGAATAAAACGCTTTGTTAAAAGCCATTATTTCAAAAACTGCGTGTAGAAGGATGGTGATTAAAACTATCAATGTGATCTACAAAGTTTGTGACATCGGACATTGCAGAAAGAACTTAGTTGTATTCGAAAACAATACATAGTACAATGGAATGTATGGCCAGCTTTCATCTTTCACAGCGAGAATACATTTCGCGCAAATAATATTAAGTTCATCCACCTGTGCTTTGAAGTTGGGGTATTTCACACCTCCTACGTTGCAGCATTGCTTTGCAACACTGTTATTATTAAGTCACCCTTTTCTGGATTTCAACAAAAATTGTAAACCAGGTTTTGCACTGCGTCTATTACATCATATATAGCAATACAAGAGGCCAAATAAAGAACTTGTGACAAGACTAACGACTTTGTAATAAGAATTCTGCCATACAATTTAAGTTTCTGGGTTTAAAGGCATTAAAACAGATTCTGATTTAGCCACTTTACTATCCCAATTCAGCTGCTTGCATTTTGCTTCATCATATCCGAAATAGACACCGCGTGTTTTGACAGGTTCTGTTGTCGCTGACGTTTTCCTTTGAGCCTTGGCAGGCTCCAAGCCACACAGCTTCAGGTTTGCTTTTATTCATCTTCAAAGCGCTGCATTTGCTAAAATTTTCCATTTACTCATAGACTTAAGTAGATTGAGTGTAAGTCTTAAAGAAGCAGCGTTGTGTCATCAGCCTTCTCTGGTATATGAGCTGATCTTTTAAATGTAATACGGATGCCTCTGATGTCGCTTGTTTGCCTTATTTTACATGCAAGAGGTTCGATCGCAAGTAGAAACAGACGAGCAGATATCGGGAAACCTTGCCACACATCGCGCTGTAAATTGAAGAAAGCATCCAAATGCCCTTTATAAATAATGTAGCTCTGTACAGACGCATAGAGCGTATTCACCCATTGTCGAAAAGAAACGCGAAGATTTACATATTCCGAAACTTGAATGAATTTCTAGTTAACAGTGTCAAAAGCTTTTTCGTAGTCGACAAAAAGAAGCACAACCTTTCTTCTTCAAAAGTTTTCTAAAATGAAAAATATCATCAATAATTCGGATATTTTCGCCGATGTAACGGCCACACAAAGAACCCGTTTGATCTCTGTGTATAATGGATGGAAGTCCACGTTTCACTCTATTGGCCAGTACATGTAGTATAATCTTGTAATCTATAATGTGCAACGTTATTGGTCTCCAATGTCGCAGATCGTCTTCTCTTCCTTTCTTGAATATTAATGAAATTACTCCTTTGCTTTGTGACACACGAAGTTTCCCATATTCGTAAGCTGAGTTTATGGCGTCAAGGACATGCGTCCTGATTGCTTTCCAAAAGTGTTGGTAGAATGCAGTTTTTTAGGCTATCAGTTCCTGGTGATTTGTTTCTCTTCATTTTCCAAACAGCGATGAGACACTCGTCTTCTGTTAGTTGATCTTCCATGTGTCTCTCTCTGCTTCTGATAGTGGTGGTATTATGACGTCACCGAGGAACTCGTGAAGGTTGATATTATGTTCTCTTTCTTCAAAAGTTTCTCATAGAAGTTGGCAGCTTCTTTCAAGATGTCGCTTGTTCGAGTTTCAGTAGCAAATGAGTTTTGGCAATTTCTTTCAAGATGTCGCTTGTTCAAGTTTCAGTAGTCAGTACAAATGAGTTTTGTCATGTTGTAAGTCTTGTAATGTCTCTACGTTTAGCGTTTTTCTTTTCACAACTTAGAAAATATCTTGTGCTTCTTTCTCCTTCTTCAATCTATTTCATTCTGGAATTAATATACGCGCCTTCAGCAAGCCATACATTCAGTTTCTCCAGTTTCTCTTTCGTATTAACATAACTCTGGATGTTTCATCGGTCGAATTCTCCAACAGTCTTCCCTTCTCTTTCTTTAGCTGATCGTCTAGATCTTACATCTCGTTTTTCCAGTATTGTATAGTTCTTCCATTTAATATTGATATTGATGTGATCCCACTGAGGTAATGCGCGACTTGAAATGTTGATATTCGCTTGCAGTGCTTGTAATGGTTTGCTTTGATCATTTGTTGTACTCATCCCCTCTTTTGTTGAACTTCCAGAGTCCTTGGCCACGTTTCTCATTTACCAGTTTCAGTTGAACAAAAACTGCAATGTGGTCGGTTTCAACGGTTGGTCTAATGTCTGCTTTTGAGACATTTCTCTTGAGGCGTTTCGAAATGAAGAACATGTCTAATCTACTGTGGATGGAGTTCTTTGTCAATCTTCTCGAAGTGAACTGTAACAAATTGGGGTGAGGTTCTTGCCATATGTCAATCAAACTTTGTTCAGACACTACTTATTTCAATTTAGATGCAGATGTGTCTTTTTTCTTGCAAGTTGATTTCTTATCTAGGTTGGGATTTAAAATGCAATTGAAATCACCACCGACAATCATTGTATGATATTTCTCCATTGAATTCAGCAAAGCATTCGCTTTATCAAATAACGTGCATCTCTTTGCAGTGATATTTGGTGCATATAACAAACTATTGACAGATTCTATGTCTCAAGTTTACAAGTTATGGAGACGACCATGATCACTATCGCTAACTTTACTTTCAACAAGCAGCAACACGTAGACAAGCGTATGTGAAGACTTCGAAGTGGTCCCCGCAGTTGTAATTGAACTAATTTTTTACGCAGTCGAGGGACTTTTTCATTCATATATTTGCATAAAATTGTTGAACTTTGTAACATTGCCAATACCAATCTGTTATTTTGGTCTCTTTTGATATATGCGCTCACTTTTATTACTTTTTCAAAATTCAGATGCATTTTACTATGAGAAACCAGACCAAACTGCACGTCAATTTTTTTTCACCTGGTTAGGGTGTCTCATATTAGCATCGTGGGAATTAGCGCTGCACACGGTCAAGACCCGGCGACCAACCGATCACTGTACGAATCTCCATGGCCTACCAGTTTAAACCCCATCAACCTTAACCAATTTCTTAATGAGTGCCAGCTCAAACAGTCATTAGTTTCAACATTGTTGCTCGAAGTTATATTTCACGGTCACGATCTGGCGATCAACTGATCTCTGTACGAATCTCCATGGCCTACCATTTTAAACCTCATGAACCTTAACCAATATCTGAGTGATTCCCGGCTCAAACAGTCATTATTTTCAACCTTGTTGCCCAAAGTTATATTTCATGCGAGTGCTGATTGTTTTCATCCAAAATCAAATTACACTGAGTGAACTTCACAGAAACCTCGCAATTCAGCCATGTTGGAACAATTATTGCCCTGCGTACGATGCTGTGTGTTTCCGGCGTTATATAACGCAGAGCTGGAACGATGGACAGTTTCGAGAAAAACGATATCTGCAGGTGAAGCGTTTATGCCACATTTGAAGTTTTACCCATGATGATGAATACAGAGTTCCCACTCTTTGCGTTTTTTGTTGGCGGTTTGCTATATTGATTTCGCAATCTCAGGTTGTCTCATTTTTCAGAAAATAATGGGAAACAACTAATCATCGATCCTCAGATCAAATCAACGTAGGATACGCCTCGAAATTGAAAGACTTAAACTTTTGCTCAGACTTTCCTGGATGTAACTTTCTACCTTTATCCCACCTAATCAAGAATAAAATTAAAGGTCACTGTGCAAAATTTGGTATAAGAGAAGCAAATAACCTAAAAATTTATCGATATCTGACATTGGAAATGGCTGCCATTCTTGTGTTAACTGCATGAAGAAAAATAAAAATTTTAATTTTTGGAAAACTAAGACGATAAAAAATATTACACCGAGAGCTTTAAAATGAGCCCCCACAGGTGGTAAATCAGAATAGAATTGTAATTAATTTTGAAAGTCCGAATATCTGTATTCTACCCTAAGTATCGAGCGAAGCTCACAGCACACCGCACTCGCACTCAGAGTTGATGGCGAACACGCATAACACATTTAGGAAAGTCAACAACATAATGAAGAATGTGGCCAGGTTATTATAGACATCAGCCTTCTTCCTCTGGTCCTCATTGTCCACATCGAGGGTGATTTTACAAAACAGAAACACTGCAACGACAAACTGAAGACAGATTGAGATTCCTAGCAGGGACAGCAGGAGGTATGATGATTACGAATCTCATCATGACTGCACTACACACAAAACGATTTGATTTAACTAAAAACCACCATTATTTAAAAAAATGAATCAGCCATTCGGTTTGACATAAAAAGGAAACAATCAGAGCTGAATGGCCTATGGTAATGGTGCTTATTAACAGCAGGTATTAGCCTTGAAATAATTGGACAACCATACAACGCCAACCCCCTAAAAAACAACATAAGGCGCTGACTCCACAGAAAACAACATACGCACAGTAACTACAAAATGTGCCGGCAACCAGCAGGATTCATCGATAAAATACGCCATGGAAGTATCCCAGACAGGTATGGGCGTGGGAATCCGATCGCACATGGACATTTTACGAGATATTTGGAACATTTTTGCAATATATATATCCAGAACCTAATCAAACAGAAAAAGGTTTCTGTAGCTCGAACTATCGATACATAGACGATGTTATTTCAATGAATAACTCTGAATTTAGTAAATATCTCGCTATGACTATCGATACATAGACGATGTTATTTCAATGAATAACTCTGAATTCAGTAAATATCTCGCTATGATTTATCTTCCAGAATTGGAGATTAAAGAAACTACAGAAACGGCCTTTTCTACTTCATATATAGACACTTTACTTGAATTTGACTCTAATGGTCACCTTTCTACTAGACTATATGACAAGAGAGATGATTTCAACATTAGTATCATCAATTTTCCACTCCTCATAAGTAATATGCCACTCTCACCAGCTTATGGGGTATACATTTTCCAGCTTATTCGATATGCTAGAGCATGCAGTTCATATGGTGATTTTGTAGAGAGACATGGCCATCTCTCTTACAAACTATTAAATCAAGGTTACACCAGAGCGAGACTTCTCTCTACATTCAAACGCTTTTTGGCAGGTATGGCAAGCTGGTAGATAAATATGATATCTCTCTTCGACAAATGATCATTGATGGCATCGGTGACATTGGGCCTTAGTTAGTGACCACTACCTATCTGACTTATAGATTGATATATGGCGGGTGCCACAAGTGGGGCAGGATGCTCTCACTATTTTCGAAACACCTGACATCACTTCTTGGTCTTCTGGCCAGAGGTCCATATATCGTTCTTTCATGAATATGACTGTGTTTGTGTACCGTCTATTTACTGTCTGTTCTGTGCTGTTTTGTGTCTATGTTTACAACTATTGTCTTACGAATTCTGACCTACTGTCATTGGATTATGGATTGGTATGATTGCGATTATTTTACCTTCGAAAATGCATTTGCTGCATAATTGTACAGTTAGTGAACTGTATCATATTGAGGAAGTCAAGGTTGACCGACGTGAATGGTATTCCTGGCGTATTGTAGTTGGGTGTATCATGGAGGTAACACAAAGATGTGATTTATGCAGCGGTGTCCCTTACATATTTATTGAGTAATACACCAACAGGCTGTACTTCAATAGCATGTTATCTTTACAGAGCGATATTAATTCTGCTGAGAAATGTTGTATATCAACCTGTGGACAAAATGAATGAAAAATAAAAAGGCAACCGAAAGACTACAAACTAAGGTTGTTAAATATGATTTATCTGTATGTAGTAAAACGAAACATACCTGGAATTGTCAAGAAGCCAAAGACAGATCTGTTTGTGTTGTGGATGAATTTACACTGAGGCCACTGCAAAAAGTGTAAATTCATCCTCAACACAAACAGAGTCAAAGACAATGAAACTGGTTCAATTCACCCAATCGTCGGCAATATAACTTGTAATACCAGCAATATCATACACAGCATCAACAGTTAACAATGTGATAAGCTTGTATGCATCGGAGAAACTGGCAAGAAACTAAAAAGTGGACGTACGAACATGTAAATAATATAAAAACCAAAAAAGACACATTCGTATGAAAACACTTCGCAACGTGAAGGACCATAATATTAACAATTTCACAATATTTATAATCTGCAAAATGTCTTCAACACAAACCAAAATCAGAAAAAAAACGCAAATTCATAATCTCGGCACCATCCAACTTCATTGCCGTTTTTAGCTATTTCAATTTTTGTTTATTCCTGCTTTACAGTAGTCACATTTCTACTATAGACTTTACATTCTACCAAACCGTCGCTGCATTACCTAACATACGCTTATATCCGCGTGTTTGTTCTCATATTCCTGGACCGTATAGAACACATTGTAATTTTCGCCCTGTTTTTCCATTGTGTCTATATAGCTTCTGATAGAGGTCGCCCGTGTACGTCCGAAACGTTATATAAAGAATAAACATATATTGTATAGTAGCAAATGGGTCTTGTCAACTATTCACACCTCAGCTCTTGTTGTTAGTGTTCAACGTCACACCACTTCTCGTTTAACGTTAAATGTCACGAGCTCGACATTTTACAGTAAAAATTGCGACCGCCATGTTTATTTTCAATACAGTTTGTTAGCATAGGCTTACAGTGAGTATGCAGTAGCATACTATACATCCGTACTTATATTTTTAGTCACTCGCATACAGGCTCTTCTTCTCTAACAGTTTATCTTTAGACAGTAATATTAACGCTGGTACTAATGTTGTATCTGAACATATGGAAAGAAAACAAATAGGTCATGTGGACAAGTGAGAGTATACTTACAGATTAGATCGTCCAGAAGTTACGATAAATAAATATCATGTTCTCCCAATCCTACCTCCAAGCTTTCCCTTTGCCATGTGATTAGAGCGCCTGTATTTAGGGGCCGTAGATAATTAAAACACGCGCACGGTAAACGCAACTTCTGCTCTTAGGGGGTAGGTTTTGCTTTATTTCAATTACCGTGCGCAAATATCGCACTAATATCGCAGCATCTCGCTACACGTTTTTTATGTATTGCAAAATATCGCGCTACATTGTTCGGCGTATACCAGGATACATGCTGTTCGGGGAATGTGTAAAATAACGTAACAGTAATTTTGAATACTCTGTTTCAATTCGTTTCATTGAATTGGTTGCGTCATTTTCGAGTTTGGGCTGAACAAGGATAGATTTTAGAGGGAGTATACCGGGGGGGGGGGGGGTAGCGCATGCGTGATTTCAGTGCAACATAGCTATTGATTTTGTAGCTATTCTGATACAGAATGAAGCATGGTTGGATTTCCGCACTTCAAAACTTTCGATTAATTTGTTCCACAGATCAAAAACCCGGTACTTATCTCCCTACCCTAATAACTCTTTAACAGTTCTTAGCGTAAAAGACATATGAAGTGGATTAGGGAGGGTAATTGACAGATACTTTACAGAGATAGCAAGGGTAAAGCGTGGGAATGTTTGTGACACAGGTAAGGCTTAAATAATAATTTACATAATCCAATGAAGGCTTCGCTAGAAAAATTCCATAGGATTATATATTTGTCACTTGAATAGTCTTCTTACTTTTCGTTTGATGTGGATGGATCACAATCATAGTCGAGGATTGTAAAATTATTGTCGCGTTACTGGTATTATTTCCACTGCAGGGATTACTTTCATTTAATGAGTGAAACGGCCCATTTCCGGGGAGATATGAAAATGTTTGCTGCGTACTTTCATTCATAAATCCGATCAAGTTGAAACTTTGATACACCGAATGCCATCTTAACCAATCAGACATACAGATTCGGTCACATGAACTTGTCAATCATTGTATAGTGTGGCGCTGTCCCGAAGCCAAAGGAAGTCTGCCATCGGCTAGCAAGTGCATGGGGCTTCACAGGGCTAGCTCCTGACAGCCATATTACTATAACCAAAATTATTTAGAATATTTTCCAATGTATTTATGAAGGGGAGGCATCAACACGATCGAAACAGTAGTTCTTAATGTAGGAGAGGTCATAGCTTTCAAAATATCACGAGCTTACGATCTTGGCGAGTCCGAAAAATTAAGTATGATGGCACAAATAATTGTGACCTAGACTACACTGCAAATTCTTCTAGCTCTCCGGCAAGCTAAATTCGTGCTAAATTCGCACCGGTTTATTTGTCGCTGAACGAATTGCTTCATTTTCCCTAAATTGGCTTGCTTTTTGGTTTGTTTTCAGTTTGCCTACAGGCCACTAGATTGAACAGACTGGCAAGTTAACAGACCAGACAGAGTGTAGGACTTGGTTTGCTGTCAATCCACTACATGTATCTAAAAAAGCTTGAATTTAGACCAAATTCAAAAAAAACCCATCAGTTTACAGGCAAGCCAGGTTTTCCTTGTTAGACTGGCATGAAACAGGTTTGCTTGCAAGCCATCCATAATACATTTGTGGTCTGTCGGCAGGCCGGGAGAGCATACAGTTTTAGGTAGGGCGGGGCTGGGCGGGGGAAGGAGGGATATGGGGCTTGCATGGAGTGATTGGGCACTGACGACGCCTTTACTGTCTGTTGTCCTCTTACAGTCAATTTAATCCTCTTTCTATCAGGTTCCAATCACTGACGAAGGTGGAAATCTTTCACAACCTTTGATATGTGTGAAAGTGAAGAAAGACATGGCAGGAAAGATAACACAGTACAAATACAAACCATTAATTTCGCCTCTGGTCAGTGCCTTTCACAAACCATAAGTTTTCTGGTTAAGGTATTAATCAGTATTTCATGCTCGAAGACGAATAAGTTTGCCCGGAAACCTAATTGGAATTAATATTAGACAGTGTTCTGAAATTCGAAGAATTTGCAGTGTAAGTACGTGGCCACAAAGGGCCGTCACCATCGGTCTCCGCCGTCAACTCGTCAATCCCGATCCCGGTCGTAAATGTTTATATTTACGAGCTTTGATGTTCGCAGTGACACATATCTCACCCGTAGATACCTCCACATTTTGTCAATTGACGAAAAGTCTTCTGTTGCCTGAGTTAAAATTCGATAATACACCCAGAGCTCTGCACTGCAGCTCAGGCTACCTGACAGCTGTAGTCTTCGATACAGCTCTACCGTGCAGGTTCGATTCCGATCGAGAATTTACGAATTTTTTATGTGATGAAGGGAATTTTTGATCGTTCTTTGAATGATTTAATGTTTTTTGCCTTCCATGTCGCTTTCCCAATATCATATGGTACTTATTTATTCAGTTGAACTTACGATAACGTGTAGCTTTCGGGTTTATCGCCAGGTTCAACGTTCCACATTTAGCCGTCCGTACGACTAGACGAGCGCTAGCTACGACGGCACCCGTATTCTATTGTTTGGAATAGCTACAATTAGTACAAAAACTTAAGCGACTCAAGATTTCGTCGGACATGCGTTCCATGTTTCCATGTCTGAATCTATCCCGTTACCCCTTCGTAAAAATGTCATGACAGCACTGCATCGATCGCGACAGATCGGTCCGTGCCCAAAGGAATCACGGTGAATTCGAAGTGCACGAAAAAGTTCCGGATTTCATATCTGTCCTGTTCTACGTCACACAGGTGACGTGGTAAAATGTTTACTACTGACATCTACTTATCATAACTCCTATAGGCGTATATTGGTGTATAAATCGGAGCACTACTTCTTTGTGTTCTATTTCTTTGGTTGTACCAGTATGACTTATATAATAAAATCGTTAATACATGACATTTATTTGCTTTCATTCCTAGTTCTTTTTCCAAATCGAAAACAGTCGTTACCACATTAGCTTTGTTGCGATGCAATGCAACTAAACACCAAGTCGAACGAAAATTACAAGACATATAACTGCTGGAGCTTGTTCTAATTATTAAACAAAGTTTCACCACCACCAACAATCTGACAACAACTGCATTTATATTGTTATGACGCTTGTGAGTCTTTGGCTTTAGGTAAGGGAAGTTGCAATAGGAAATAAAGCTTAAGTTTGAGAGAAAAAGCGGAGAGGTTTCCTTATGGAGACGTAGGAAATTAATAGTGGGAAAGAGGTAAATTTCAATTAGACTTTGAAAGGCATCTTTTAATAACTTTCCCTTGTCCATCTTAACATCTAATCTGGTACATGCCTGTTGCTAACTATGCGAAATCAGCGTCCTTGGTCTCGAGTCACTCACTTCAAATTTTGAGAAACCATTTAAAAAAACTGTAATTATTACACTTCTTACAAAAACTGTTACTAGCACGAACACATTCACAACGAGTGAATAATATTCTTCTGCCCAAGTATCTTGTGTTCAGTTTAATGTGCTGCACCTACATGTAGTTTCTGCATCATTTCACTCCTCAAGGCTGACTCAAAATTCTCTCTCTTGTAGAGAATGCACAAATTGGCAGTAATGTTCCATCTTTGCGCCCAAATTCGTTTTATTCTAATAAACGTTCACATCAATTTCTGGCTGTTAGACTTTAAATGTCACAAGCTCGGCATTTTAATATAAAAATAGCGACCGTCGTGTTTATTGTCAATACAGTTTGTTAGCATATGCCCAAAGTGATTTATGCCGTACCATGCTTTACTATTTATTTAGTACCAAATTACAGGCGCTCCTTCTCTAAGCACGTTATCTTTAGTGAGCAATATCAACGCTGGTAAAAATGTTGTATCGGAATAAATGGAAACAAAAGAAATGCGTCACGTTGATAAACGAGAGAAAACTAAAAGATTACAAAGGTCCAGATCCTGTTGAACATATCGTGGCTCTAGTAGACGTAATTATATCTAAAAACTCTTAAAATTTCAGGAAGTCATTGCTATTTATGTAAGAAATGTCTTAGTGAGCAATTTAAAGAGAATTAAAGTACACAGTGGTGAAACTGGCGATTGTTTTCCAAATTCCTTATAATAACGATTCGAAGAAATACCACATTCTCCTCAAAGTTTTTTGTGATGCAAATCTACTTAAAACCACTGAAAAACAAATCGTATAACTATGGGACAAAGATTTATCAAGCAAGCAAAGTTTCAAAACCAATACCAAACTGACAACAGCAACATTAATATAGGAGGGGCGCTGGAAAGTTTTGGCTTGAAGTCAGGGCATTTGGTTGCTTTAGATGTATATTTGAGAGGGAAAACGGATAATCTTCCTTGCAGGAAGAAGGAACGCTAATTGTGGGAAGGAGGAAAATGTGAAATGTAACATCTGCGGGGCAGTTATAGAATTTCCCTTCTTAATGTTTATCTGGTGATTGCCTGTTGCTAGCTCTCAGGCTCTGCAAAAGCAACGCATTCGAACGACGGATCTTCCAGTCTATTCACAGGGAATCTGAAATTAACAGAAATATTCTAAACGCAATACTTTTAATGAACCGTTACGGACAACAACAATAAATTAGTAAAAAAATTGAGCCCACATTCTTAGCGGTGAATTTCTTTGGCTATTCGTTGGATGAGAATAAGTTGTTGCGCCATTTCATCCCTCAATTCCTAATTAAAGTTTAGCTGACGTATAGAATGCGTCAATTGACGACAATGTTCACACATTTTGAATGCACCAACGCCTTTTGTTAGCGATATACCACGGGTTCTATACGCAACAGTAATGAACCTAATGAACCGACCAACGTGATTTTTTTCCATACAATGGTGTAGACTATAGCTTTGTCTGGTACATATCAGGATTGCATTTTGCATGTGTTATTCAGTCATAGGCAACCATGCTGCCATTCTAACACATGGTCCTCAGAGAACAATAGTGTCCAAGTGAATGTGTTGTACATGAACGTAAGTAGTCACAAAAATAGTGAAAAAGTGAGGTAAGACCAACAGACTACAAACGTCGCGATAGCTCGTTGAAAACGATGTGACCCTATGTAATAAAACGAAAAATGTCCGGAACTCAATGTTTTACATGTTACAAATGCCCATGCTATTATAAGGACGACTAAAACGAATCGTAGTAAAACGGACAAAATGAATCCTTCCCCAAATAACTTCATTGCAAATCGTAAAACAGCCGTCTCGCATTAATTGATGTGAGTGTGTTAAGGAAACCACAAAAGACAACAAACACTACAACTTCAGGGCCAAGATCCATTTACCGAGTAAAGTACATGTTGTTTCAACATTGTACTATAAATTCAATCGTGGAGTACAAATTTTAACAGAAATCATAAACAATTATAATACAAAATAATTAAGCTCTTTACGTCAAGTTTTGTACAACTGTGGTGTGTCAGTCTGTCTGAATGCCTTTCAACGCTGTCACACGTTATTTGACTCGGATCTTAACCGACAATGTTATTTCCTGACCAGCAAAAATACACTACAGAGGCTATCGAAAGAGCAAATGGGCGTCTGTCAGCATGCCTTTAACAACACCTATTTTTATAAGTAAATAAAAAACACAGGTCTTAATGTTCTAGGGTGACTAGACAAGATGAAAAGTATGTTTTGTGTTTTGTCACGGTTAGCAAATTTTTATTGATTTCGGAAGATATGAACACTTCCCAGTCATTCCTGCTTTGCCTACTATTTTCAGAAAAAAATAGTAAAAGCTACAAATAAGAAAGAAAGTTGTCTTCAGTAGACAAAGTTATGACAGTAGTCTGATGAAAATCTAGGAAAAACATTCCTAAACTATAATAGTAATATTATTTTTCGGCGGACTTATAGGGTGATACAGTTTTCAAGGATAGAAGTGTGAGGCTGAACGCCGAACGTCTGTTCCAGTGTAAAGAAGAGTACCAAGGTTCAGCATTCGGCCTCACACTTCCATCCCGGGCCTTGGAATGACTATCCAAACAGCGCTGCACGCATCTGCAATCAGGACAGGTTCCCTTCAACCGACATGGAGGAGACACCATGCCAGAAAGCTCCTACACGGTGACATAGCATATTTGGAAGCACTGAAGATTTAAAGACCCGGCTGGGCCATATACGCCATAGTGTTGTTGACATACATTCGCAGCAATATTGAAATAGGCACAAAATGTGTGATACTTTCTAACACTGACTTACATTTGAAACTCATGAATTTTAGGGGTGGACCAATCCGGGGCGTCTTGAAGATTGATGAGGTAGTATTAATTTTTACCTGATTCATTGCACATTATTTTTTTCATTGTCTGATTTCTAGCAACTATTTGCACTCCTTATTTGGTAGGTTTCCCAAAGAACAAAAAAAATGAGTGCTTTTCTGCGCGTTAATAAAAATGTCGTACATAAGATAATCATAATCGGTTGGAATATAATACTTGTACATATGTTCAAATGTTTATGCCTAGGGAACTGAGTGTAATTCTGGTGATAAAATCAATGCAAATGACTTAAGGAAAGATAATATATCTGATACAGGGTATTTGTACCTTGTGCATCTCAAAGCAACAATTTCAAAGATGATCAGCTGAATTAAAAATAGAATAATTCCAAAATTACCCTCCTCAAAGCCGTCTTTACCTTGTCTCTGGGTGGCCTAATCACAATACACTTAAAAGTTCATTCACTTCAAATCGAATATTTGTCACAGTCAGTTGCTTTAAACTATTCATTTGAGCAAACATATTACAAACAATCAATGGTTCTTTGCTATATGCTTGCTGAGTCTGTATTCGAAATTTTTACGTACCAATGCAAGCTGCCTAATCATAGATTCTTGTTTAGTATTCATAATGAAGAGGACCACAATATGGCTGTCAACAATCACAGTTATGATATGCTTATATTATCTTATGTTTGCATCACAAATTACTTTGCGATGTCAAACTTCAGTTGGAAGAAAAAAGCTAAAAACTGAACTAGTTTTAAAATAAAAAAATTACTACAATTTGGATCCAGGAAGGACAATTGGTGAAAGAACAATAGCATATCTGATGTGGCCTAAAATTGCGTCCGAAGCCTGAGGCGCCCTGAAAATAAAAAATGTTCCACAAAGAAACTTTTGAACGATTTTTTTTCTTTCACCTATGTGCGTCATCTTTTTTTTTTCTCTGGCTCTTTCCTTACTCTGGGATTCCCTTCTGTGACATAGATTCCCTTCCCTGAGAGTTGTTTTCGTGGTTGGATTTTTTCATTTACGTTACTGGGAATTTTTTCGAAAATCTTCCAGACCCTCAGAATTTCAAATGGCGCGCCCCTTAGCAGATACTGAAATGCCACAATGATGTTGCCAACATCATTTTACATTTTATAATCACTCAAGAATTTCAGCCTCATCGCGTCCACGGGTGCCGATAATAAAATAATTATCACCTTCCCTAAACAGAATTTCTGCTTGCGTCAGACAAGCTTAATCAACAGTAAAGTGGCCACGGATGTACTTAGTTATTTTAGTCATTGACATACAGGCTCTTCTTTTCTAACAGGTTATATTTAGACAGCAATATTAACGCTGGAAAAATGCTATATCTGAACATATGGAAACAAAACAAATGGTTCATGTGGACAAGTGAGAGTATACTAACAGATTACAAAGGCCCAGATCAAGACGACTTGGCTCTATGTATAAAAATGAAAATTGCCTGAAATTGTCAAGATGTCAATTATTTACATTTAGCAATATCCACGTGAGTAATTTAGAATAATATTGAAAGTACAAAATGGTGAAACTGACGATTATATCAACCAGGTATTGCAAACATTAATTGTCCAGAAGTTCCGATAAATAAGTATCAAGTACTTCCCTTCCCACCTCCACGACGAGCCTTGCCTTTGTCATGTGTTTGAGTCGCCTGTAAGATTACGTGTTTATCTGTATTGTATTCAAAAGAAAACCGTGCATATCTCTTACTTATCTTCCCTACTGTCCTTCATTACTTTGCCCGACAGATGACAGACGCGGGGCTTATCTCCCTGACTAAATAACTCTTGAGCAGTTTTTAAGGTAAAATACTTATGAAGGGATTAGGGATGGTAATTAACAGATACAGACCTTTGTCTTTGAAATATTATATTTCACTGCGACATAGTTATCGATTTTTGTAGCTATTATATGCTGATACAGAATGAGGCATGGTTGGATTTTCGCACTTCAAAACTTTCGATTAATTTGTTCCACAGGTCAAAAACCCGGTGCTTATCTTCCTACCCTAATAACTCTTTAACAGTTCTTAGGGTAAAAGACGTATGAAGTGGATTAGGGAGGGTAATTGACAATTACTTTACAGAGATAGCAAGAGTATAGCGTGGGCATGCTTGTGACACAGGTAAGGCTTATACATAATCCCATGAAGGCTCCGCTAGAAAAAATTCCATGGGATTATATATTTATCACTTGAACAGTCTTCTTTCCGTTTGATGTGGATGCATCACAATCATAGTCGAGGATAGCAAAATTATTTTCGCGATATTGGTATTATTTCCACTGCAGGGATTACTTTCATTTAATGAGTGAAACGGCCCATTTCCGGGGAGATATGAAAATGTTTGCTGCGTACTTTCATTATAAACCCGACCAAGTTGACATTTTGATACACCGAATGCCATCTTTACCAATCAAACACACAGATTCGGTCACATGAACTTGTCAATCATTGTCTCGCGCTGTCCCGACGCCGAAGCAAGTCTGCCATCGGCTAGCAAGTGCATGGGGCTTCACCGGGCTAGCTCCTGACAGCCATATTACTATAACCAAAATTATTTAGAATATTTCGAATATATTTATGAAGGGGATGCAACAACACGATCGAAACAGTAGTTCTTATTCCAGGAGAGGTCATAGCTTTCAAGATCACGAGCTTACGATCTTGGCGAGTCCGAAAAGTTCAGTATGAGGGCACCAATAATTGTGACCAAGACTAAGTACGTGGCCAAAGGGCCGTCACCAACGGTCAACTCGTCAATCCCGATCCCGGTAGTCAATGTTTACATTTACGAGCTTTGATGTTCGCAGTGACACATATCTCACCCGTAGATACCTCCACATTTTGTCAATTGACGGAAAGTCTTCTGTTGCCCGAGTTAAAATTCGATAATACACACAGAGCGCTGCACTGCAGCTCAGGCTACCTGACTGCTTAGTCTTCGATACAGCTCTACCGTGCAGGTTCGATTCCGATCGAGAATTTACGAAATTTTTATGTGATGAAGTGAATTTATGGTCGTTCTTGAATGATTTAATGTTTTTTGCCTTCCATATATGTCGCTTTTCCAATATCATATGGTACTTATTTATTTAGTTGAACTTACGATAAGGTGTAGCGTTCGGGTTTATCGCCAGGTTCAACATTCCACATTGAGCCGTCCGTACGACTAGACGAGCGCTAGCCACGACGGCACCCCTATTCTATTATTTGGAATAGCTACAATTAGTACAAAAACTTTAGCGACTCAAGATTTCGTCGGACATGCGTTCCATGTTTCCATGTCTGACTATATCCCGTTACCCCTTCGTAAAAATGTCATAACAGCACGGCATCGATCGCGACAGATCGGCCCGTGCCCAAAGGCGTCACGGTGAATTCGAAGTGCACGAAAAAGTTTCGGTTTATGACGTATAACAGGGGTAATTAAGATTTCTTATCTGTCCTGTTCCACGTCACACAGGTGACTTGGTAAAATGTTTACTACTGACATCTACTTATCATAACTCCTAGGCGTATATTGGTGTATAATTCGGAGCACTACTTCTTTGTGTTCTATTTCTTTGGTTGTACCAGTATGACTTATATAATAAAATCGTTAATACATGACATTTATTTGCTTTCATTCCTAGTTCTTTTCCGAAATCGAAAACAGTCGTTACCACATTAGCTTTGTGGTGATGCAATGCAACTAAACACCAAGTCGAACGAAAATTACAAGACATATAACTGTTGGGGCTTGTTCTAAACAAACAAAGTTTTAAACAAAGTTTCACCACCACCAACAATCTGAAAACAACTGCATTTATATTTGTAAGACGCTTGGTAGTCTTTGGCTTTAGGTAAGGGAAGTTGCAATAGGAAATAAAGCTTTAGTTTGAGAGAAAAAGCGGAGAGGTTTCCTTATGGAGACGTAGGAAAGTAATAGTGGGAAAAAGGTAAATTTCAATGAGACTTTGAAAGGCATCTTTTAATAACTTTCCCTTGTCCATCTTAACATCTAATCTGGTACATGCCTGTTGCTAACTATGCGAAAGCAGCGCCCTTGGTCTCGAGTCACTCAACTTCAAATTTTGAGAAACCATTTAAAAAACAATAATTATTATACTTCTTACAAAAACTGTTACTAGCACGAACACATTCACAACGAGTGAATAATATTCTTCTGCCCAAGTATCTTGTGTTCAGTTTAATTTGCTGCACCTACATGTAGTTTCTGCATCATTTCACTCCTCAAGGCTGACTCAAAATTCTCTCTCTTGTAGAGAATGCACAAATTGGCAGTAATGTTCCATCTTTGCGCCCCAATTCGTGTCATTCTAATAAACGTTCACATCAATTTCTGGCTGTTAGACTTTAAATGTCACAAGCTCGGCATTTTAATATAAAAATAGCGACCGTCGTGTTTATTGTCAATACAGTTTGTTAGCATATGCCCAAAGTGATTTATGCCGTACCATGCTTTACTATTTATTTAGTACCAAATTACAGGCGCTCCTTCTCTAGGCACGTTATCTTTAGTGAGCAATATCAACGCTGGTAAAAATGTTGTATCGGAATAAATGGAAACAAAAGAAATGCGTCACGTTGATAAACGAGAGAAAACTAAAAGATTACAAAGGTCCAGATCCTGTTGAACATATCGTGGCTCTAGTAGACGTAATTATATCTAAAAACACTTAAAATTTTCAGGAAGTCATTGCTATTTATGTAAGAAATGTCTTTGTGAGCAATTTAAAGAGAATTAAAATACACAGTGGTGAAACTGGCGATTGTTTTCCAAATTCCTTATAATAACGATTCGAAGAAATACCACATTCTCCTCAAAGTTTTTTGTGATGCAAATCTACTTAAAACCACTGAAAAACAAATCGTATAACTATGGGACAAAGATTTATCAAGCAAGCAAAGTTTCAAAACCAATACCAAACTGACAACAGCAACATTAATATAGGAGGGGCGCTTGGAAAGTTTTGGCTTGAAGTCAGGGCATTTGGTTGCTTTAGATGTATATTTGAGAGGGAAAACGGATAATCTTCCTTGCAGGAAGAAGGAACGCTAATTGTGGGAAGGAGGAAAATGTGAAATGTAACATCTGCGGGGCAGTTATAGAATTTCCCTTCTTAATGTTTTATCTGGTGATTGCCTGTTGCTAGCTCTCAGGCTCTGCAAAAGCAACGCATTCGAACGACGGATCTTCCAGTCTATTCACAGGGAATCTGAAATTAACAGAAATATTCTAAACGCAATACTTTTAATGAACCGTTACGGACAACAACAATAAATTAGTAAAAAAATTGAGCCCACATTCTTAGCGGTGAATTTCTTTGGCTATTCGTTGGATGAGAATAAGTTGTTGCGCCATTTCATCCCTCAATTCCTAATTAAAGTTTAGCTGACGTATAGAATGCGTCAATTGACGACAATGTTCACACATTTTGAATGCACCAACGCCTTTTGTTAGCGATATGCCACGGGTTCTATACGCAACAGTAATGAACCTAATGAACCGACCAACGTGATTTTTTTCCATACAATGGTGTAGACTATAGCTTTGTCTGGTACATATCAGGATTGCATTTTGCATGTGTTATTCAGTCATAGGCAACCATGCTGCCATTCTAACACATGGTCCTCAGAGAACAATAGTGTCCAAGTGAATGTGTTGTACATGAACGTAAGTAGTCACAAAAATAGTGAAAAAGTGAGGTAAGACCAACAGACTACAAACGTCGCGATAGCTCGTTGAAAACGATGTGACCCTATGTAATAAAACGAAAAATGTCCGGAACTCAATGTTTTACATGTTACAAATGCCCATGCTATTATAAGGACGACTAAAACGAATCGTAGTAAAACGGACAAAATGAATCCTTCCCCAAATAACTTCATTGCAAATCGTAAAACAGCCGTCTCTGCATTAATTGATGTGAGTGTGTTAAGGAAACCACAAAAGACAACAAACACTACAACGTCAGGGCCAAGATCCATTTACCGAGTAAAGTACATATTGTTTCAACATTGTACTATAAATTCAATCGTGGAGTACAAATTTTAACAGAAATCATAAACAATTATAATACAAAATAATTAAGCTCTTTACGTCAAGTTTTGTACAACTGTGGTGTGTCAGTCTGTCTGAATGCCTTTCAACGCTGTCACACGTATTTGACTCGGATCTTAATCGACAATGTTATTTCCTGACCAGCAAAAATACACTACAGAGGCTATCGAAAGAGCAAATGGGCGTCTGTCAGCATGCCTTTAACAACACCTATTTTTATAAGTAAATAAAAAACACAGGTCTTAATGTTCTAGGATGACTAGACAAGATGAAAAGTATGTTTTGTGTTTTGTCACGGTCAGCAAATTTTTTATTGATTTCGGAAGATATGAACACTTCCCAGTCATTCCTGCTTTGCCTACTATTTTCAGAAAAAAATATTAAAAGCTACAAATAAGAAAGAAAGTTGTCTTCAGTAGACAAAGTTATGACAGTAGTCTGATGAAAATCTAGGAAGAACATTCCTAAACTTAGTATAGTAATATTATTTTTCGGCGGACTTATAGGGTGATACAGTTTCAAGGATAGAAGTGTGAGGCTGAACGCCGAACGTCTGTTCCAGTGTAAAGAAGAGTACCAAGGTTCAGCATTAGGCCTCACACTTCCATCCCGGGCTTGGAATGACTATCCAAACAGCGCTGCACGCATCTGCAATCAGGACAGGTTCCCTTCAACCGACATGGAGGAGATACCATGCCAGAAAGCTCCTACACGGTGACATAGCATATTTGGAAGCACTGAAGATTTAAAGACCCGGCCGGGCCATATACGCCATAGTGTTGTTGACATACATTCGCAGCAATATTGAAATAGGCACAAAATGTGTGATACTTTCTAACACTGACTTACATTTGAAACTCATGAATTTTAGGGGTGGACCAATCCGGGGCGTCTTGAAGATTGATGAGATAGTATTAATTTTTACCTGATTCATTGCACATTATTTTTTTCATTGTCTGATTTCTAGCAACTATTTGCACTCCTTATTTGGTAGGTTTCCCAAAGAACAAAAAAAATGAGTGCTTTTCTGCGCGTTAATAAAAATGTCGTACATAAGATAATCATAATCGGTTGGAATATAATACTTGTACATATGTTCAAATGTTTATGCCTAGGGAACTGAGTGTAATTCTGGTGATAAAATCAATGCAAATGACTTGAGGAAAGATAGTATATCTGATACAGGGTATTTGTACCTTGTGCATCTCAAAGCAACAATTTCAAAGATGATCAGCTGAATTAAAAATAGAATAATTCCAAAATTACCCTCCTCAAAGCCGTCTTTTACCTTGTCTCTGGGTGGCCTAATCACAATACACTTAAAAGTTCATTCACTTCAAATCGAATATTTGTCACAGTCAGTTGCTTTAAACTATTCATTTGAGCAAACATATTACAAACAATCAATGGTTCTTTGCTATATGCTTGCTGAGTCTGTATTCGAAATTTTTACGTACCAATGCAAGCTGCCTAATCATAGATTCTTGTTTAGTATTCATAATGAAGAGGACCACAATATGGCTGTCAACAATCACAGTTATGATATGCTTATATTATCTTATGTTTGCATCACAAATTACTTTGCGATGTCAAACTTCAGTGGGAAGAAAAAAGCTAAAAACTGAACTAGTTTTAAAATAAAAAAAATTACTACAATTTGGATCCAGGAAGGACAATTGGTGAAAGAACAATAGCATATCTGATGTGGCCTAAAATTGCGTCCGAAGCCTGAGGCGCCCTGAAAATAAAAATGTTCCACAAAGAAACTTTTGAACGATTTTTTTTCTTTCACCTATGTGCGTCATCTTTTTTTTTCTCTGGCTCTTTCCTTACTCTGGGATTCCCTTCTGTGACATAGATTCCCTTCCCTGAGAGTTGTTTTCGTGGTTGGATTTTTTCATTTACGTTACTGGGAATTTTTTCGAAAATCTTCCAGACCCTCAGAATTTCAAATGGCGCGCCCCTTAGCAGATACTGAAATGCCACAATGATGTTGCCAACATCATTTTACATTTTATAATCACTCAAGAATTTCAGCCTCATCGCGTCCACGGGTGCCGATAATAAAATAATTATCACCTTCCCTAAACAGAATTTCTGCTTGCGTCAGACAAGCTTAATCAACAGTAAAGTGGCCACGGATGTACTTAGTTATTTTAGTCATTGACATACAGGCTCTTCTTTTCTAACAGGTTATATTTAGACAGCAATATTAACGCTGGAAAAATGCTATATCTGAACATATGGAAACAAAACAAATGGTTCATGTGGACAAGTGAGAGTATACTAACAGATTACAAAGGTCCAGATCAAGACGACTTGGCTCTATGTATAAAAATGAAAATTGCCTGAAATTGTCAAGATGTCAATTATTTACATTTAGCAATATCCACGTGAGTAATTTAGAATAATATTGAAAGTACAAAATGGTGAAACTGACGATTATATCAACCAGGTATTGCAAACATTAAATGTCCAGAAGTTCCGATAAATAAGTATCATGTACTTCCCTTCCACCTCCACGACGAGCCTTGCCTTTGTCATGTGTTTGAGTCGCCTGTAAGATTACGTGTTTATCTGTATTGTATTCAAACGAAAACCGTGCATATCTCTTACTTATCTTCCCTACTGTCCTTCATTACTTTGTCCGACAGATCACAGACGCGGGGCTTATCTCCCTGACTAAATAACTCTTGAGCAGTTTTTAAGGTAAAATACTTATGAAGGGATTAGGGATGGTAATTAACAGATACAGACCTTTGTCTTTGAAATATTATATTTCACTGCGACATAGTTATCGATTTTTGTAGCTATTATATGCTGATACAGAATGAGGCATGGTTGGATTTTCGCACTTCAAAACTTTCGATTAATTTGTTCCACAGGTCAAAAACCCGGTGCTTATCTTCCTACCCTAATAACTCTTTACAGTTCTTAGGGTAAAAGACGTATGAAGTGGATTAGGGAGGGTAATTGACAATTACTTTACAGAGATAGCAAGAGTATAGCGTGGGCATGCTTGTGACACAGGTAAGGCTTATACATAATCCCATGAAGGCTCCGCTAGAAAAAATTCCATGGGATTATATATTTATCACTTGAACAGTCTTCTTTCCTTTGATGTGGATGCATCACAATCATAGTCGAGGATAGCAAAATTATTTTCGCGATATTGGTATTATTTCCACTGCAGGGATTACTTTCATTTAATGAGTGAAACGGCCCATTTCCGGGGAGATATGAAAATGTTTGCTGCGTACTTTCATTATAAACCCGACCAAGTTGACATTTTGATACACCGAATGCCATCTTTACCAATCAAACACACAGATTCGGTCACATGAACTTGTCAATCATTGTCTCGCGCTGTCCCGACGCCGAAGCAAGTCTGCCATCGGCTAGCAAGTGCATGGGGCTTCACCGGGCTAGCTCCTGACAGCCATATTACTATAACCAAATTATTTAGAATATTTCGAATATATTTATGAAGGGGATGCAACAACACGATCGAAACAGTAGTTCTTATTCCAGGAGAGGTCATAGCTTTCAAGATCACGAGCTTACGATCTTGGCGAGTCCGAAAAGTTCAGTATGAGGGCACCAATAATTGTGACCAAGACTAAGTACGTGGCCAAAGGGCCGTCACCAACGGTCAACTCGTCAATCCCGATCCCGGTAGTCAATGTTTACATTTACGAGCTTTGATGTTCGCAGTGACACATATCTCACCCGTAGATACCTCCACATTTTGTCAATTGACGGAAAGTCTTCTGTTGCCCGAGTTAAAATTCGATAATACACACAGAGCGCTGCACTGCAGCTCAGGCTACCTGACTGCTTAGTCTTCGATACAGCTCTACCGTGCAGGTTCGATTCCGATCGAGAATTTACGAAATTTTTATGTGATGAAGTGAATTTATGGTCGTTCTTGAATGATTTAATGTTTTTTGCCTTCCATATATGTCGCTTTTCCAATATCATATGGTACTTATTTATTTAGTTGAACTTACGATAAGGTGTAGCGTTCGGGTTTATCGCCAGGTTCAACATTCCACATTGAGCCGTCCGTACGACTAGACGAGCGCTAGCCACGACGGCACCCCTATTCTATTATTTGGAATAGCTACAATTAGTACAAAAACTTTAGCGACTCAAGATTTCGTCGGACATGCGTTCCATGTTTCCATGTCTGACTATATCCCGTTACCCCTTCGTAAAATGTCATAACAGCACGGCATCGATCGCGACAGATCGGCCCGTGCCCAAAGGCGTCACGGTGAATTCGAAGTGCACGAAAAAGTTTCGGTTTATGACGTATAACAGGGGTAATTAAGATTTCTTATCTGTCCTGTTCCACGTCACACAGGTGACTTGGTAAAATGTTTACTACTGACATCTACTTATCATAACTCCTAGGCGTATATTGGTGTATAATTCGGAGCACTACTTCTTTGTGTTCTATTTCTTTGGTTGTACCAGTATGACTTATATAATAAAATCGTTAATACATGACATTTATTTGCTTTCATTCCTAGTTCTTTTCCGAAATCGAAAACAGTCGTTACCACATTAGCTTTGTGGTGATGCAATGCAACTAAACACCAAGTCGAACGAAAATTACAAGACATATAACTGTTGGGGCTTGTTCTAAACAAACAAAGTTTTAAACAAAGTTTCACCACCACCAACAATCTGAAAACAACTGCATTTATATTTGTAAGACGCTTGGTAGTCTTTGGCTTTAGGTAAGGGAAGTTGCAATAGGAAATAAAGCTTTAGTTTGAGAGAAAAAGCGGAGAGGTTTCCTTATGGAGACGTAGGAAAGTAATAGTGGGAAAAGGTAAATTTCAATGAGACTTTGAAAGGCATCTTTTAATAACTTTCCCTTGTCCATCTTAACATCTAACCTGGTACATGCTGTTGCTAACTATGCGAAAGCAGCGCCCTTGGTCTCGAGTCACTCAACTTCAAATTTTGAGAAACCATTTAAAAAAACAATAATTATTATACTTCTTACAAAAACTGTTACTAGCATGAACACATTCACAACGAGTGAATAATATTCTTCTGCCCAAGTATCTTGTGTTCAGTTTAATTTGCTGCACCTACATGTAGTTTCTGCATCATTTCACTCCTCAAGGCTGACTCAAAATTCTCTCTCTTGTAGAGAATGCACAAATTGGCAGTAATGTTCCATCTTTGCGCCCAAATTCGTGTCATTCTAATAAACGTTCACATCAATTTCTGGCTGTTATACTTTAAATGTCACAAGCTCGGCATTTTAATATAAAAATAGCGACCGTCGTGTTTATTGTCAATACAGTTTGTTAGCATATGCCCAAAGTGATTTATGCCGTACCATGCTTTACTATTTATTTAGTACCAAATTACAGGCGCTCCTTCTCTAGGCACGTTATCTTTAGTGAGCAATATCAACGCTGGTAAAAATGTTGTATCGGAATAAATGGAAACAAAAGAAATGCGTCACGTTGATAAACGAGAGAAAACTAAAAGATTACAAAGGTCCAGATCCTGTTGAACATATCGTGGCTCTAGTAGACGTAATTATATCTAAAAATACTTAAAATTTTCAGGAAGTTATTGCTATTTATGTAAGAAATGTCTTTGTGAGCAATTAAAGAGAATTAAAATACACAGTGGTGAAACTGGCGATTGTTTTCCAAATTCCTTATAATAACAATTCGAAGAAATACCACATCTCCTCAAAGTTTTTCGTGATGCAAATCTACTTAAAACCACTGAAAAACAAATCGTATAACTATGGGACAAAGATTTATCAAGCAAGCAAAGTTTCAAAACCAATACCAAACTGACAACAGCAACATTAATATAGGAGGGGCGCTTGGAAAGTTTTGGCTTGAAGTCAGGGCATTTGGTTGCTTTAGATGTATATTTGAGAGGGAAAACGGATAATCTTCCTTGCAGGAAGAAGGAACGCTAATTGTGGGAAGGAGGAAAATGTGAAATGTAACATCTGCGGGGCAGTTATAGAATTTCCCTTCTTAATGTTTTATCTGGTGATTGCCTGTTGCTAGCTCTCAGGCTCTGCAAAAGCAACGCATTCGAACGACGGATCTTCCAGTCTAATCACAGGGAATCTGAAATTAACATAAATATTCTAAACGCAATACTTTTAATGAACCGTTACGGACAACAGCAATAAATTAGTAAAAAAATTGAGCCCACATTCTTAGCGGTGAATTTCTTTGGCTATTCGTTGATGAGAATAAGTTGTTGCGCCATTTCATCCCTCAATTCCTAATTAAAGTTTAGCTGACGTATAGAATGCGTCAATTGACGACAATGTTCACACATTTTGAATGCACCAACGCCTTTTGTTAGCGATATGCCACGGGTTCTATACGCAACAGTAATGAACCTAATGAACCGACCAACGTGATTTTTTTCCATACAATGGTGTAGACTATAGCTTTGTCTGGTACATATCAGGATTGCATTTTGCATGTGTTATTCAGTCATAGGCAACCATGCTGCCATTCTAACAGATGGTCCTCAGAGAACAATAGTGTCCAAGTGAATGTGTTGTACATGAACGTAAGTAGTCACAAAAATAGTGAAAAAGTGAGGTAAGACCAACAGACTACAAACGTCGCGATAGCTCGTTGAAAACGATGTGACCCTATGTAATAAAACGAAAAATGTCCGGAACTCAATGTTTTACATGTTACAAATGCCCATGCTATTATAAGGACGACTAAAACGAATCGTAGTAAAACGGACAAAATGAATCCTTCCCCAAATAACTTCATTGCAAATCGTAAAACAGCCGTCTCTGCATTAATTGATGTGAGTGTGTTAAGGAAACCACAAAAGACAACAAACACTACAACGTCAGGGCCAAGATCCATTTACCGAGTAAAGTACATATTGTTTCAACATTGTACTATAAATTCAATCGTGGAGTACAAATTTTAACAGAAATCATAAACAATTATAATACAAAATAATTAAGCTCTTTACGTCAAGTTTTGTACAACTGTGGTGTGTCAGTCTGTCTGAATGCCTTTCAACGCTGTCACACGTTATTTGACTCGGATCTTAACCGACAATGTTATTTCCTGACCAGCAAAAATACACTACAGAGGCTATCGAAAGAGCAAATGGGCGTCTGTCAGCATGCCTTTAACAACACCTATTTTTATAAGTAAATAAAAAACACAGGTCTTAATGTTCTAGGGTGACTAGACAAGATGAAAAGTATGTTTTGTGTTTTGTCACGGTTAGCAAATTTTATTGATTTCGGAAGATATGAACACTTCCCAGTCATTCCTGCTTTGCCTACTATTTTCAGAAAAAAATATTAAAAGCTACAAATAAGAAAGAAAGTTGTCTTCAGTAGACAAAGTTATGACAGTAGTCTGATGAAAATCTAGGAAGAACATTCCTAAACTTAGTATAGTAATATTATTTTTCGGCGGACTTATTAGGGTGATACAGTTTTCAAGGATAGAAGTGTGAGGCTGAACGCCGAACGTCTGTTCCAGTGTAAAGAAGAGTACCAAGTTCAGCATTAGGCCTCACACTTCCATCCCGGGCCTTGGAATGACTATCCAAACAGCGCTGCACGCATCTGCAATCAGGACAGGTTCCCTTCAACCGACATGGAGGAGACACCATGCCAGAAAGCTCCTACACGGTGACATAGCATATTTGGAAGCACTGAAGATTTAAAGACCCGGCCGGGCCATATACGCCATAGTGTTGTTGACATACATTCGCAGCAATATTGAAATAGGCACAAAATGTGTGATACTTTCTAACACTGACTTACATTTGAAACTCATGAATTTTAGGGGTGGACCAATCCGGGGCGTCTTGAAGATTGATGAGGTAGTATTAATTTTTACCTGATTCATTGCACATTTTTTTTTCATTGTCTGATTTCTAGCAACTATTTGCACTCCTTATTTGGTAGGTTTCCCAAAGAACAAAAAAAATGAGTGCTTTTCTGCGCGTTAATAAAAATGTCGTACATAAGATAATCATAATCGGTTGGAATATAATACTTGTACATATGTTCAAATGTTTATGCCTCGGGAACTGAGTGTAATTCTGGTGATAAAATCAATGCAAATGACTTGAGGAAAAATAATATATCTGATACAGGGTATTTGTACCTTGTGCATTTCAAAGATGATCAGCTGAATTAAAAATAGAATAATTCCAAAATTACCCTCCTCAAAGCCGTCTTTTACCTTGTCTCTGGGTGGCCTAATCACAACACACTTAAAAGTTCATTCACTTCAAATCGAATATTTGTCACAGTCAGTTGCTTTAAACTATTCATTTGAGCAAACATATTACAAACAATCAATGGTTCTTTGCTATATGCTTGCTGAGTCTGTATTCGAAATTTTTACGTACCAATGCAAGCTGCCTAATCATAGATTCTTGTTTAGTATTCATAATGAAGAGGACCACAATATGGCTGTCAACAATCACAGTTATGATATGCTTATATTATCTTATGTTTGCATCACAAATTACTTTGCGATGTCAAACTTCAGTTGGAAGAAAAAAGCTAAAAACTGAACTAGTTTTAAAATAAAAAAATTACTACAATTTGGATCCAGGAAGGACAATTGGTGAAAGAACAATAGCATATCTGATGTGGCCTAAAATTGCGTCCGAAGCCTGAGGCGCCCTGAAAATAAAAAATGTTCCACAAAGAAACTTTTGAACGATTTTTTTCTTTCACCTATGTGCGTCATCTTTTTTTTCTCTGGCTCTTTCCTTACTCTGGGATTCCCTTCTGTGACATAGATTCCCTTCCCTGAGAGTCGTTTTCGTGGTTGGATTTTTTCATTTACGTTACTGGGAATTTTTTCGAAAATCTTCCAGACCCTCAGAATATCAAATGGCGCGCCCCTTAGCAGATACTGAAATGCCACAATGATGTTGCCAACATCATTTTACATTTTATAATCACTCAAGAATTTCAGCCTAATCGCGTCCACGGGTGCCGATAATAAAATAATTATCACCTTCCCTAAACAGAATTTCTGCTTGCGTCAGACAAGCTTAATCAACAGTAAAGTGGCCACGGATGTACTTAGTTATTTTAGTCATTGACATACAGGCTCTTCTTTTCTAACAGGTTATATTTAGACAGCAATATTAACGCTGGAAAAATGCTATATCTGAACATATGGAAACAAAACAAATGGTTCATGTGGACAAGTGAGAGTATACTAACAGATTACAAAGGTCCAGATCAAGACGACTTGGCTCTATGTATAAAAATGAAAATTGCCTGAAATTGTCAAGATGTCAATTATTTACATTTAGCAATATCCACGTGAGTAATTTAGAATAATATTGAAAGTACAAAATGGTGAAACTGACGATTATATCAACCAGGTATTGCAAACATTAATTGTCCAGAAGTTCCGATAAATAAGTATCAAGTACTTCCCTTCCCACCTCCACGACGAGCCTTGCCTTTGTCATGTGTTTGAGTCGCCTGTAAGATTACGTGTTTATCTGTATTGTATTCAAAAGAAAACCGTGCATATCTCTTACTTATCTTCCCTACTGTCCTTCATTACTTTGCCCGACAGATCACAGACGCGGGGCTTATCTCCCTGACTAAATAACTCTTGAGCAGTTTTTAAGGTAAAATACTTATGAAGGGATTAGGGATGGTAATTAACAGATACAGACCTTTGTCTTTGAAATATTATACAGCGATAGCTAGGGTAAAGTGTTAGCACGCTGGAGACACACGTAAGCGCTAATATAATACACTCTTTAATACATGACATCTACTTATCATAACTTGTAGGCGTATATTGTTGTTCACAAAAACTAAAATAATTTTGAGCCCCAGTTCTTTGTGTTCTATTTCTTAGGCTGTACTGCTATGACATATTCTAACGTGTTCAATTAATGACATCTATACTATAACTTCTAGACGTATATTCTTTGCCACTTCCAAAGTTACTTTAATACGAATCGAAAACAGTCGTTACCGCATTCGCTTTCTTGTGCTGCAATTAACTAAAAACCAAGGAGATTACAAGACATATAACTGTTGGACTATGTTCTATATATTAGCAAATAAACACTATGTGAAATGTTCCGTATCCAGAGCGCTATAGCAGTATCCATTTCATGGATTCTTACAATATACAGGAGAATCCATGATGATTCCATCAACATCAAGCACTGGGAATCCAGCACTAGAATAAACAATGGATTCCAACTGGATTCCAAAGTATTACTATAGAATTCAGTATAGAATCCAACATAATGCTTTGTGGATCCAGCTCTTTTGGCGTAGTGAAAGTTTCACCACCAACAACAATCTGAGAGCAACTTCTTTTCTGTTGTAGAGATTCTTGGGAGTCTTTGGCGTGGAGTAAGGGAAGTTGCAATAGGAAATGAAGCTTTGGTTTTGAGAGAAAGGCGGAGAGGTTTCCTTATGGAGACGTATGAAGGAGATAAAGTTCAGTGAGAATTTGAAAGGCATCTTTTAATAACTTTCACTTGTCCATGTAATATTGATTTTCTGCGTCATTGTACCCCTCAAAGCTGACTCAAATGTCTCGCTGACTCAGAGAATTCACAAATCGTTGATAATGTTCACCTTGTGCACAATTTTTGTTGTTCTAATTAACTTTCATATCATTTTCTCGCTGAAAAACACTTTAAATTGTCACGAAGTCAATTCTTTGCATGTTAGAATGTCCATGTGAGCGATCTTAAGGAAGGTTAAAATACATGGTGGTGGAACTCATGATTATTTCCCAAGTTACTTCATTACGAATCGACCAAATAGACTACATTCTTCTTGTTGTGATGCAAAGCGACTAAAATCCAATGAAAACAAAGCATATAACTATATTGCAAAGAGATATTAAGCAAGCAAAGTTGCACCACCAACAATATTATATGGGAAAGGCGCTTGGGAGGTTTTGGCGGGGAGGAGCTTGGGAGGTTTTGGCGTGAGGTCAGGGAAGTTAGGATATTTATATGTAGATTTGAGAGGAAAAACGGATAGCTTTTATTGCAGACAGAAAGAACGTTAACAGTGGGAAGGAGGAAAAATGTAAAATATAACAGCTGTGGGGTAGTTGTAGATCATTTTCTCTTTCCCTTCTTATGTCTTATTGCGTGATTGCCCGGTGCTTGCTCTGCAAAAGCAGCGCTCTCGAACGACGGATCTTCCAGTCTATTCACAGAGAATCTGAAATTCACAAAAATATTCTAAACGTAATACTTTTTAATGAATCTTATGGACAACAACAAATTAGTAACACCTAAATAATTTTTAGCCTAAGTTCTTCAACAAAAACCACTCATCACATAATGTTTAAAACAAAACTCTTTAAAGCTACACTACACAAAAAAGGCTTTGACGTAAACCCTACATAATTTTAAAAATGAACGACCATCTGATTTGATGTAAAAAGGAAAGGAAAGAATCAGAGCTGAATAGCCTACTGTAATGGTGCTTAATAAAAGCAGGTATTATCCTTGCAAAAATTAAACCAACCATATATCACCTCCCACTTAAAATCAACAACATAACGCGCTGACTCCACAGAAAACAAAATACGCTCAGAGATTACAAAATGTGCCGGCAACCAGCATGACTCATTAATACAATACGCCATGGAAGTATCCCAAACAGGTGTTGGCGTGAGAATCCGATTCCACTTTGACATTTACGAGATATTTAAAATATTTTGCAGTATATTTCAGCTTCGAAAACATACTTGATGAGTAATTGTACAATTAGTCATCAGTATCATGTCGGGACGTCCAGTTTGACCGACATGAATGGTATTCCTTGCGGATTGTAGTTGAGTGTATTATAGTAGTAACATAAAGACCATATAACGGTACTGCATGGTGATTTATGCAGTGGTGTCCCTTACATGTTAATTTAGTCATATGCCAACAGGCTGTACCTCTAGCATGTAATCTTTACAGAGCGATCTGCTGAGAATTGTTGTCTCTCAACACCTGCACAAAATGAATGAAAAATCTGAGGCAACGCAAAGACTACAAACGTCGTTAAAAAAGACGTATAGTATCCCTATGTTATAAATCGAAAAGTACTTTAAATTGTCAAGAAGCCAATGATTAATATGTACATGTTAGAAATGTCCATGTGACCGTTTACAAAAATTAAACACTTTCGTGAATCCTCCAATTCTTTCCCAAGTTACTTCATTAAAAAATGAAAAAGACGCATATTATTTGCCAATAACCAGGTACTAAAAGCCAACGAGAATTACAAGACATATAACTGTTTGATCATGTTTTATTTATTTGCAAGCAAAGTTTCAACACCAACAACAATCTGAAAACAGCTACATTTACATTGGTGAGACTCTTGGGAGTGTAAGCTTTACTTTTGAGAAAAAAATGGAGACGTTTCCTAATGGAGACGTTGGAATTTCATAGTGGGAAGGAGGCAAATTTCAATTAGAATTTGGAAGGCATCTTTTAATAACTTTCACTTGTCCTTCTCAACATCTCGATGACGCATAGAATGTGTCAGTCGACGACTATGTTCACATATTGTGAATGCACTAACGCTTGCTGATAGGGAGAAATGTCACGGGTTCTATACGCAACAGTAATGAACCGACCAACGTGATTGTTTTTTTTCAATATAATGTGTAGATTATAGTTTTTTCTGGTATATATCAGGATTGCATTTTGCATCTGTTCAGTCATAGGCAACCATGCTGCCCCTCTAACAGGTAGTCTTTAGGGATCAATAGTAACAAAGTGAAACTGTTGTACACAAACGTAAGTAATGACAAAAATAGCGAAAAAGTGAGGTAAGACCAGCTGACTACAAAAGTCTCGATGGTTCGTTGAAAACGATGTGACCCTATGTAATAAAGCGAAAATTGTCCCGAACTCAATGCTTTACATGTTTCAAATGCCCATGCTATTATAAGGACGATTAACACGCATAGTAGTAGTGAAACTGACAAATTGAATCCTTCCCTAAATAACTTCATTACAAATCGTAAAACAGCCGTTTCTGCATTATGATGTGAGTGCATTAAGGAAATCGCAGAAGACAACAAAAAGTACAACTACAAATCCAAGATCTATTTACTGAGTAAAGTACATAATGTTCAATCAACACTGTACTATAAATTCAATCGTGCAATACAAATTTTAACTAAAATCTTGAACATTTATTATGTAAAATAATTAAGCTCTTCACGTTGAGTATTGTACAACTGTGGTGTGTCAGTCTGTCTGACTGCCTTTCAACTCTGTCACACGTTATTTGACTCGGATCTTAACCGACAATGCTATTTCCTGACCAGCAAAAATACACTACAGAGGCTATCGGAAGAGCAAATGGGCGTCTCTCAGCATGCGTTAACAACACCTATCGAGTTTCTATTTTTATTAAGTAAATAAAAAACACAGGTCTTAATGTTCTAGTGTGACTAGGCAAGACGAAAAATATATTTTGTGTTTTGTTAAAATTGGCAATTTTTTATTGATTTCAGAAGAAACCGTAAGGTGTAGATATGAACACTTCCCAGTGATTCAGGTTTTGCCTACGTTCTTCAGAAAAAATATTAAAAAGCTTCAAATGAGAAAGAAAGCTAACTTCAGTAGACAAAGTTATGAAAGTTGTCTGATACACATTTGCTTAGGAACATTTTTAAACTTAGTACAGTAGCATTGATTTTCGGCAGATATATAGGGTGATAGAGTTTTCTCCACCCTACACTTCATCAATGATAGCTCGTCCTAACTGAGGTAGCGATGAAAGCTTGAACCTGTATGATCTTACTGATTCAATGACTAGAAGTGTTACAGAAAATATGAATTGCCTTACAACAATAGAAAAATTGTTCGTGGCCAAACAAAAATGAATATAAGCTCTGCAGGAAGCACTGTTTAGACATACATTATACTCACTGGTCATGAGCAACATCACAATGAAGTCACCTTGCCTTTTCTTTTCTCCAATTTTTGTGGCAGTTTGCCTTGTTATCATCAATGTAGTCGCATGTGAAGAAAAGCAAGATCCATCTGCGGTAGGTATAATATGTTTACTATGTCCAAAGTGGAAAGTTTATTTTTTCTTACAAAATCTCCATTCCGCGATCAGATTTTTAGCTCTATCAGGATACAGTGGCAAATTCTAAGTTTTGACGATACATCGTACGGTGTTGTACAGTTGAAATCACAATAAAACGATTGCACCAGGTACTGTATCATTGCTCTTGCCACAACAGCTATGAAAACCATGACACGACGATATGCCCGACACTGCACCTGATGTTATTAAGCTGAAACCGCTCCAATCAAATGAACTGCTGAGAGTTAATATTTGAGGCTTGCTCCTGAAAATATCATAGGAACAACTCCAGCGAGATCACACTACAATGGATCGTAAGTCCAACAGTTGCCCATTACGTTAAAGAATCGACAATTTTACAGTGTGCATAGATTGAACATTCGATAATATTTTTTAAGTTTTTCTTTGTTCGATTAAAACGAGTAAATTCTTGTTTTTTCTCACAAAAGTATGTTACAATATAGAGTGGTGGCGGAACTCTCTGAAACTCGTTACATAATTAAAATTATGCAAAGTTACCGTTAACAAATTAATTCTCGTTTGGACTAAGCAGTTATCGTTTATTGACCATGGTCAACATATAAGTCCCTGTGAATGGTTTAACTATTGATCAAACTATTGACATACCGTGATAACACCATCGGTACGGTCATCGTTCAAATCAAGCCACGCACACTGTTTAATGACATGAGTCAGAGGACCACTAGGATTCACTGCACTCCCAGGGGATCCAGGATCACCCTTCACCCTTGAGCCCATCACGTCCATCTCGCCCATTTCGTCCCGGGCTGCCAGGGGAGCCGGGAATGCAGCAAGAAGTACAACTTTGAGGCTGTAAATAAAATGACCGGGGATTATACCCTGCCCTGATGTAAAGCAGTTTGAGCACAGACTAAGAGTTAGCACGTCTTACCCATTTTCATCTAATTACATTCACTGTTCTTGCATTTGTCAATGAGTAAACTGCATAATAAATTACTGACTGTTAACTTTCCGCTGTAATTCAAAGTTGTTCATAGCTTTGCTCCCATCTTTTTTTTATTTAAACCCTATTTTCCGTTAACAAAGCCGAAACCCTGTATCTTCCCCAATAATAAAGTATTAAATCTTCAAGAGCATCAAAATGGATCGAGGGCTGTGCTTCGGTATATATGCTGGTAGAGTAAATGTGGAAATCCGTATCGGAGGATGTAGACATGAAAGAATAAGAGGTCATCCCTACACCGGATGGAACTCGGTTTCTCGAATTATCGTGGAGGAAATGCAGCTTGCAGGATAAGAAGTTACATTAGAAATAGAGCAGTCTCAGATTTCGTTCAATGAGCATGACCTCATACATTTAGTAGCTAGGTTGTGTAAGTTGAATAAGTTTTACGCGAATCTGT
The DNA here is from genome assembly GCF_041260155.1 of Ptychodera flava. Taxonomy (NCBI): domain Eukaryota; kingdom Metazoa; phylum Hemichordata; class Enteropneusta; family Ptychoderidae; genus Ptychodera; species Ptychodera flava. The sequence goes on along the minus strand of NC_091933.1, from coordinate 7,476,480 downwards.
TACCACTTTGGAAATACTTGAGAACTTTGATCTGTGCAGTTCTTGCACAAATTTGCATGATAACATGGCAATCAAGTAGATATTAATCTTTCTACATGGTTCTAACTTTTGGTAATATTTCATTCGTTTTGTCCCAGAAAAAACAGTTCATTAAAAATTTGCTAAAATACAAACTGTTAGCCTTTCAGACTCTTCAAAGCGTAGGAAACGCGATGATTTTGTTCGCATAGGAATTCTAGTCCGGACTAGACTACAACATTAAGTGATAACATCGGACAATACACAAAACAAGCAATGATGAATAGTTAAACACTGGACATTGCGACATGCTTTTTTGAGAAGAGCAAGAAGCTTATTTTTACAAGCAGAGCAAAACGATTTGTGTGCATCAGAAATTAAAGCCAATCGGGCTTCGACATAGTTTCTTCTTACCTTTCCAAGTCAATAAATTAATAGCATTATTCTTGTGTGCATTTGTTATTTTATAAATTCGGTCACCGTTTCAAAATATACCACTCGGTAATCTACCTTCATATCTGGGGGAGTGTCAAATGCTTAAAGGGGAAGTTCACCAAGAATGATTTTTACAGATTCAAAAAGTCCGTCTCACATGTGAATGTCGTCTTCATCCGTTGTACGATTATGGATGACACGTACCTGTGTCCTCCTTATGTTGCTTTGGAGCTGGTATTATGCATCAGGAATGGAATCTATCAGGAATACGTGGAGAAGCATTTCTTGAAAAATACGCAGACTACATTTGCAAAAAAAAGGCTATTCCACGATCTCACAGTGGGGGAAAGTCGAAAGTCTACTAATACAACTATTTTTGCCGTACATACCTTAAATACATTGAATTAAGTGTAGGAAGGCGCCTGAAATTTGCCTGTCTTCTTTCTGACCACAATTCAATGGTTTAATGACCCGATGTTCCTCATTGACGGAGGAAGGCACGGTCTGCTTACGCCCTTCCTCGGCGATGGTGATGTTTGTTGATTCTTGAAGCGGTGCATACTGTGAGCGCTCGCGAGGTACAAAGGCTTTTGTGGCCACCATGCATGGATCTTTTTATGAATATAGACCTACGAGAAAACAAGTGTTTTGCACAGCATAACTCAATCGTCCGCTAAAACATCTTGATTAAGCCGTTGGTGTTCCAACTTCCCTTTACTGCAAAATCATATCAATTGTGTAATAAAGGGTGTGAACATTAGTACAGGAGGAGCACTTTAAGACAATTATAATGACGTATGGAATGTCCGCCAAAATTAAGTAACGACATTAAAAGTATCCCGTTCAGCAGTTCAAAAAGCCCAATACTATGCGCCGTTGTGAAGTAAATTGAGCTAATGTAGTGCGATAATGTCGTACGACTTATCAATCGTACTGGTATGGCATGCTGCCTTGCGAAAGTCATTCTCAGTTGCTTATTTCGCCGCGTAATGCCGTCTTCAATACGCAGAGCACCATTTCCGCTTTGCAACTATTTTTGTTACGAACTTTTGATTTCTTTGTGATTTTACTGCAGTTGATTCACGTCTTTAAAACTTCCATTAAGGATGTGATCTGTCGAAATTGATTTCATTTCTCTGCTTTGTGGAGATTTCTATTATGTTAAGTAAATATGTCAGTGTCGGCCTCATTGTAATCAGCAGGTCTGCTTGTATGGCTATATCTTTAATTTGCATAACAACTATTTCTAGGCGCTCTTTCTGAGGAATAAATCACCTGATAAGTCGCTCTGTCTTCAAGATACCTCAGCACTAGACTATTTGACTATTTGATTACTATCTATACTCTCACCCACACCTTTGCCCGGTAAAAACCCTAGCAGATAGTTGTACCTCTGTATCGTGCCACGTTTAGGCTGCAGTGGCGCAAAAACACAATGCCTCATGCTAAATCATGTTCAAGCCCAACGCTGGTCCTATATACAATGTACATTGTTAAACCTCAATAACTGTAGACTAAATTTCAGGAATATTTCCTTGGAGAGCACCTGTACCCCTTGTGTGTACCAAATTACAGACCAGATAGGCCTATGAACTGAATGTGCTCACGTGTTGATATCCGGTGAACAGACTAGAAAATTTTAGCATTTACTCAACAGAACAACGTGTGCTAATGTGACCTCTGAATGGAAGGAATGACGTGTTACATGAATGACTTGTACAGATTTTGAGTTTGACAAAATTACAAACTTAGTTATCAAGCATTGAAATTGACTGCTGAAAACTCGACATGTATTGACATTTATCAGACACTACTGGACGTATGAAATAATACAGTATGACATGAATTACTGCATACTTTTTGACTGTTATGAAATTGTGTAAAACAATTGTACCTTTGACCTGTCTCAAACAAGGACGAGTAAATCAATTGTACCTTTGACCTGTCTCAAACGACGACGAGCAAGGAGATGTTACGTGGCATTTGCATAACTCAGATTAATCACAAACCAAAACACAAGAACAAAGACAGACAGTGTATATTCTGACAGCAGTTCAATTGAGCACACGACGCGGAGTGGAAGACAGACTTCTGATAAGACTGGACGTATATTCAGTCCACTGCCAGAGTAACTATCTCTGACGAGGATTTATTGTAGTATGTTTTTCAATATTCCTGTCAATAAACCCAATTCATACCAATATAATGGACACCCGTGTGAGGCGTGTAATAAGAACCATCAGATATCTGTTTTATCATTATATGTAGCAGGTTTCATCAACTTTCGCACAGTACTCTCAGAGTTAAATCACTAATTACAAAACTTTATTTAATATGTAAATGAGCTAATTATTAACTTGACACGCCCAATGCTTCTCAGTACAATTGAATATTTATCAGATCAATATCTGTAGCACGTTTCATCAAATGTAATGCTGTAATTTTGGAGTAATATCACTAATTGCAAAGTTCGTTAAATATGCAAATGAACCCTTAATTAACTCCATACAACTAAATGCTTTACACCACAATTGAATATCTATCGGATTAGTATCTGCAACAGATTCATCAAATTTGGTGCAGTTATGTTGGAGTTATATGACTAATTACAAAATTTCATAAAATATGCAAATGAGCTATTTGTTAACTTGACACTGCCAAATGCTTGTCAGTACAATTAGATATTTATCAGATGAATATCTGTACCAGATTTCACTGACCTAAGTGCCGTAATTTCAGAGTTATATACCTAATTACAAAGTTCATTAAATATGCAAATGAACCCTTAATTAACTTGACACTACTAAGTGCTTTAAACCACAGGTAGCTATATACCTTTTAGACACTTTCAGAATTTTATTGTTTTTTCAATTGAACACGTCCTCAATCCCAATAAAGTATACATTTTCTGAAAGCCCTGATATAGAGCTATCCGACCATGCACAGTACACGGTCATTATTTGCATAAGAGTCACGTGACAAGCGTTTGCTGAACCTTCCAAAAACCAGTTTTTCCCGCCTTATGCAAACACGCTGCAAGATTTCCGGTTGTAATTTCTTCATTGACAAGCCTTGACAATATCCTTCAAAACCGTGTCTGGGATTTTCTTTATATGCCTTTGTTCTTTTTTAATGCGCTCTTAAAGGTGTTAGATGAAGGTGCTTTTCAAGGAATTTAATTATCATGCCATATAATTTGAATGGAGCCTCCGGGAAAAATCACAGACACAGTTTCGAAGGATATTGTCAAGGCTTGTCAATGAAGAAATTCCAAACGGAAATCTTGCAGCGTGTTCGCATAAGGCGGGAAAAACCGGTTTTTGGAAGGTTCAGCAAAACGCTTGTCACGTGACTCTTATGCAAATAATGACCGTGTACTGTGCTTGGTCGGATAACTCTATATCAGGGCTTTCAGAAAATGTATACTTTATTGGGGTTTTGGACGTGTTCAATTGAGAAAAAAATAAAAATCTTTAAGTGTCTAAAAGGTATGTAGCTACCTTAAACCACAGGTAGATATCAGTCAGATCGGAGTAATATCACTAATTGCAAAGTTCATTAATTATACAAATAAGCCCGTGATTTACTTTACACTGCTCAGTGCTTCACGGGACAATTAGATATTTATCAGATCGATATCTGTAGAAAGTTTCACCAAATTTGGTGCCATAACTAACGCAAAAAATTTGCAAATATACTTATTCTAAAATATATTCGAAAACACATTGACTTCCCTGAAATTATTCAAGCATTAAATCAAATTTGATTTAAACGTTCGTCTAAATTTTGCAGCATCTGTCTAACCAAAGCTAGGGTATGTGGTGATCTGTCCATGGTGTTTAAAATACCGTACGTACCAACCCCTGATCAGATTGTGGAGAGGACGACGGTCCCCCTCATAACACACAGTGTTGGGAATGGGAATATGTCCACCAATCACGAGATGGCGAGAATGGCGAGAATCAGATGGATCGCCAATCGTGAATTTAATCACGGGCACTCTGTTGTTCTGGATCGATAGTCTGAATAAACTAAGCAGCTTGTATATAAATACGAACTTTGATGATAACTGTGTAAGAAATTTATAACAGAATGCCGTTAAGATTGAAATGCCGACTTAGCTACAACCAGATCAAGGTCGGACGTGTCTACGTGAACGTCACAAGCGACCACATCGACCGCATTCTTTCGATACTACGCCGCCGCGGAACGACGCACGCATACATACGCGTACTATACGTACGCTCGCGCGACCTGCGCTAGGTCTTTTCACATAATGATATATATACACAAGGGTGTGCAAATCATTTCTGGACGACATTATTTACCGAAGAAGTGAGTCGAATTCCGTCAAGAAAACGACGTATGAAATTTGAAATGGCATCGTAGCACACATCAAGTTATGAAAATGACAGACATGTAGTAGATATTCGAAATATGACCGAGAATAAATGCATCGCTAATCCTTACTATGTGCATTACAAATTGCCGTTATCCGGTAGCGACTTTGGATGTTCAAACGTCGCAAAGTACGCTAATATAGCAAATGCCGTTCTGTGATTTCGTCATGCGCAGAAGAAAGGACATATTTTTTTATTTCTCTTCGTAGTAAAAACCTTCCAATATAATATTCCAGAGAAGAACACTTAAGGTTAGTTTTAGTGAAAGCCTTTCAATAGAACCCGAAAGATTTTTTTCAAATGTGCATTTCTTTTTACTCAGTCTGTTTTGGTCGTACGGAAGATGAACAAGCCTTGCAGGTCAAGGGTTACATTTTCACATTTTTTTCTTTGTTTTCATTCTATATTTTACGTTCTATCGACAGTAGGTTACATTGCAAAAATAAAAAAATTGTTTACCTCTTGCGGACGTTTTAGAGGGTAATAGTATCTGTCCCCCCTGTCCCCCTTTTTTGTAACGCACATCGTCAGGTTCCATATTCATATGAACATACCCTTGTATATACACTTCTGAGGCCGGGACACCAGACGACAGTTCAGAGGCGCTCGCGTGCATAGCTGTCGTCGCGTGCACGTTCCATTCCAGCCACCGCGCTCATGTACACACGGCAGTCATAGCAACGTACCATCGTCATTCTACGTATACGCGCTTCATGATTGCGGTAAATCTGCGCTGGTAAGAACTCTGCCGTGCATGCCGCGGAGCAGAATGACCGGGTGACAGAGAAAGAATAATCAGTTGAGTGAACCAGCAGAATGCGACTGTCTCTTTTGTATTAATAATACCTCATTTTTGTTGAGGCTTTTATTTTTTTTAAAATCACGATATAAATTCTCCAGCGGCAAACGGAAACTAAAGTGAAATACGAAATCATGTTTACACGCTTATACACCATCATTTAAGAACAACAGAATGCCCGTGATTTAATCAGTGTAATATTAACGTCATTAATATTATATTCTAAGACCTATAAGGCCACAAAAGAACTGTACCACCAACCCCATTGGTTCATGCCAGTAGTTGCCGATGTGTGTGCCTTTCACGCTCAACGCCACATCAATTTAGTGCGAAGACTACGCTGTAAAAAATCCCGCAATTTCTTTCAGTCTGTTATAATGTCCCTATTTAGTTTTATTTTGTTTGCCCGGTTACTTAATGGAAGTGAATTTAAATCATTGTTACTATTGCCAAACATTGTGCGTGTAATAAGTATTTAATCTCAGCAAAAATGAGTTACTTACTTCCTGACATATAGAAGTCGTGCTACTCACGATGTGAACGCTATCATATGAAAATCTCGCCGCTAATCCAAGGCTCCAGATGTGACCCTTACATGATAATATGACCCTCCCTGTCAACAGCACCGATGAAGGGTCCCTCTAAGCAACTTTTTTGTCAATCGGCTTGTCCGTGACACAAAGCACTACCCGAATATTATAATGAGACGAGATACGACGGAAAGAACTGACGGCTATTAGGCTACTGTCCAACCGCGTTGCAGACATGCAAATATGAAAAACTGACAAGTAGAATGCCTGAAAACACGACAAGCCCGGTCGTTCTCGTCCTTGTTTCTCATTCGTTTATTAGTGAAAGATTGCTAACGTAACCAAGTGTTCAAAGACTGTTCAGAGATACTATTGAAATCACGTGGTAACGTTAACTCTCGGTTGCAAAGTCAAAGACTGGCCAGAGAAGAAACCACTAACGTCCTGATATATTGCAATTGTGCCAGTGGGTTTCCTTTCTTTCAGGCTGAGTCAGTAAAATAATGGACTAATATTTGTTGGCCAACGTCGTGAACTTATGTGGCTTGTTCGTCCATCTGTTTACCGCATTCATAATTAAGTTGAGGAATGGGGCTCTCTGTTTGCTCATCGTGAATGAGGTGAAATTGCAACACTTTCAAAATGGTTTATGTCAGCTAACACAACTCTAAAATTATTTGAAAAGCAAAGCTTTCACAATATTTGCTCCGAAATAACGTTCTTTAATCTTATTTTTATTTTGTTTAATTCAATATGCGGAAAAGGAGAAATAAAATTAAGAAAGATGGACGAGATAAAGAGAAAGGCGGCATGTAAATCAATAATGCAGGTCTACTTTACTTTCTCATAAGCACGTCTTGATGCGTGAAATCAGTCGTGTCTTATGTTATTACAAAGACATATCACACCGCCACATATGTAAACTATTTTCGAGTTGTTCGTATGGTTTAACTTTTACCTTTAATTATTAAGGATTAAATCGAATAAATACAAATATAATTAAGTTGATCGAGTATAAACTGATATGGTAGTTTGGGTTTAGCAGCTTTTTATCATCATCGGGCTCTTCGGTAAGAAACGTTGTCGATATGGAACACCTATGGCTCGTAAGACAAAAAACTATGTTAACTTTGAAGACTGAGAGTCTTTACTCGTCTATGTATCCCGACGGCCTCCGGCATGGCGATTCTCTGATGACAGACAAGCGTGAACTGCAATAATGTCACTCTCGCTACCAGTAGACAAACCCATTTCAGAAAGGTATTGCTACTTGAGATGCACATCGTAAATGTAAGTGTCTCAATTTCATTTTTTGTACAAAGAACATCAATTACTTCTCAATAGTTTGCATTCCCTTGGCTAACCGATAATTTGCCGAAATGCAGATGTGAAAATCCACAATTTAATATATGCATTAAAATTCGACACACAAGTATGCCGCCAGATAGTCAGGTGGCTTAACAAAAATATCGTTACACGGATGACAAAAGTGCCAAATTTGCTACAGAGGTTCGCATACATGTGTAGATCAAAATTAGCTATTGCTCCAAAAATTTGGGCCAGCGGAAAGGCTCGATGACGTCATAAATTCAAAATGGCCGCCGTTATATTGCTTAAAATGGTAAAACACTGCTAATTCAGGCAGTTTTTAATATTATTTTGAATAAAGTGACACAAACATCCCAAATTACAATGAAAACATGAAATTGATGCAAATTAATTATTGTGATGACGTCATAAAGCCAAAATGGCCGACCAAATTTAAAATATCCCCCATAATATCGTGTGATAATGTTCAATTACTGTTGATGAAGCCTGTGTCCAGCATTTTGGTGCCTGAACTGAAATTAACACCCCAAATTACAGACAAAACGTATAATTGATGCAAATTAATTACTGTGATGACGTCATAAAAACCAAATGGCAACCAAAAATTACAAAATGGCCTCTTATGAAGTTCACTATGCTTAGTACAATAGCCCATTTTACGTGACAAAATGATAGTTTCAAGGTAATGTACAATTTGTCTTGATGATCCGTAAACTCAAAATAAATGATAAATGTACCAAAACTTAGCCAATAAGCTCAACACAAGTTGCAAACTATTATGAAATTATTGATTATTTAACAATGGCCTCTGTCTGAAAAAGTGAATCAATGTTAAGGGAATGAGGGCAACTTTACGCATCGGTTCTACCTTTGAAAGTGTTACGATATAGTGAGTAGATCAATAGTAGTGTGATTTCATGATAACGAAAACCATGGCGAGAAACCGGTGAATAAATCATGCCTTGACCCTGGTCATGGGACCTTGGCCCCCGAAAAAGGTTTTATGTTTGTGATTTTGGTCTTTTGCTTCCTTTGTTTGAGAAGCCTTTTTCGTTTGTTGAATTTTATGTTTTTTATGTGTGATGACAGACACATAGTTTTGTGCAACAGTAGTTCTCTTTTTGGAGGATGTGCTGGCCTAAAAAAGACCGCTTGGTCTGGGTTTTATGAACAACGAGAAGACTTTTTTGACTTTTGAAGCTAGCTTCCCTTGCTTTTTTGCAGCTTTCGTGAATTTTATGAAAAGCGTCTTTGCCTTTCGTTTTGGTATCGTTTTGCTGTTTGGAAACCAAAAACATAAAAACGCCAGGAAGAACATAAACAGAAATTCGAAGATTAAACAAAAGCGAGAGCTCAGAAAGATTCTCAGTTTCATCAAAAATCTTGCAAATCAAATCTTACCAAATGTTGAAATCAAAGCATTAAGCAAAGGCTTGAAATTTATTCCCACTCCGAAGTGCCTATACAGAAAAATTGTCCTGTCAGATATCAACAAATCTATTCGCATCATAAGATTGTGCAATATCATGAGAAACAAACGATCAATTCATCAATCAGACATCTGTTTGAAGATAAATCCAATGTCGACGCTACTAACAGCGGAAAATCCAAAATTGTAAAACTGTCTCGAAGCAATTTAGATCGATAGAGGAAATTCCATTCAAAACCCACATCAGAAAGAACACAACTCTAACAGAAAAGACTGCTCTGAACAATCTGTCTAAAAAAATAAATCACAAGAAAACCCATCAATAAAGGAAGAGGCATAGCAATTGTGAATACGACAAGCGACATTAAAGAAAGTTATAGACAGCTGCGAAATGTACACTATTTCTGTACATGAAGGCAACACTTGGCGACATTAAACATACGGTGGAAATTGTATATGGAATCATTTATCTGCGACAAGAAGATCATTGACGAGGTGATTTACAGTTTTCCCATTCCCATAAGTAGGATAATTTGTACAACACGATGGTATCTCCTGCCAAAAATACACAAAACCAAAGCAGAAGGAACAATCATCACCCAACGTCTCAATAGAAATGGCTGCTCGAGCCCAATAAACCAAATCTCGGAATTTCTAGACTTTGTCATAAAACCAATTATGCAAAGACGACTTACATATATCAGGGACACAAAAACTTCATTAACTAGATAGAATCAATAAAATACAAGCAAACTCTATTCTGGTAACATTAGGGGTGGAATCAATGCAGAAAAACATGCCAAAAATGAAGCCATAAATACAGCGATCGTAGCGTTTGACTCTGAAACAGTACCAGCCAACTGATACGATACAAAAAACTCACCAACAACGTACATGAAAGCCTAACTGTCGCTTATTCTGAAACGCAACATATTTTAATTCAACTGAGAAAAATACAAACGAATCTATGGATGAAGCATGGGCTCACCAGAAATAGCTGATATCACATACCATGAAACGGAGAAAACTATATTAAATCCCAAATCCGGTCAAATATCCGTATGGAAACGTTTAAAAGGTAACATTTTCATGATTTACTCAGGAACAGAACATAAACGTATAACATTCAGAACATTTGTCGAGGAGTGCAACGCCCTGTACCCTACGTTCAACTTGGGAATTCATAATTGAACATTTTATCGACAAAATCTCATACCCCTGACCTTGTGGTCTTCAAATGCCAGAGACGCAATCGAGAGAGATGGCTCGATTGTAAAACCCACACAAACCATCTGACAATATTTATCTGCCACCAACCTTCAAATGCTTCATTAAAGGTTAATTACTCAGATATGTTCGCACATGCAACAACAATATGGACTTCAAAAAAAAGGTCAATTTCTCAACACAAAAACTTCAACAACGAGATTACAAAAAGAAAGACATAACTTGTATCAAAAAGAAGTTAATGTCACAAAAGGTCAGCCATCCTTCATCAACAAAAATAAGAGTAATGATGTAACAAAAACCTTGTCAGCACAACCTCATCATAAACAGCCTAATCAAACTATGTAATAAGAAACAGGAAAATAATGAAGGACGATTATACGCTGGCTATGGTCTTCCAGAAAACCTATAATAACGAATAAAAGAAAGAAAAACATACAAGATATCCTCCTTCAAGCAAAATTCAAACACAAGGAGAGTACAAATGAACGGTCTGAGCAACAATTCACGCAACAATCAGACTACAACATAATGATCTTGGCATCTCTCTTTGATGGCTACCATCAAACTAAGCATGTTGGAATACAAGACCATCAAGTGACTGAAGAAGGGACCTCACTTTGGCCCGAAATGCCACTAGGAGGAATCACCATCATAAAACATTTTTCTGGGACCAAGGTCACATTACGAGGGTCAAAACACTATCGATTCACTGGTTTCTCACCATCTTTCTCTATCACGAAACCACATTGATCTACTCACTATACCGTATCATTAACAAGGTTGAACCAGTGTGTGAAGTTGCCTTCATTTCCTTTTATATCGATTCGATTTTTCAAACACAGATTATTGTTTAATAATGAATAATCTCATAAGAGTCTGTGACTTGTGTTGAACTTATTGGCTAAGTTTTGGTACATTTATCTTTTATTTTGAGTTTATGGAATATTAATACATATTGTACATTACCTTGAAACAATCATTTTGTCACGTAAATGGGTTATTGTACCAAGCATAGTGAACTTCATAATAGGCCATTTTGTAATTTTCGGTTGCCATATTGGTTTTATGACGTCATCACAATAATTAATTTACATCAATTATATGTTTTGTCTGTAATTTTGGGTGTTAATATCAGTTCAGGCGACAGTGCTTTAACATTTTAGACAATGTTACGACAGATATTTTGAATTTGGTCGGCCATTTTGGCTTTATGACGTCATTGTAATAATTGATTTGCGTCAAATTTAATGTTTTATTTATAATTGAGAGTGTTTGTGTCAGTTTATTTTAAAAAATATTGAAAACTAGCCGAATAAACCGTATTTGACCATTTTTAAGCAATATAATGGCGGCCATTTTGTATTTATGACGTAATGGGGTCTTTCTGGTGGCCCAAATGTTTGGAGCAATAGCTAATTTTGATCTACACATATATGTGAACCATGTAGCAAATTTGGCACTTTTGTCATCCGTGTAACGATCTTGCTGTTTTTTGTTGCTAAGCCACCTGACTAAGATGGATAGCATGCTGATTTTTACCTATCCCTGTCTCGTCCGCAATAATTAAAACTCCAATAGGTGTAACTTTTGGCGTATTTTTTAACTCTTGTTTTCCCTTTTGTAATTTTTTTTTAAATTCAGTTTCTGCTCCTCCAATCATGATGCCAAAATGCTAAGTGTCCAGGGTCGATTTTTGGTGACCAATTTACGTTGCATCTTGTACAAAACGTGTTGTGTTTCAGTGTAGGCACTTCATTTTTTGATATTAAGTTTTCTGCAAAAAGTGTAAATAAATGAGGTCTACTGTTATCTAATAAAAAATATCAATCGTAACCAAAACCGTTGGCTTATTCAGGTCTGGTCGTTTTCAAAATTGGCGACGCTATACCATAATATTTTGAGATCATTAGCCAATCAGCGGCCAACCCGCCATCGGCAAATTTACCACAGCCAAACAGGACCATAGACAGAGTGGCAACACTTGCATGCCTTTTGTTCCATGGTCGTCTCGGTAGACTATTGGCTTTTCATATTAAAATGAGCTTCAAAGGTGTTAAACTTTTTGGAGGCTTTGTTTGTGGTTGATAATTACACGAGATTATGCGAAACATACGACGAGATGGCATCGTACTGCCAGTCGCGTAGCAGCCATAGTTACTTTGTGAGCTCTCAGGCCAGAAACACTGCTTCACGCCAATCAAAACATAACACGCCAGCAGTTTCATAAACATGTCCTTCCTTGACGCACGTGTAAAAGACGGTATGACTGACCGTAAACCATTGAGTAAAACCAGACAGTATCGATAAAAGACTTTCAAATTTGGTTCAAACACACTCATTATATATTCATAAAAATATGAGAGGAATTTTTAAAACGGTAAAACCCACTTTCCTGAAGCTCAAAACATTCCCGTTTTTGCCAGCACATCAATTCCGATCAGCACCACACGACAACAACAACACAAACTTTGTCGAACATACTTTCGCTTAACAATTGGTGAAAATCCGAAAATTACCGAAGGGTGCATGGTCGGCACTCTTCGGAAAAGAGAGCCAAGAGCTTCGTGAGGCGAGGCAAACATGGATTGCTTACGTAACCGCTTCACGCCTTAAACAATAGGTGTTGCCACTCTGTGTATATTACTCTGTGCCACAGCTCAACAGGAACATTTACATGTGTCCATGGTTACGTGCGCTATATAGAGTGTTGAGCTCTATCTTGCTACAAACTCCACCGCTGCACCATTCATTTAACGTTTTCGTGTATTATCGTAGATCCGTGTCAAAAACATTGTCAGTTGTGAAAGAGAGGTTCGCCAAAACACTTGGCGTTGCACATTTCATGGGAATACGGAACCGATGTTGTTGGATTAAATATAACTATCAATCACGCCATATTAGGGACTGGTCAGTTTCTTCAGCCTGGGGGGGGCCGATGGATTCATGGGGGAGGGGTCACCCTGTTTTTGACTTTGGTGATAGGGGGGGTCACCATGTTTTTGAAATGCCCAATAGGGGGGGGGGGGTCAGTGTGTTTTTGAATTTTGACACAGGCTCATCATTGCCTAAAATGCTAGTGTCAGCCACAAATTTCATCATTCGTTGTATTTTTCGGCGCGCCCTTCGGGCGCGTAACTTTAATAATCAGTCATATTTTTCAGCTCGCCCCACTTTAACATATCAAGCATACATACATCAGAGATATCTGTACGTTCCATATTTTTCAGTGTGCTCTACAAGCTCATTACTTTAATATATCAGACATTTTTCAGCATGCCCTTCAGGTGCATGACTTTAATATATAAGGCATATATATCAGAGATATCAGGATGTTTCATATTTTTCGGCGCGTCCTTCGGGCGCCATACTTCAATAAATCAGAGATATCTTGATGTTTGCTAAGTGAAAGTGTACCATTATGAAATCTGCATTTCATATGAAAAGGATGACAAATTCCTGATACTTTTCTTTTTTCTCTCTATGAGGATTCAGTATGAGAAAGCAACATGCACAAATATTTCACAATATATATTTGATACAGTGACTTATTTTAGAGATAGAAAAATGACAAGATATCTTTCCTTCTCATTAATGCAACTATTTTCCTTTTTGTCACAGGTTTTCTGTAGAAAGATGCTTTTTTTATGAACAAAATAACAGTTAAAAAAGGCAGTTTTTGTCATTATTAGCTGTGCTTCTATGGTTTCAATGTTACAAGAAAAGGTCCTCTCAGACACTGTACACATCAGATTTGGCTAAAAAAGCTCTCTTTGCTCCTCAGGAGATTTAATTGGATGGTTGGCAAGTCTTAACACCTATCAAAGTCTTTGATTCACTGCTTTTTCCTCTTTGATATTAATGATTGACATCCATTTCTGTACAACAGTTCGGACATCTGGTTAAGCATAGAAAGTGTGAGATACATTCACAGCTCATTCAAAATACAGCTCATTCAAAATGTACTGTATTCACACTTTAAGATTGACACTTTGAAATTCCTATCTTACAACTGACATGTCAACAATTTCATTAAAATATAGCATGACTATTTAAAATATAAATATATGTAAAATGTAATATAATATATATATATATATATATATATATATATATATATATATATATATATATATATATATATATATAATTTATGTCCACCTTTTTGTTTTACCTATGTCGCGCGCCAGGGGGGAGGTCACCCTGTTTTCAAAATTGGAAGGGGGGGGGTGGGTCAGCCACTTTTTGACGTTGGCAAAAAATAATCCACCACCCCCCCCCCCCAGGCCGAAGAAACTGACCAGTCCCTTATGTCATAATCTCGAAGATTAGTGTGGCCACTCTGTCAACACACATCTTCAAACACAATATATTGCTTTGATCCCGGACTCTGGCCTGAAGCCCTGCGAAATATAAATTGCGTACCTACACAGGTCGTTCAGAAAACCCCATTCGATATCGGAGATGGCAGCTATCCGAATTCTACGCGAGAGAGATAAAGGAAATCAGGAAAGGGGTAATCGAAATTAATCGTAACTGTCTTGGTTGCTGCTTTGATGGTCCTATTGTTTGTCAAAGTGGTTTTAGAGAACATAGGGTCTTATTCATCATGAAAAAAGTGCAAAGTTTTGTATTTTACGGCCTATACGAGGGCCGAAAGTAGCCGATAGTGATTCATACAATGCTAGCGAACCTGCCGTGAGTATCTTATCGATGACGTAGTCCGATCGGTGATTTACTAATCGTGGAAAGAAATACGTCGCCAATTTTGGAAATTGCCCTGACTGTTATTAAGCCTACTGAGTACCAGTGCACATGACTCTTTAAATACAGTGGGTCATGTAACCTTGTCGTGTTGGAGAAGAATATTTTATGTGATTAAAGTTATATTTCTTCCATAACTTATTAATTATTCAAATTCAATGTATCTCGGCAATTACAAGGGCTACACTTTTGGTTCTCAGTTCACATGAGTCAATATGGAACCAACATTTTTTTGACAATTTTCTTAGGACCTTCAATGACCTTTAACCTACTTTCATGTATCATGGCTCGCATTTGAAGACTGTTGCACCAAATAACTTGCAATATGGCACATTCTTAAAACTCAAAGAACCTATTTTTTCATTTCTTCAATATGATGACTGGTCACATGACAAATAAGCCATTTACAATTAAACCTTTTTAATCCATCTCATTTTATAAAATTAATCAATCAAACTTCACATGCAATGTTAATTTTGAGAAGAAGGTTTTTGAAGTATTACATTTTCACATATTTAAATGACATTTGACCTGCCCTATACCTCTGCAGCTATACTATCGTCATATCATATTCTAACCTATATAATAGTCCAAGAGGGCTAGTATCAAGTGAACAATGTCAGGTACGGGACCAAAGTGCACACCTACATTTGGGGTAGCTGTAGACTTTTGACTCTCACATCATATTGTACCTTATTCAGGAGGTGATGCATACACCATTCCAAGACTTTTTTTAGCATCTTACACAACGATTTATGATACCTTGTCGGACGTTGACTTCATGTTGATGAAACATCAAATATGAGTTTGACAAGTAAAACATAACTAATCCTTAATGAACAATCATTTAAATTGACAAAAATATACGTAGAATATCATGTTTAGGTAGAATGTGGCTCTGGACGGATATTTGGAGTCTCAATTTTTCACAGTTCTGTTCTGATCTATCATTTCGGGCTCATTTTAAAGTTGGAGTTACAGAACTTTATCGTCAACTTTTAGGGGGGTACACATAAGTGAAGTTGGATGCATACTTTCGTGTTAATCTCATTTCAAAACTTATTGGTTTCGATTTTTGTGGGGAATAGTCTCTGACGAAGAAAATTTATATCTAAGTATTACGGCTACCAATAAATGTTTCCGTTACTTGAAATGTAATGCTGAAGTCTGGCTATATATGAGTCAATGTACTAGCTATGGAACGAAAAGAGGACGTTTTCATGGTAAACGATACAATTAAACGAGCTTTACAGTTTGAAAATTATTAATGGATTTGCTGATAAATAACGTTCAAAATTGGTTAACAATACAATTAAACGTGCTTTACAATTTAAAATTTATTAATGGATTTACTGATAAATAAAGTTCAAAAATGATAAACAATACAATTAAACGTACTTTACAATGGATTCAATGATAAATGAAGTTCAGAGATTGTCAAGTAAACGTGCTTTACAATTTCACAATTAACAATGGATTTAATGATATATAATGTTCAAATATGGTAAACAATACAATTAAACGTGTTTTACAGTTTTAAAATTAACAATGGATTTACTCATAAATAATGTTAAAAGATGGTAAACAATACAATTAAACGTGTTTTACATTTTTAAAGTTAACAATATATTTGCTGATAAATAACGTTTACAAAATGGTTAACGATACAATCAAAGGTGCTTTTATTATTCAAAGTTATCAATGGATTTACTGACAAAAAATTTTCAAAAATGGAAAATAATACAATCAAACGTGTTTTACAGTATCAAAGTTAACAATGGATTTACTGATAAATAATGTTTACAAAAAGTTAAAAATACAATAAAACATGCTTTACAATTTCAAAGTTATCAATAGATCCAATGGTAAATAACGTTCAAAAATGGTTAATGATACTGAACAATTAAACGTGCTCTACAATTTCAAAGTTATCAATGGATTTACTGGTAAATAATGTTTAAAAATGGTAAACAATACCAAGAAACGTGTTTTGCAGTTTTAAAGTTAACAATGGATTTGCTGATAAATAATGTTTACAAAAAGTTAACAATACAATTAAACGTGCTTTACAATTTCAAAGTTATCAATGGATTTAA
Source organism: Ptychodera flava (assembly GCF_041260155.1). Classification (NCBI taxonomy): domain Eukaryota; kingdom Metazoa; phylum Hemichordata; class Enteropneusta; family Ptychoderidae; genus Ptychodera; species Ptychodera flava. The sequence continues at coordinate 7,459,453 of NC_091933.1, read as the reverse complement.
TGATAAGTAACTTTCAAAAATGGTAAACAATACCAAGAAACGTGTTTTACAGTTTTAAAGTTAACAATGGATTTACTGATAAATAATGTTTACAAAAAGTTAACAATACAATTAAACGTGCTTTACAATTTCAAAGTTATAAATGGATTTAATGATTAGTAACTTTCAAAAATGGTAAACAATTTTTGTCATAACATTGTTGTCCTTGTGATGTCATCGACGAAACAATATTGGGATTCTTCGTCGTGCTAAATTCAGTCGCACATCTTTCCATTGATAAAGAAATGGACAGATTATACCCAAACAAGTCAATGTTGGTCAGAGTATATACGAGAGCTATCGGCAATGGAAACCCTTAGACAAGTATATAACTGATAATTAATGTTCCATTCGTAAATTTCTGTCTGAGCTTCCTCTAAATTGACGGTTCGTCTGTGTCCGGGTTTGCCAATATGCGCATTTGTTCCCTTGTTCTTCTTTGAAGCTTCGTTCTGGTGTTCAACTGACAGTCTTGCTCTCTCTGTATCTGTGTTTCTGTCCGCTGTGTCTCTGTGTTTTTTCTCTGTGTCTGACTGTCTGTCTGTCTTTATGTCGGTCTTTCTGTCTGTCGATCGGTTTGTCCGTCTGTCTGTCTCTCTCTCACCTTTTTGAGGAAACTCCGTTTTTACAATTGTGAATTAAGTCAGATGATTGCACAGGCACACAGTTGATGTCAGGTTAGACATTGATGAAACCTGTGAACGCAGGGAATATGTTACTGTGCGTTAGAGCTACTCAATCGTGTAAGCCTATTTTCAAACATTTGTTACTTTCCAAAGAAAGTAATCTAACATCCAAGCCTTAAGCCTCAGAGATAGTGCATTTACGCATTCACAATACATGAACACAAACTATTAACTTAAGGGGTGCAATAAACATCTGACAAACGTACTAATCACAACTCAATGGGAACAAAAGTAAGAATTATGAATAATTTATAATTTCTGGTCATAAAGGCAAAAGTATGGTTTTGATGTACTGTAAATCAATCAACAGTGAGTGAGAATAAATCATTTTCGAGGCTTAAAAGCAATTCAAAGTAACTGCTAACACCAACCTGGCAACCGTCTCTACCCCATGTACTACTTCGCTTTTCCATGTACGTGCACATGATCTCCTTAACAGCCACCGAGAACTTCATTTCTCGTTCTGAACATTGAATTAACAAAAGCCTATTTCAGTCAGAGAATTATGAAAACATTATACAAATGACAACTGTACATGAATGTATGATGGTGTTATTTATAAGGTAAAGCCACAAATATCCAGTTTAATAGCAATCACAATGAAGGTGGAAGGGAATACGATTTGAAAAAGTATGTTACTCACTCCCTAGAATAGTGAAGGTCAAAAAGTAAAATCCAGTTGTCATAAAATAGTCGTCTGGAATGAAAATTTTCGAATGGTTTCCACTGAACTGGACATTAACCCGTCTGTCTGTCTCTCTCTCACCTTTTTGAGGAAACTCCGTTTTTTCAATTGTGAATTAAGTCAGATGATTGCACAGGCACACAGTTGATGTCAGGTTAGACATTGATGAAACCTGTGAACGCAGGGAATATGTTACTGTGCGTTAGAGCTACTCAATCGTGTAAGCCTATTTTCAAACAAATATCCAGTTAATAGCAATCACAATGAAGGTGGAAGGGAATACGATTTGAAAATGTACGTTACTCACTCCCTGGAATAGTGAAGGTCAAAAAGTAAAATCCAGTTGTCATAAAATAGTCGTCTGGAATGAAAATTTTCGAATGGTTTCCACTGAACTGGACATTAACCCGTCTGTCTCTGTCTCTCTCTCACCTTTTTGAGGAAACTCCGTTTTTTCAATTGTGAATTAAGTCAGATGATTGCACAGGCACACAGTTGATGTCAGGTTAGACATTGATGAAACCTGTGAACGCAGGGAATATGTTACTGTGCGTTAGAGCTACTCAATCGTGTAAGCCTATTTTCAAACATTTGTTACTTTCCAAAGAAAGTAATCTAACATCCAAGCCTTAAGCCTCAGAGATAGTGCATTTACGCATTCACAATACATGAACACAAACTATTAACTTAAGGGGGGTGCAATAAACATCTGACAAACGTACTAATCACAACTCAATGGGAACAAAAGTAAGAATTGAATAATTATTAATTTCTGGTCATAAAGGCAAAAGTATGGTTTTGATGTACTGTAAATCAATCAACAGTGAGTGAGAATAAATCATTTTCGAGGCTTAAAAGCAATTCAAAGTAACTGCTAACACCAACCTGGCAACCGTCTCTACCCCATGTACTACTTCGCTTTTCCATGTACGTGCACATGATCTCCTTAACAGCCACCGAGAACTTCATTTCTCGTTCTGAACATTGAATTAACAAAAGCCTATTTCAGTCAGAGAATTATGAAAACATTATACAAATGACAACTGTACATGAATGTATGATGGTGTTATTTATAAGGTAAAGCCACAAATATCCAGTTTAATAGCAATCACAATGAAGGTGGAAGGGAATACGATTTGAAAAAGTATGTTACTCACTCCCTAGAATAGTGAAGGTCAAAAAGTAAAATCCAGTTGTCATAAAATAGTCGTCTGGAATGAAAATTTTCGAATGGTTTCCACTGAACTGGACATTAACAGAGAACTGGTATCCACGGTACTGATTTGAATACTTGACCACGTCGTTGAATATATATGACGTGGCATTTCCATAGAGAGGTTCAGAATTTTCCAACATAATGACAACTGCATGATCCAACTTCGACACCTGGAAAGGAAATGCAGGGGAAGTGTGAAAGAAATGAGACTAACATAAAAAGCGACAATCAAGTTATATATTAGTGATGACGACACTGTTTCCCTTAGCGTCAGACACACAAATTAGGTTTTCGTTTAAACCATCGAACCATACAACCAACCATACAAAAATACAATCCTACAATAATTAAAACCATACAACTATACAACCATACAACAATACATAGATACACATACATAGATACATAGATACATATACATACATACATACATACATACATACATACATACATGCATGCATGCATACATACATACATACATACATACATACATACATACATACATACATACATACATACATACATACATACATACATACATACATACATACACACGTCTCAGTGCGCTGAACACAAGTGTTTAAAAGATATAAAAACAACCAGCTAAAATCTAAAAAAATTACAATCACGAGTAAAACTTAGTAAAAAGGTGGTCTTCAAACAACGTTTAAAAGAAGTTACATTTCTGGCACAACGAATTTCTGAAGGCAGTGCATTCCACAGCAAAGGAGCACATACTGAAAATGCTCTCTGACCGTAGGACTTATTAAAATAGCCGCGAGGAGGAGTTACACGCAATTTCTCAGAAGATCGCAGATTTCTTGTCGGTACATAGAGATCAATTAAATCTTTCAGATGAAGCGGTGCACCACCTCTAACAACCTTAAAAGTAGTCAATACAATTTTGAAATGTATACGAGCTTTCACAGGTAACCAGTGTAAATCAATGAAAACAGGAGTGATGTGGTTATATTTGCGTGTACCTGTGACGAGACGGGATGCTGCATTCTGAACGTACTGCAGACGCGTACGGATCAGTTGGTCATTTGAAATGCCATAGAACAGACTGTTACAATAGTCGAGTCTAAAGGTAACGAATGCATGGATGAATTTCTCAGTAGTGGGCTTGTCGAGTAATTTACGAATTTTACCGATTCTTGATAAAGAGAAATATGCATTTCTACAAAGCTGACTGATATGTTCACACATGAAACCATTCCTGTTGGGAATAACACCAAGATTCCGTACGAAAGGAGAGGGAGCGATATTAAGTTCACCAATCCTGAGGCTATTCGATTCTGCCATATCGTATTTCAAGCGTCTTGTTATCGTTCGACACCACCAGCATGTTACTTCTCATCCATGCGCGAATATCATCAACACACATTTCAACACCGGCGGTAACATCTTCAGGTTTATTGCGGATAATGAACATCTGTGTGTCATCAGCCTACATCATGTAGTCAAGATTATGGTCTACTATAATATCCTCTAGTAGTGCTGTGCATACATACATTCATACATACATACAGTACAGTGCAGTACAGTACACGGTACAGTACAGTACAGTACAGTACAGTACAGTACAGTACAGTGCAGTACTGTACAGTACAGTACAGTGCAGTACAGTGCAGTGCAGTACAATACCAAACAATTCAAAACAGTACAATACAAAACAGCAAAATAGAATAGAAAACAATACAATACAATAAATACAATACAATAGAATACAATGGTTGCTAACGAGTGTTGGCAACATTATCACCTGTCGATATTTTCCCCCTGTTTGGCCATTCCACTTCAAAGGATGGTTTATGTTATACTTTTAGAGCGAACAATTTTGACATTAAGATGTCGACAGGTTTTCACAATTTAAAGAGCATTTCTATTTATTTTTCGTGTGTTTGCAGACGTAAAACATAGGCTAGGCTATCGGATCAAAATGATCGCGCCAACTTTAGATTTCAAGCTCGATTGAGCAAACTGCTCACCTGATAGCAGAGTGGGAAGCTCTATGATATCTCGCTATGAATTCAAAGTTGATAAATAGCCGTAACAGTCAATTTATGTCAACATATTGCACATGTCCTTATACGTTAAATATGCCAAATTTAATATCTTAGGAAGGAATTTGCGAGCGCATTAGGGAAAATCCGAAGGGGTACAGGTTCGTAACTCGTTCACTTTTCTTCAGTGAGAAAAAAAGAACATTTCAAAGATATTAATTTACATCGTCTACTCATATATTTTCTTTATTGGCTTTCCTAAATACAACTAAACTTATTTTATATACCTTAATAACTTTCTTGGGAGTATCTTACAACATGTTGTTTTCGAAACCTGCACAGAACACGATCATGACCTTTGAATCTCACTGTACAAATCGGAAACAATATATTTACCTTCTCTGTGGCAAGTATTTTCGGAATTTCATGGCTCATTTATGGCTATACTCGCTATAATTCACTACCCAGGTGTTTCAACGTGTCAACAGGAAATCTGTCTTATAGAGGTTCTGTCATGATGTACAGGCGACCAGAACCGTACTCCTCAGCAGAGTAGATGACATGAAAACATCGTGCGGGACAGGCCGTGAATGAGAAAGGCGTCGGTCGCAATAATGGGTACAAATATTCAACGCGTCCATTTGATTGTTTTGGGTAAAGCTGTACTGTACTTATTAGGTGCAATGCCCAAGAGCTGAATCAAAACATCAAAATTTTGATTATTATTATAAATGACGCTTAGGAGAGTCATAAGTCCTGTTCGTTCAGCTAGCTGTCCTACATGTATGTGAAAATACCAACGATGGTCACGCGTACGCCTAGCTCTAAGTAGTTTCTATTACAGTGGAAAATAACATGTTAAACTACGGGTTCATATCTGTACTCTCTAAATAGTAAGAGAATGGTGATACAGGCATAGCATGTATTATGAAATACAGTACAATACGGTATAACATTGTTCATGATCGACCCACCTTGAAAACTGTTCCAAAGTATGTGACATCATCCATGTCGAGATAGATACCTTCAACTAATACATGTTCTTCATTGGCAGGGAAGTCACTCGCAAACATAATTTGAATTTCATCCGTTGTATTATTCACTTTGTGCATACATCAAATATTCATGACACATCAGTGAAAATAATACAAATTGAAAAGTAACAAAATATTTAGTGATGGTAAAATAACAAAATGATGAACATGTTGGTTGTGATTTACTGGGCAAGTGTTCCGATTCTCACATTTTTAAAACTAAAATGCTTGCATATAAAAAGGATAATGAACTAAATCATTTTCACCATACATAGCGATATAAGGATGCACAATCATGTTGTCTAATATAGAGACAATAAAACATTTTGCGGGTTGCTTGTATAAACAACAAACTACAACGACAGTTTTGTATGCAGTTTCTTGCAGCACTTGCAAGTAAATATGGATGATATACTTCTGTTGTTACAGTTCTACGTGACCGAGGTAAAAAAGTAAAACGTTGTATTGCATTGCATTTGATATTTATACCTTCTACTTCATTGCCTTCCCTGTCTGTGAACGACAACGCCAGAACGTCATTTTCCGAAGATCCATTTCCATCATTCTCTTTTTGCAAAGATCTCCTTTTTAGACGTTTCACCTGTAAGAGATAACAATGGAGTGATCAAACATTCTCTGTTTCTATTGATCAGAAGTGTGCTGAGCCACAAACTAATAAACGACCTCAATGTACCTGATATAATCCTAGTGGACACTGCAATAGCTTTTAATCATTATGTTTACCCTGGCCTCTTTCTTACAGATTTCTGCTATTGCAATGGTGATAGAATACAAAAACTGATAGAGCCTGACTTAATTATAAGGTTTTTTATTTTTATTTTTTCAATAACTGACTGTATATAAAAAACTGCATGATCTTGCGCCATGTACCCGCTAATAATATCGGACATATACGACCAATCTGAATACGTACTACGTTGCCCACCACGCTGTAAAGATAACACCTATACAGTTTGTGAATATTCAAAAATGTACTCACTATCCTGTTCAATGAGCCTTCTTTCTCTGTTAGACTGAAAAAAAGTTTATCATCTCCTGGTAGAATAAATCCATACCCAATGCCTACTTCTATAGAGGAGTTGACAAACTTGCTTGGCGAGCCGCTATCCAAATTTAATAGAAGTGATGATGTTTCCAGTAGCAAGGGGTCAGTACCTGGCTCTTTGTTCAGAAGAACAAACGTCGCAAGTTTATCTGCCGTATTCAGCAAGGATTGTATGAAAGCATCTGTGTCATTACGACCGCTCTCAACGTCAGGGAATGAAGACAAAATAGCTACAGCGACGACATCTATTGCATTTAACACGACTGAAAAAAGTAGATGTTAAAAGAAGGCATGAAACATAGCTAGACGTTATGCGTTGCAGATCGAATCATTTTGATCGAATATTCATCTTGACACGTTAAGCTGATTTAAACAGTGATAGTTGGGACAGGATTTCAGTGAATACATTTTCTATTAAATGTAAAATTGAGTGATGTCATGCAAAGTAAATTGCTTATCGGCCGTAATTAACCAATTTATTTCCATTATTTGGTTGACATGACAATTCTTCCTGTAAAACAATGTACAGGAAGTTGCGATGAGACATACCTATATATATATTCGATTTTATTATTTTAAAGATTCCAAATTATTAAGTTGACCCATAGATTACCGGTAACATACGTCTGATTATGAGAGGCATATTGTGACATTGAGGACCGTTCTGAACAGAAAAGGTATACTCAACCACGCATACACATAGATTTATTTGTTTGTGTAAGTTCTTTAACTTGTTATGTAGGTCTTTTCCCCCACACTCGTGACCTGTGTTTAATTTGTCTAGAACATTTTCAAGGTCACTGTCCTTCACGACTTCACAACCTTGATTTCAATTAGTCATGTTTGGAATGTTCTGGAAATTTAATTTGTTGTGTTAGAGAGATAATTTTAGAACAGTAATTAGCATGTCAATAAAAGTTCTAGATTGTTTTAAATATATAACAACATGAGTATAAATACTTGGACAGCAGGCTTGCAGTCAGACAATTGGGATCGCGTCTCTTGTGTGTTACTTCAAGACTTTGGAAACTCCAGCAGTACTAATTTCAAGACTTTTTAAGACCTTCACTACCATGCTGGATTTATACTGTGGAGTTTGTGCAACTTCAAGCTTGCAAGCCAAAGGACTGTTCCTTATCCGACTGACTGTTACAACTCTGAGACTGGAGCGTTGCCGTCCCAGCTGAGATAAGTAGCCTGTACACTTTTACAGTTTGTATTTTATCCCTTGTACTAGCGATTAGTTTTATTTATTCGTAATAAATTTCGTTTTATACGGAAACTGCTGAATTCACCTTTTGTTCGTTTTCTATCACGTAACAAACTTGCTCAACTTTTTTGCAGCAAACTTGTCAGAATGCGGCTAAAATAAATTTCAATTAATCCAACTCGAAGCCGATATTTGCCCTCACAGACTGGATAAACTATGATTTATGTGCTGTGAAGAATCAATTTCAAACTACATGGACTTCATATCTCTCAGCTTATCTGTCCAAACGCATTCAACATAGAATGTTAAGAGTCTATGTTTTTATTTACCATATGCTATGTCTTTGCTCTGCTCCTGTGACACATTCATATTATAAAGACCAGTTATCGAGGTTGATAATTCATCCAAACGTTTGATAACCTGTTGGAAGAAAAACAAAGTTATCAAAAAGTAGTTTGTCAACAAACACCGAAGGCACAGTTTTGGATTTCTTCTGCCTATGTAGCATAATATCCGTCGGTGTTTTCTGTTAATTAATAGGTTAGATTGATTAAAGGGGAAGGTCACCGAAGATGATTACTGATATGTGCTAACTTTGGGTCTTGGTACATAATTAATGTTATTTTTACTATTTACTTACGCGATCTGTTGTTTAAAACGGCAAAACAGTTCTGAAGTAGAACAAAGTTACATCATAAACAAACCCACCGACGTTTGCGAGGGGAAGAGTATACGGGATGTCATTATAATTGACATGGTCCCAACTGTAAGAGATTTTTCTTATCTAGCTAATGACACTGAAATCCACTGCAGTAACAGCACCACACAAACGACTTCTGTTGATGTTAACATTATATGAAAATGGAAATAAGAACTGCCATAAGGACGTATACTTACTTCATTTGTCGTCAACGCCTCGCTTGTTCCATTCACTCTATCAAACAATGGTCTGATCTTTGCTGTGTAAATAATTATGTATTCAGTGAGGATATAGAAAAAAAGAATAATTGTCACAAACCTGGAATTTCTGTCAAACCCCTGGGATTTTGAAATATACTATGAATATATGATTCACAACTGCACTGTTATTGGTTAAATGGTATTCCCTAACCATGTGTGTATCATTTATTTAAGCAAGAAATAATCCCAGGGAATGCGCCTAGATTTTACTACGTCATGACATACACACACTTCCTCGTAAGGTAGTATGCGTCTCGAAAGTAAAAGTCCTAAAGTTTTTGCTCAATCTTTCCTTAAGGAATCTTTCAACTATTTTCTTTTAAAACTGAGAATAAATATAGCTGCAATATGACAGCCCTGCGCCCACACAGACCTTGACGGGGTGCAAATAGTCGCTTTGGCCTGAAACGACGTTCTGCACCCCGTCTATTAGTTATAGACGTCTATAAGTTACATAGTTTACATTACTACTTTAATGGAAGATGCGCTTGGTACCTTTTGTTCGTCTTAGCAAACAATTGGTTGTTCCAACTATACGGTTTTCAACAGACAACGCCACTGTCGTCGACTACTGTCAACATAGGTAATTACATATTTATGACATCACGTGTCTGTAGGGTGACATGAATCTTTGTGCAGGAATTGGAATGTCTATATATTGTTTTTGAGTGTGTTCTGGTGTCAAGAATGTTTTGTTTTTTTTTGTTTTATCTGTGGCCATAGAAAATGACTAGATCAAGATATGTTACCTCTTGTGTCGAACTTTCATATAAAATTCGAATGTCAGGCGTGTTTTTTTGATTTGGCAATGAATTCGACTAGTTCATATTGAGTTCCGTAAAAGATTATGAAAATGTCGTCTCTGAATCTGTAGCAGAGTGCTATTCGTTTCTCGTTCTGCTGGACGATTTTCCTTTCTAGATCGTAGAATGTAACATCGGCTATTTCTTGGGATGATGAGGAGCCCATCCGAGGATTTGTTGATAGTTACCGTTGATTATGAGTGTTAGCATACATAACATATTCTTCGTGGGCGTTCTTTTACTTTGTAAACGTTTTTTGTGTCATTGCTTCATCACGTATAGTGTTTGTGTACAAAGAAACAACGTCAAGTGTGACTAGAATTATATTTCTCAGTTTCTGTTTTCCGTTAGCCTATACCCTATTCGTTGCTTTTCCGTATAGGGTCCGTTGAATCTCGTGTGTATGTTTTTTTATTTTGGGACGATCGGTTTAATGCAGTAATTTATGAATCCACAGATGTTGTATGAGGGACTTGAAAAACCGCTAATGATTGGTCTTCCTACATATTACATACAACTGTGGTTTCGTGCAGTTGTAGTTTAATTTGATTTTTAGGATCAAGGCTCATGTATTTTTATGTAGAAGAAGCTGGTCATGTGTCATTTTGTCAAAAAACTTTGCTCCTATAGTTATCCCTATGTACCAAAACTCAGACCCCTTTCCCCTTGTTCATTTACGTGACTTTTGAAGTGGCCGTATTGAGTCATTAGCATTTACCGGACGTTGAATCTTGACCTCCATGCTGTATGTCGACAGATGTACTTAGATGGGAGTGACCTTCCTCCCCGAGTGTCTTTTGTTAATTATAGATGCATACCAAAGGCATGACAACGTGTAGATTTGGAGACAATTTAAGTTGTACCCTTTTTAGCGAGAGACATTCCCTCATTCGACTATAGAGAATGAGATGTAGACGCTCTGACACCTTGACGTACAGACTTCAGTGAGAAGCCCAGTCTGTTTGACTGTGGTGAACAACGTCTTTGTAGACAGCAGACCTTTCTAGATATTGTAATCATGTAGAAGTATTGTGATTTATAAGCTAACTGAATCATGGTGTAGTGCCTGTGTGTGCGTTAGTTACCGGACCTTTAGACAAGTCATGCGGAAAAGCACCGACAACCAAGAACAATATGCGTACCGGAACGATCACGAAACACACTACCGCTCGACCGTGCCAAATTACATTACATATTATATACACATATGTTCTATCTGTCTGTAAATAGACTGGACAGAAAGTACAATGGGGAAGGCCAGTGTTAGTAGGCGGTGGGTTGCCATACTTGTGCAAGCATGACATTTAGGAGGGTCACCATTTCTTGCAAATATAAGCAGACAAGATGTTGGCGATTAAGTGCTTTGTCCAAAATATCAAATAATGATACACGGTATCATGATTTGAAATACACGCATTTTGAAGGGTCATGAAATTTTATGCATGCCGTTTAGGGAGGATCACCATTTTCGCGCAAAATAAGAAGACAAGATGTGGCCGATAGAGTATTTCGTCCCCAAATAGCAAATCATAGTACATGGTAATCTATGAAAAAACTATATAACAATTTTCAAAGTATAACTAGCAATACCAGTGCATTTATAGACGTTTGATAATTGATTAAAATGCAATTGATTAGAATAGGCAGGTAACAAGTGCGTAAGTGTACAAGAAATTTGATTTTGGACTTTAACAAAAACGTTTATACTGTATACATGGCAGTCTGTCATAAAAATATAAATACTTTTATAATACTAAACTAGCTAAGTCTGTGCTTTTATAAAGGTTTGACAATATATTGATGTAAATGTACATGATTAGAAGGGGACGTTTGAAAGTGCAGACGTGAACTCATTCACACCAAATATGATATTAATTTCACCCGAAAATATTCATTAACTTCTTATTGTAGGCTATTGGAAAAGTATCAAACATTTTGCCCCTACCAAACTTGCGATATCTGTGCATAAAAATTGATTTTTAGGCTTTAATGGGTCATTGACCAGCAATAATAATGTTCCCTGCACAATCACTAGCAAAACCTTGAAATGAAGGTAAGTAAGCATAACAGCTAGTTTCCCTTTTGATTTTTTGAATAGCCAATTGCACCTCAAGCAGTTTACAGAAGTATTGAGTATGAAATGCGATTTATTATTGAAGTACTTGAAACCTTGCATAAAAATGATTTGTAAAGGTTAAAGGGTAATTGTTGACAGTTCAAAGGTCAAATTAGAAATTACATGTAAATTAAGATAATATTGATGTAGATAGTGACACCCAGAGAAAAAGGATCACTATGTTTTGTGCAACGTCGTTTTGAAAAGCTCCGCGCATCCAGTAATTTCTGTCCAATTCCTTAATGATGTATTATTGTTACTTTCTCGAAGGCATATCATAAGCAGGACTTAATGCCTGTCACATATTACTGTAACATTAGTCATGGAAATCCCTGGCACCATTTAACAAGTGGTATAGCCACAAAATGATGACGTCAAAGATGTGCGTACTTACGGAAATGAGGACAAAAGTTACGTCCTAAACGGGGCGATAAATTATTTTGGGGTAAGAGTTAGGAATTGGGACTTGGAAACCTAGAGGGAAATGATTGAAAAGGGTCCCAATTTTTACTATCTTCAATCCTGTCCCTTTTTTAGTATCCTATTACACTATCCACCTCTTCTTCAGCCACCCTGAAACCTATGTGGAAGCAATGGTTGATTGATGACAGGGAGAGAAGTGTTTTTATTTAGTTAAACTTTTTAACATAACAAACATTACCGCTACCGGAACTCAAACCCAGCAACCTGTACTCCACGCGAACAAGTTGCGAGAAAGGGATGCAATGTTCCATACAAACGTTAGGATGATAATACTAAGCAGGAACTCATTAATTTATAATGTTCGTTTGTAATGATTCGAACGTCTTTTACGCATTTTCCTTCTTTTATTGAATTTATGCCTCTGCATTGATTGCTTTATTGGCTGTCTTTATTTTTTCTTTCCATTATCGTGTTTCTTGTGAAGATTTGTTATTGTTTGAATATTTTTTTATAGTATTTGTTGTATTTGCACAGTTAACGCATAAAATTGTTGCTTGTTTAAGGATATTTTATCTTTGAAAACTGTGTTTGATATTTATCATTGAATTTCGTCATTTGCTGCTTTTTTATAATACAAAAGGTGTGTTCCGTTTTTGACACGGTACATTTTGTAACAGAGTATCATAGACTGTTTATGATACTGTACATTTTGTATAAAGAGGTTCATGACTCAACACGTATGAAATGCAATATTTCATTGCTATCGTAGATGAAAATATGAACAAAAAATCGTCGGATATGCCACGAAAACTACTTTATAAATTCCACCAATCGACGAAGTGAATTAAGCAAACGAAATTCGCTGCCAATATAATGATTTAGGGTGCATATACTGTCACAAGCACGAACTCATTCTTCTTCTGGTTTGTGCATTCCAAGTGTCACACATCAGCGGCAGTGGGCTCCTGAGCAGTATATTTGGCGTGACATGAGTTTCTAGACAAAACATTTGGCACAACATTGTGCTATGTGCAGTGTTAAATCGATGAAGGGGCTGTTAACTCACACGGATAAAGAATTGAAATATGTTGAAGAAGTGACATCACACCTTCGCTTATATATCGCCACATGAACTCATAAAGATAAGTTGGAAATAAGTCTGAAGATGTGAAGCCCATCCAAGTTCGCTTGGCATGCATCCATACGCATTCCAAGGTGTTGATGTGGGCAAAGATTTGAGGATCCACAAAATGAAGACAATGATTAGCTGTGAAATGAGAGAACCAAGGAGACTCAGACAACGAAGAATAAGCCCCCTACCCCCCATTCATCAGAATAATACTAGAACCTGGAGGAACAAATCGATATAGCATTGGCATTACGCCGGTCAACAGAAATTAAAAGGCAAGCACAAATATCGCGACCAATGACCTACACAAAATGTCTGTCACTGTGTCAAAAGACAAACAAGCACTCCTGAAGAACTGGGAAGAAATAGAAAAATACCAAACACTAAATAATTTATTCACGAAGAAACAGATCATCGCATACAAATGAAATCCAAACATTGGCGACACACTCATAAGTGCACAAGTACACAATTTTACAGAAACGACCGAACAAAATGAAACACAACAAACTGACCCAAATATACGTATTCTAGCCTCCTTACTGGACGAACAAAACACCGACAATGATTAATCCACAAACAGTGAAACAAAAATCAAAGGAGATCACACTTTCATTCGACAGCCAGATTACGGCTACGTCTCGCCATGGCTTATATCTACACTAATAGCCGAACACACAAAATTAAACATGAACACAGAGAACGAAAAAATAGTGTAGGCGATGTGTGGAGCCGCTTTCCCTTTATTACATACCCAAGCTCCATTTGGACTTCTGGAACTTGAATTCGTTGTATATGTTTTTTACATCCATGGATTCATAAATTTCCATAATACAGCCGGGCCAAAATCTATTGGGAGGCATGATCCCAAAGATAAAGGAAACAAATTTCTGGACAAAATAATACAAATAAATAACAGAGTTTGAAGTATATGTACAGGTGTGATTTTTTGTCTGAAGAAGAAATAATTTGCCCGTCATATTGATTATTATCTGCATTTGAATGAACTCTGAATTCTCTTACGTAACCGTGTGCCGTCTTTGGCATCTGCTGTATTTAAAAAGCGGTCAATATGGTCAATGCCGTCGGGGTCGCATTGTACATGACAACAAATTTGATGAATAAAACGTCAGAGGGGACATATTGTACCCGGAATGAGACGGAATTATTGCCGCGATCACATGAACTAACTAACGCTAACCCTAAAAAGTCTGTGATGGTCTTCACTTGCTTGATTTTGTGTCGGATGAAGCACAATGGGCCAGGAATTGGGGTAAGCCGATCGAATTTTCGGAACGGAACGAGCGTAAGCGAGCGGAGTTCCGACAATTTGGTCAGCTAACCCCGATTCCTGGCTCCCACTGTGCTTAACCCGACACAAGAACTAAGCAGTCCGAAATAGTGACAGTGATTTGAAGAAAGTGCAAATTTATATTATTTCAACCTCACTAGTTAGTCAGTGTCGCAATTATGGGGCGTCTGTGTTTAGTGTACGGCGATTTTGACGTCATCAGTTTGTGGCTATACCACTTGTAAAATGGTTCCAAATCCCTGAACTCTCCTCTGATTGGAGGACAACGGTGCGACAGTATAATTTAAGAAAAAGTCATCTTAAATTCGTATTATAAATTACCTTCCACAGTTATGGTAAATGAACAAGTTGCCTTATTGTCATTTGGGTCCGACGCCTCATAAGACACAACTGTATTGCCTATTGAAAAGTTACTCCCAGGCTCATGGCTTCCACGTATTTGTACAGTGCCAGAGTTATCAGCGGCAAGAGGAATAGGCCATGTCACCGACGTCATAGGGATATCGATAAAGGTCGATGTCGAGAGGTCCGATGTACAGTTGATTACAGGGTTCTCTGTGTCTGTAAGCAGAATAGGAAACCATTTAGATGAAATTTTCTAAAATCGCATTAGTTTTATAGTACCTTTTGATGGCAGACTATATAGCGTTTCAAAATCATGTGACATCTTATTTGACTGTCCTCCCCCTTGTCATTATGTAATTACTTTATGAGACAAAATTCTCTCTGACCATTCTCAAATTGCTGTCGACAAAATTCTCTTGCAGTCACGAAGTAATATCATTCATCATACAACAGTTCATCTATGCTAAATACTATGCGATACTATTATATTTCATCCTGACAATTATCGGTGAGTGAATGTACCTCTAAATTCAATCAAATTCAGCACATTCAGTTTCAAATCACATGGCCCAATTACCTGTAATATTTTACTTTACTACGAGCACTTATGCATGGGCATTTGGGCATATATTTTTACTGCAGTGATGCAAACTGGATAATTTGTGGTAAGGTTTATCCCAGTCAATTGACATGATATGCATAAATCTAGGTAAAAGGCTTGTGTTTACAAATACGTTTTCGACCCCACCCCCGTGTAGGAACATATTTAGAATTCTCAACAAATGGTCAATCAGGTGAAAATATCACCTCGGGAACAGATTGCGTCTTCACTTTTTATTGTGTTGTCACTGATCGGCAGGTATTGTGTTTGTTTAACGGAACAGGTGCTCTCTCAATGGTATTATCTGTTTTGATACAACATTTAAAGTTGTACACCGTGCATTATGCATTTCCACTTTATATTATATTGCATTAGTATGGGATAATACTGAAAATTTCAAAGAATATAAAAGCGAACACAGACGCAAGCAATTCAGTTGATATATGTTACTTCTTAAAAAGATAGCTTAAAATCACATTCATAAAGATCCATACCGAATACTGTATATGAGCATGTGAAAATAAGACGAGCAAAATGTACCTTCTTATTCGTTTTGCAATTTACTTCTTGTTCGAAAACACTTGTGAACTTGTGAAAGTGTGATTTGCCTAGCACCATGCATCATATTTTAAGTTTCCTTTACTGAAGTAAAATCCGTACCTATCTTGCATCTAGATTCTGCAGCCAAGATTTCTGATGGCGACAACTCTCTGTCGTACACCTGCATACACGATACCATGGCTCTCAAAAAATTGCTGTGAATGTTAACTGCACCAATTCTGACTTCATAATTGGTTGCCAGCTCAATTATACCAATATCCTTCGATGATTTCAACTGATCCATTACCCACAATTTGGCTAGTCCGGTATTGTGGTTGTAACTGGCTCCGACAAAATTCCAATTGTTTAATTCCAAAGTCTGTGTATTTACGGTTGCAGTCAACGATAAAGTGTTTCGTGTCATGAACCTAGCAGCGAATTGCTCATTACCACCCGACATGTGCACTCTCCAATCGTCTCGTTTAAAGTTGAAAGTTGGACCATTCGTTCCTTGAGGAAAGATGTACATAAGCACGTGTATAGAGTATCTTGTGTCGTATGCACCGTTGTTTGGGAATTCAACGTACGAGTCAGCATTGCCTGTGAACTGATAAGCCCCAGCTATGGTGCCTTGTGCATTAGGAACAAGAATAGCGCCACCACCATTGATGCCGTGATTACCATAACCAGATACATCGCTAAGCAACTCATTTTGATCGAATGGCCAGAATGCGACCTCCTCCAGTAGTGCTGCAGTGATGACAAAATAAAATCGTTCATTTAAGTGTATTTTAGAAGCAATTTTGTATACCACGACTCGCGTAAACATATACACGCACATACATGCATACATATCTATGTGAGAAGGTACATACATCCGTATGCATGCATGCGCGCGCGCACACACACACACACACACACACACACACACACACACATACACACACACGCGCGCGCGCACACACACACACCCATCAATCCATCCATCAATCCGTTTCCGTCTACAGACACTTTATGCCATCGTTAGAACCTGGTGGTTATGAATTCTTCAATGGTGTTATGCTCGATGAGCCTTGCTTTACAAGAATAACATTATCCTGGTAAAAGGGTGAAAATGTCAATGGCATACCGATGCTACCCTTGACTGGTCTTTAATCCTCGTTGTCAATGAACTCTTGAAGTTCCTTACGCTGTTTGAATGAAAATTCTTGCTCTTGTATTGTCAGATGGTTATCGCTCATCGCACATTTAGCATCCGCTATCATTTGAACTATAACACTGGACGTTTTTTTTCCCAAGTGCTCTTTCAATATAGTGAAGAATAAGTTTTGAAAGAAAATATTCTCTGACTGAACTTTTTTTTAGCCAGTTGGAACTTCATTGATAGAATCCCACAAGCTTAGGGTTTAGATGATGTTTCATCTCACTCAAGTGGATGAATTTCTGTCTCGCACTACCCGGAGGCGAGTTTGAGACGGATATTTTCACAAAAGTGTGACACATTTCATGTCAGCCCAATGTGTTGTTGGATTATTTCTCTTACGTCCCTTCGATAGTTGAGAAAATTTCAGGTATCATATTTTGTTATAGAAAACAATATTGTGAAAAAAACTCCCTGAAATAACTTTTTCTACCAAAGTCAACATCCATTCACACATAATGGTATACGAAACATCTTTATTTTGAAGTTTCTTCTTATTGCTCAAACAACATTTAGTATCAATAAATCGGCAAAGTATTAGTTGTCATATACATTGCATCGTGCTGTGATCAATCTTCACACATAGTTGTGACGGTCATTAATGGGGAGTGCACAACCCAATTCACTTTGATATGAATCGTGTGCTCGCGTAACATTTACATTTTTAAAGAACGCGGTCACCGCATTCATGATACAATAATCGCGGCTAGCGTGCGGGGACAGAAAATGACCAATGAGGATTCGTCAAACGAAATCAAAGTGAGACTTATGTGAACACCATGGCCAATCGGATGTACTAGGGAGACAGTGTAGTGGTAAAGAAAATGAATCCAACCACATATTAAACGCAGTCACTATTATAGGAAGATCTATGTATGTGCATAGAATCAGCATGTTGGCTCAAGTAAATGTGAGAAATGGCCTTATTTAGAAAATAGCAAATTAGTGATAAATGTGCAGGCAAGGCTCAACCAAAGTGAATACCGGGTTCTACTTTAATAGCATCTTAACAGCTACAGTCAACTCAATATGACCTCCATATATAGCTAAACCAAGTTGATGCCTGCTCATACAGTGTGTAAATTCCTCTTTTGTTTTGAAAAGAGGAATGGCAATGGCATCTTTACAGTCATCCGAATGTGAAGTTAAACAATATAGGCGAGCGGCATGCTCACCTATTTTTCAGACTCAATGTACCCACCTTACATACAGCCACATCATACGTCATTTGAAAGCTTATTATCTTTTCTTCAAGAAAATTGACGATGTGGAACTGCCAAGTGTGGCCGTAACCCCTTAATTTGCATAATTCACATGGGTACCCAATTTGCATAAATGTGATATAAAACAAGGAAATTCATTGTTAACTACTCTAAACATACTTTTAAACTATCGAGTGATATATCAAATGAAAGGTATTTGCATGTAGAACACAAAATTGATATCCAAAAGGATATTTACAATGATTGTACTGAATACTTTCATATTTATATTGAAAAAATATTTTCCCCTTTTGAATAACAATATTTTAGAAAATTAAACACATACAGCCTCATCATACAGCCACACCATAAATCATTTGAAAGCTTATTATCAATAGACAACATTTAACTGTAAAGTACGGCCGTAGCCCCTAATTTGCATAAATCCGACGGGTACCCAATTTGCATAAATGCGATATAATATTAAATATTTATTATTAACTACTCGAAATATACTTTTAAACTATCGAGTGATATATCAAATGAAAGGATTTGCATGTAGAATACTAAACAGACATCAAAAACGATATTGAAATTCATTTGACTGAAATATTGTCATATTTATATTGAAAAAAAATGTTTTCCCCTTTTCAAAAACAATATTTAAAATAAATTAATACAAAAAGCCAAATCGTACTGCATCATCATAAGTCATTTGAAAGCTTACTATCTCTACTTCAAGAAAATTGACAATGTGGAACTGTCAAGTATGGACGTGGCCCTTAATTTGCATAATTTACATGGGTAACCAATTTGTATAAATGCGATATAAAATTAGAAATTTATTAACTACTATAAACATACCTTAAACTATCGAGTGCTTTATCAAATGAAAGGTATTTGCATGGAGAATACAAAACGGATATCCAAACAGATATTAAAATGATTTTACTAAAATGTTTTTGTACTAATGTAGAACAATATACTTTCCCTTTTGAATAACGATATTTTAATAATTTTAACACATGGAACCGCATCACACAACCACATAAAACGTTATTTAAAAGCCTATTTTCTCTGCCTCATGAAAAATGACGATATGCAGCTGACAAATAGGGCTGTAATTATTTAATTTGCATAATGCACACGGGTACCTAATTTGCATGAATACAATATAAAATTACAAAAGTCCACCATTGTTAAGTACTCTCAACTTACTTTTCAAATATCAAGTGATATATCAAGTGATAGGTATTTGCATGTAGAATAAAATCATGAACTCTAAACGCGTAATCAAAATATTCTTATTGTATATTTTCAATTAAATCGGAAACATCTTGACTCGTTTTTATTATTCAAAATATTGAGTAGTAAATACGAATAATGCTCACGTTATAGGGATAAATATCTGAATATTTTGTGCAATTGATTTTGTTGTTTATTAAGGATACGCAGACTGGAACCTTTTCCCATCTAATTCCCATATAGCTGAACAACAAGAATACATATAACCAATTGGAACTAATTCGGGATTATTGGGTCTTCATATTTTGCAAATTTTCTAAAACGTGTTTTGTGCTCTATAGTTGAGTGTTGAACTATTACAAGTTACTCTTAAAAACAAGTAAAAAGAAAAGCAGATGAGCTTAAATTTGCAAATTAAACCGACATTAATTCACCATCCAAGTATCCCAAATTAGTTCCAATCTTGTTATAAATAGCCGATGTTGAATGGCCCTTATGTATTATTGATGTCATTTTTGTTTCAACTTCTTTAGAAATGTTGTTTTGATGGAGAAATCATTTGTTACTACATCTGTGTTACATTTTTATTTTCAGTTCAGTTATGTGGAATATGTAGACGGAAGGCACCATATTTCATTTATCGTATTTATTGTTATATAATGAAGGGAAAGCAACTCAACATACCATTCATTTCTTCGTTGTTTGCGTTTCGTGTATAATGTTGTATACATTGTCAGGGTATATATTATGTTTGGCTGTTTTATATAAAGTGTTAATTAGCCATGGCGATTATTCCAGTTAACAGTATAATACTAGCACAACTTACAAGTTGGTATCTCACGCTAGAAATACAAGTGAACAAAATGACGCCGACCAGGAAAGTTCGTGGGCCGCCCAATTATAAGTGGATGATGCAGTCCAACCTTTCACAGATCAGAATTCATTGACTATTTTCTCAAACAAATCGTGAAGAAATAAACAACATACATCAAGGATACGACAGGTTTTACACGGAAAATTGAGACAATAAAAGTTCCGGACAATGCGACATTGGTAACACTAGACATTGTGTCAATGTACACTAATACACAGCACAATTAAGCAATGGAATCAGTCGACAGAGCATTAAATCAGCAAAGATCATCAAATGATTGCATAATCAAACAACCAACAACAAAATACATGATAGCAATGCTGAAAATAATCTTAACAACACGTTTCAATTCAACAATGAATTTTACCGTCAAATATTTGGGTGCAGTACGGGATCTCTGGTTTTACCTAAAGTTCCCGACATTGTATCTCACAGGACAAAATGAGAATAATTCAGCAACACACTGAACAAATATCGCTCTTACTGAGATTCAGAGACGATGTATGATTCTCATTGGAACTCAACACGAGCTGAATGAATTCATATCAAACATAAACAAATGCATCATATTTTCAAATTTTCGAAAGCTCTTCTCAAGAAATCATAAAGGTCATCGGTGCAACAAAGAGAACATTCTCGACTGCAAAACACACACAAAACCAACAGATACATTGCGGTTCATGAAACCAAATGGCATCATTGGAGGGCCTTGTTAAACGCGAAACATTACGATATATATATTAGAACAATCATGCAACAACAAGACAATACAAAATACAAGATATTTTCGAGATAAAAGTAATGAAATGCGACAAAACGATTCTAAATCTTGTTTAATTATTACTAATTTTGGACAATCGGATGACATTTAGTTGTTATTAAATTCTCATTAAATTACTTTCAAAACCTTGGAATCGTAATTCGTAATTTTCGAATCCAACCCGAATTCCTCCGCCCCTCATCGTTATTTGTGAGCGTAGCCTAATCACATACATAAGAAACGGAAATATCAGCGTTACGATGATGCCAAACTTCACAAAACCTACAACAGTCCGATCTCCTATTCAAATTGAGCATACACAAATACAGCCTGCACGAACAGTAGACATTCTAGCTTCCGTACTTGAAAAAAACTGAACTTCAGTGGAACAACTCGATTGGTAACACCTACAATCATTCAATCAGTGCACATGTTTCAACAAAAGAAAATGAAGGACTGATGAAGACAACTCTATTCTCGAAAGGTAGCATCAAAGGATCGCAGTGTCACATTAGTCTTGCTACCCCATAGGGCAGGACACGTAGATTAGGGCTACGTCTCGCCATGGCAAATCAACACTATACATAAAACGGCCAAACATAACATAATATACACTTACAATATACAGGGTGACAAACAGAAGACTTTTAATCCCCAAAGGTGTTAATGTTCCATTGTTGCGTTTATCTTATCCAGCTGGTGCTTTGATAGGAACGTCAGGGCTGTAACGACTCCTTCAATACCACGGGCACACACATATGCTTGCACATGGAACTATGTTGACAGGAAAAAGTGAACTACACAACTTTTCAATGCAAGTAATCTAGTTTCTTCTTGAATTTAGGCTCTAAACTAAGTTTTAGAAATATGGTGAAACAAAATATCATTCTTCGTTCATTTTCATTCAAGTTTCCTATTTTCGGACGCTTCACAGTAACGCGCATTGATCACATATGCAAATGTTATCAGACCAGTATGGAACGTCCTTTTCACGTGTCCAGCTTTTTCATGCTCCAAGAGCTGCGCGTATCCTGTGACATCTCCGATAAAAAGAACGAAATCAATGAATTGCTAGCCAGAAACCGTTTTTAACAGTATGGCCACTCTTACATATAAGAAAGGAGAAATGGTAGAGACAGTTGACGAGGCTTGCCGGTGGACGGTAGCACGAGTGTGACACAGAGCCAGAAGACAATGGACAAATTTCAGTGACTTTCCCAGGGTAGAGTAGAAAATTCAATATGACTATTTCTCCCTCAGTCAAAAGACAAAGTCCTTCTCTTACGCAGAAAATGAAAGTATTCAAGCGTAGACTTTCCCTTCCGCTTGACCACGGCCCTTCCACAAAACGCGATGCGATGACTTGAATATTGACAGTATCTCTACTACCTCCATGGATCGACCATGGATGGATTGACGTGGCGTTTTAATTAGTATGAGGAAAATGAAACTCAGTTACTTTTGGTCGCTTTACATTTGATCAAAAACTACCAAACCCATCAGACAAGGCCCTACTCTTACGCAAAAAACCAAAGCTCTCAAGCGTCGACTTTCTCTTCCGCGTTTGAGTTTCTTCTCTTTCGCATTTGAGAGAAACAAACGTCGGCTTTATTCGGAAATGGTCGGCTATTCGTGGGCGTAACGTCAGTCCAATGGTAAGCTACACCCGATGTGAACGTCGGAATAATTCGGGCTGTAGTCGGGAAAGCAAGGTTGACCTCGAGAGCGATTCCCAGTACAGTACACGTTCGCAGATCGCGGTACTTCAGGCTGATACTAGATAGTAACAAGTTCACCGCGTAAATTGCTAGACTACATATAGTGAGCCACATCGGCACTTCTGAAATGTTATCTCCGGCTTGCAAGACAACAAAAATATCAAAATATTATCATCAAAAGCAGAATTTCGGGGCTAGAGAGCGAAACATTGCTGAAAAGTAGCCGGTCAAAATACGGAAGTAGCCGGACAATTTGGCCGGCATCCGGCTAAAAATGAACACGCTGCAAACAGAGAGGCTTGTTGCGATGGACAAGTAGCCTTTAGCTTTTTGACCAGAAAAATAAGTGAGTGTTCCTTGATAATTCAAAGACTGGATTCGTTGACACCAAAGTTTGCTCGTCATGACTTTCATTGCACTGCATGCACCTTTCCGCAATGCCACTCATCGAGTCTGAACTGAAGAATTGAAAGAGTACGTTTTAGTAAAAGTCCTGTTTTGTTGTGCTGATTTTCGCTAACATACTTTCTTTTATAGGGTTATTATAATTCATACAAAGCAAAAAATCGTCAGTTTGTCTCCTTTCGATCGTACAGAGATATTGTGTGTTCAAAGGGCAATGATCTTTGTGAACATACCCTCAACCAGCTTAAATAGCTTTTCGTATGCAAAATCAGCGTACGTTAATTAACTGCTGGTATTGTTTAAACAGCGATTTTATTGGAAGGGATTCTATAGAACCATTGTTTTTGTAAACTCTTCAGGCAATTTTATGAACTAAATGATGACCTTAAAGTAACAGCAAGTGCTGGACGGCACTTTTAACGCTGGTCGGAAATCCTGAGTGCCGGACAGAGCAGAGCCGTCATCAAGTTAAGCGCCGACCGGCGTGGACCATGCTAAAAGTAGTTCCGCAGTGCTAATGTTTTGTTTACTCTAAAAGATCATCTGTTCCCATATGTTGACATAGAGATTAATCCTCTGATAACCAACTCGGGTTACTCGGGTACTTCTAAGTTAATGGAGCGTTCCCCTTATGTACCTTCGAAACATATTTTGAGATGGTTTTGCGAAATTGATGAAATTTACCCGTTGGCGGCACCTGAATATACACTGTCATACACAAAATTCAAACAACTAAGATATGAACGATGTGTGGAGCTGCTTTCTCTTATTACATGTCACCAATTGTGTCTGCTGTCAAATTAATCTTCCCTGCACAGACCTTTGTTCCTGCCAAGGCAGCGATAACTGTGGCAACCCTTTTAAGCATGAACATGTTAGTAAAGAACAGTGTGATGAATTTCTAGAATTACTAGATTTACTGGAAATGACATGAATGATTCGGATCATGAATCATGTCATTACTATGACTGCAGCTTACTCTTACACATTGTTTCAGCTACAGAGCTACATTTCAACAACTACAATAGTGTCGTTCATGTGGATCTTTTTTATGTTTGGATTTAATAGTAATTGGTGATATTTTCCCAACACATCTAAACGAAATAATGTTGGTGTTCAGATCATTTACCATGTATGTTAAAATTAAAGTGTTATATATATATATCCTGTTTTCATGGTTACAATATTACAAGAAAAATGTTTGTATTCTTGAGTAACATTAAAAAGTTTCTTTATGCTGTGAATGGCTATATTATACTCAAAACAAAAGGCATATTCGAAGAATCAGCCTCTGACCTATACAGGCTAGACACCGGTATTGGATAATATTGTAAACAAGGAGAGGTGTGCCCCAAAACAGTTATATATGCTAAACACGCAAAGTTTTCAAAGTTGCCCACTGAGCAAGAATATTATACCCCGCTGGGATATAAAAATGCCAGCGCTCTTTGTGTACAGCTAAAGAAAGTGTGACCCCTTTGCTGTATTCCGTCCTGTAACTTAATATAACTTTAACGGAGCAGTGCATGACACATTCATTGGCAAGGATTATGTTGTGACAATCAAATACTGAATCACCGCCAGTCGTCAGGGTAACAATGTGCTTTGGGTCATAAATCTTGAACAACACCATGGAAGGAAAGACATATAATTTACTCAGTGTTAGATTTTTTGCACAAGCGTTGATTTAACATTTTAAAAAAATAAATGTGTACTTGATGTTAAAGATGAATATTGTTTTCATATTCAGTTTGATCCTGAAATAGGCAATCATTATTTTGTTTCAGTTCTTCAGACAAAGCCAAGCGATAGATTCGAAATAAAATGCTTAACTTTCGGAAGGGGTTGCTTCAACGTGAGTTCTTTCTTCTGACATACAATGTTTAACGCCGCTCGTAGTTGGGACTCTTCGCCAATTAAATACTTTGATCAACTTGAAGACGAGTTTTAAGAAACAAAATCAAAATCAAACCTATATTTTAAAATCATGTAATCTGAATAACATGACCTGTGATTTATTTAGAATCACTGAAAAGGTGATCGTGATATAAACGTTTAGCTTTTTTATTAAATATTTATATTTTTATCAATTTAACACGAACGATCTAAAACCAATTCCAGACTGTACGAGGATCTGTTTGGTAAACGATTCAACCCATCCGTAACAATAAGTTGTCAAGTACTTACTTTGATTCGCTCCAACAGAGAAAATCTAAAAAGAGAAAAAGAGAAAACGGTAGACATTTTCAAAGATTACAGACTGAACTTGTACGATAATGGCGTTAATCATGAAACAAAGATCCCTTTTGGTATGACGGAACAGTAAGCCCAGGATAAGTTTACTACAATAAGTTAGGCAGACTGCACTTCGATGATAGATATTCGAACTTTAACATCATTTAGATGCTTATGAAGTAAATAATTTTTTCAATTGTTGGGTGATTTTTGAAAATTGATAATTTTATTTCCCCTTTAGAGATATCACAGGGGTGGCGACAA
Source organism: Ptychodera flava (assembly GCF_041260155.1). Taxonomy (NCBI): domain Eukaryota; kingdom Metazoa; phylum Hemichordata; class Enteropneusta; family Ptychoderidae; genus Ptychodera; species Ptychodera flava. Next base: position 7,433,378 of record NC_091933.1, on the reverse strand, counting down.
TTCATTTCAAATACCTGTAAATAGGGGTAATTTGCTTGTTTAGTATCCAAATCTGCATTTGAAGAAAATTTGAAGAAGATTTATTTCGAGCTTAAAGTGGCGATGGGCGTAAAAAATAGACAGAAATGTGTAAAATGAGTGTGTTTTCGTGTTTTGAAACATCACCTTATCCCTTCGCGAAAGTTATTAGGCCCGCTAAAATCGAATCAAAATACTCGCGCCGCACCAGCAGCGTTCGATTTCAAACTCGATCGAGTATGAACAGATGACGGAGTGAGAGCAAGCAGCTCTGCGATATCTATGAATGCTCACCAATAATAGCCGTACCAGTCAGTTTATCTCCATGAATTATACATGTCCTCAGACGTCAAATATGCCGAATTTACCATCTTAGAAAGGAATATGTGAGCGGATTCGGGAAAAAGTGAAGTGAGTACACTGTAAGCTGTAGCGTCGTAACTCGATTTTTGTTACTTTACGAATAAAACATTTGAAAGGTATTTACATCGTCTGCTCGCATATTTCCGTTACTGGTTTGATTAAATAGAACTAAACTTCTTTGAAGAACCTAAACGAAAGTTTGACTTTCCCTAGTATCTTACATTGTATCCGACACCTGCACCGGACACTATCAAGCTCTGGGAATCTCACTGACAGGTACAAATTATTAATATGTGCACCTTGTCTTTCGCGAATATTTTCAGTGCAGTTGGATTTTTGTGGCTCATTTATGGTTGTAAACGACGAATTTCACCATCTAGACACTTAAACTCGTCAACAGGAACTTGTCGTATAACGGTTCCATCATGATGCACTGTAAACGGGGGCGGGGACCTTTATCTTCAGAAGTCTTATTCGCTCAGCTGTTTTACATAATGAATGTACCTACGAAGGTCAGGCATACCAGCGAAGGTCACGCATACGCGTTGCTGTAGGTAGTTCGGTTACAGTGAAAATATAATTGGTATTTTCACTAGTTAAAATAGGGGTTCATTTCAGTACCGTCTAAAGAATAGGAGAATGACAATACAGGCATAGCATGTATGATATTTAGATATTAGACGAGTGGTGACACAGTCATTACGTCACGAGTATTTTCCGAGCTGCAAGAAGAACAATATTGGGGAATAATATACTTATCAGATGCACAAGCCAAGAATTCGTTATTTTTTGAAAAGTAACAGAAGTTTTCCATGACGATTCCGCGTTTAAACTTTTGAACTACTTTAGAAATAATATCAATACGCCGTTCGCAAGTTGTCAGTCATTCCAGTCGTCCGTCGCGTGAGCGAGGAACAGGGCGTTCACGTTCGTTCGTGTATGGAGCAAATACCAGACGACCTCTCGGTCTACACGTACCTTCCGCAAAGTTATACACTATTTCAAAGATAGCATAGGCCTACAAATTTACCTCAGACGAAGATATGCTATTTTTCGGGAACAAAAATCGACTGAATCTCGACGGCGCGAACACTGTTAACGTCACGCCACCCTGGTTGAAATGCTTACGGAACCACGGTAACGCGACCAGCTTAGAGTTCGTTGTTTCCACAAATTGTTCACGTAATTTCTTCGGAATATACAGGCGGTACACTCTTGTGTTTACATTGGTCTGATTATTATTGTCGTAGTCTGTGAAAATATCGATTTCATTACATGACTTTTGGAGGCCTGGACACCGCACCTGACCCCTTGTTAACAGTGGAAACCGTATGTCTGCCGCATGACAGTACACTGCTCAGTGTGTTGGAAGTTCAGGCGTCGGCAGGGTCTGTACGAATACGAACTCCCATGCATATTGGTGACAAAACTAAAACACGAGGACTCAAAAAATTTCCTAGTTGATGTATTTTGTCGGACTCTAATAATTATGATTAATGTTTACGATATTTTCACGTCAGACACATTTTGATCGTGGAAGAAATACCTGCCGTCATGTTGTTTGTTTTACACTTACGAGCACACCTATCCACCAAGATCGACGCAAAAAAGGTCCGACGCACCAAAATTGATGACATAGACGCGGGTTGTCGTGACGTACAACGACTAGAGAATAAATCCCGTATTTTTTGTTCGGAGACGACAAACTTGGCTTGTGCATGTGATAAAATTAGTTATGCTCTCTTTTAAAGATATAAAACCTTAAAAAAAAGTAAAACTGTTTATCATGAAAAAAATTGGGTAGGTAGGAAAATAATGTACACTTCCATATATTATAGAGAAGATAGTGCGGTGACTTCTCAAATACACAGTTTACATTAAGTTAAACAAATGATGAAAAATTCTGTACTAAACAACCTTCAAAACGAGTTGACAGGCTCAAACAAAAACAATTGTAAACATTACATTGCCTGGAAAATATCCTCACGAATCATTCTCCACGTTTCTTGAATTATTTTCCTGTTATATTTAATGTTACGGTATAAATACTCTGGAGAGTAAAACGTTTATTGTTCTTTCGCTGTAAACTATCTAAATACGATACTAACACATTCCTGTGAGCTTCATGTCAATTTCATTGTCGAAAACGTAAAAGTGATGAATTGACGTCACCATGTTTTGTAGGTGAATAAACTTCTTGTAAATATTACCGCATGGTCACGTCACATCATGCACACCAACCGGAGATTCACTATAATATCCAAACATTCCAACAATTATTATCAATTTTTCGACATTAAAGCATTTTTGGCTGTACAACAATCAACTGTATAACTGTCACAAATTTTCTGTCAGTTTAATTTGATGACAGTGACGCATTCACAAAACAGTCGCTAATGCATAGATACACGTATCTACGCTCACACCTGATGGAGTGCACTGGGCGTACGTGTTCAAAGCTGATGTGTGATGTTTTTGGTTGAGTTGTGCGTTCGCGACGATTTTACTTCATTCTTTTCTCATAAACACCCGTGTACCGCATGTGGTTTTTAAGATAGAATAATTTCTCCACTGCTGTCTCTTCTTAAACCTCGTTGTAATCTCGAATTAAAAATGCCGATTTTTTCTATGCACTTATTCGTTGAACGAAATCTTGTAGAAGCGTCAGAAGAAAATGGAAATACATTTATATTTCTTTCATAAAGCGAATTGATCATTGTGAGTATTTCTTGTACTGATGCAAACTCTGCAAAATATTCTGATATCAAACATGTTTGTTAATTTATGATCGTGCTTTACGGAATGCTTGTCTAAATTCACGGAAAACGTAAACAAATTTAAAAAATACTTTTTATAATTATGACAACCATTAGAAGTGCCATTTCCCGTTCCGAACGTCTGCGCAACAGGAACTTGCCATTTTATAACGTAATAGAGACGCTACACGTACTAATGGAACGCAATTACGTGTAACAAAACCTCTCTATTGTCGGTAACAAATACTGTACGCATGGCTGTTTTAAAGGGAAGAGAATAATTTTAATGTGTGACACTTATGGAGGAAACGTTTCCTGAATGGAAACATTTCAGCGGAGTTTAGTGGTTCATAGTGTCAGGATATGCAAAAGTTCACTGAAAATAGCTACTTCCTTTTATTCCTATGGGCTTAAATTTACGTTTCAACATGTTGAATAGACAACACAAAATATAAAATCTTACCTGCAAAAGCGTTGCAATCAGTATTATAAGCTGCTTAATCATGGTAGCAACAGAGCGGATATGAGCTGTGGTAAACGTTTCAGTTGAACATTTGAAATGAGCGTGTTTTAACGTGTTTCTATGAGAGATGCGAGATTATTCTATTGCTCAGTTTCTATGCGCTAGGTAATTAGGCAACTCTCTCATAACAATTGCGTGAATTAATAATGGTAGGTAAAATTGATTAAAAACTCATAAACTCATTTCTCAAAGGACCATGAATAATATAACGCTAGATAGAAAATGCTTAATGCCGTACGTAGATCTATATAAATTTAAAGAGCAAAAGAAAATGCATTTCCCCATATGTATCATATAATATTATATATTTATCATACATGCTATGCCTGTATTGCCATTCTCCTATTGTTTAGACGATACTAGTATGAACCCGTATTTTAACTAGTGAAAATCCCAATTATATTTTCACTGTAACCGAACTACTTAGAGCTACGCGTACGCGTGACCTTCGCTGGGATGTTCACATACATGTAAAACTGCTGAGCGAATTAGACTGTGACACTCCGAAACGTCATTGTGAATGTGATTATGGTCAAAATTTTGTTGTTAGCAGTCAGTTCATGGGCATTGCACTTAGGTACAAGTACAGTTGTACCAAAAAATACAAACGAACGCATTGAAAATGTGTATGTTAACGTTTTGCCGACCCGACACCTGTCATCATGTCGTTCACGGCCAGTCCCATACGGTGGTGTTTTCATGTCGTCTACTCTGCGCTGCCGAAGATTACGATGGTTGACAGAACCGCTATATGAAAAGTTTCCTGTTGACGAGTTTAAGTATCTTACTGGTGAATTACATCGTTTACTGCCATAAATGAGCCACAAAAGTCCAACCGCACTGAAAATACTCGCAACAGACGATGTGCACATATTATATTCCAGATTTTACAGATCTGTCAGTGAAATTCACTGGTCATGATACTAGGGAAAGTAAAACTTTCGTTTATGTTGTCGTGAAAGAAAATTAGTTCTATTTAGGCAAGCCAGTAAGGAAAATATACGAGCAGACGATGAAAATACCTTTGAAATGTTTTATTCGTACAGCAACATAATCACGAACGACGCTACAGCTTACAATTTGCTCACTTCACGTTTTCCCTAATCCGCTCACAAATTCCTTTCTAAGGTTGTAAATTCGGCATATTTGACGACTAAGGACATGTATAATTCTTGGAGATAAACTGACTGGTACGGCTATTATTTCCACTGTGCATTCATAGATGTCGCAGAGCTGCTTGCTTTATGTTGATCAGCTGCTCGATCGAGTTTGAAATCGAGGGTTGGCGCGGTGCGAGTATTTTGACCCGATTTTGACCGGCCTCATAACTTTCGCGATTAGATGAGTGTATGTTTCAAAACACGAAAACACACTCATTTTACACACTTCAGCCTATTTTTTACTTCCATCGCCATTTCAAGCTAAAAATAAATCTTCTCGAATGTATGAAAACCTGTGTCGACATCTTAATATTTAAATTCATTGTTCGCTTCAAAAGTGTGTCATAAACCCTCCCTTGAAGTGGAATGCACCAACAGCGGAATACTGTCAAGAAGTGATACGGTTCTCATCACTCCTTAGCAACCAACTTTTTATCAGTACAGCGATGAGCAAGCAAGGTCGATTTCAGTGGATTTTGTCGCTAATTTCGGAACGTCCATGGGAAAACAGCCATAACCAAAGCATGCATGTATGATAAGGGAGTTATTACACGAAGTTTAGGCGATACCGCGTCGTATTCTCGTGATGTGTCCGCATTTTGACTCGTTGCTGCGCAACTCGTCAAAATACGGACACATCACTCGAGCCAAGTTTGTCGTCTCAGAAAAAAAATACGGGATTTATTCTCTGGTCGTTCTACTAGTACGTCACGACAACCCGCGTCTATGTCATCAATTTTGGTGCGTCGGACCTCTTTTTTTTGGTCGATCTTCGGTGTGCTCGTAAATAATGTAAACAAACAACATGGCGGCCGATGTTTCTCCCACGATCAAAAGTCATGTAATGAAATCGATATTTTCACAGACTACGACATTAATAATCCGAACAATGTAAACACAAGAGTGTACCGCCTGTATATTCCGAAGGAATTACGTGAATAATTTGCGGAAACAACGAACTCGAAACTGGTCGCGTATATACCGTGGGTTCCGTACGCATTGCAAACAGGGTCAGGCGCGACGTTTACAGTGTTCGCGCCGTCGAGATTCAGTCGATATTTGTTCCCGAAAAATAGCGTATCTTCGTCTGTGATAAATTTTTAGGACAATGCTATCTTTGAAATAGAGTATAACTTTGTGGAAGGTAGCCTACGTGTATACCGAGAGCTGTCATTTGCTCCACACACGAACGAACGTGAGCGCTAACGCACACGACGGACGACTGGAAATGATTGACAACTTGTGCACCGCGTACAGATATTATTCCTAAAGTAGTTCAAAAGTTTAAACGCGGAATCGTCATGGAAAACTTATTTTATTTTGCAAAAAATAACGAATTCTTGGCTTGTCCATGTGATAAGTATATTATTCCCTAATATTTTTCTTCGTTCAGCGAAGGAAAATACGAGTGACGTAATGACCGTGTCACCACTCGTCTTCGACTCGTGGTGACACGGTCATTATGTCACTCGTATTTTCCTTCGCTGAACGAAGAAAAATATTGAGGAATAATATATATATATATATATATATATATATATATATATATATATATATATATATATATATATATATATATATATATATATATATCGTTACGGTAGAATTACTATACATTGATAAAAACTATCATAATGAAAATCTATAAAAATAATCCTATTTGTTTGACAGCTTCGATCATTTGTTTAACAATTGGAACTAATTTTCGATAATTGGATGGTGACCTAATGTCGCTTTAATCTGCAAATTCAATCTTATCTGTTGAATTGTTTGAAATGAGCGTGTTTTAACATGTTTCTTTGAGAGATGCGAGATTATTTTTATTCAATTGCTCAGTTTCCATGTGCGAGGTAATTAGGCAACAGTATGTTAACAATTTCGTAAATTAATAATGGTAGGTAAAATTGATGAAAAACTCATAAATTCATTTCTCAAAGGACCATGAATAATAAAACGACAGATGGAAATACTTGGTTGACAGCTTCGATCATTTGTTTAACCAGTGGCACGGTTGGAACTAATTTCGGATAATTGGATGGTGACGTAATGTCGCTTTAATCTGTAAATGTAACCTCATCTGCTTTTCTTTTTGGCTTACACGCTTGTTTTATGAGTACTTTGTAATATCGCAACATGCACGTACAGGTTGTGTGTTTATTATAAGTAGACATATTAATAGAACTGTAATTAGCATTATAATAGAGGTTCCAGATCGTTCTCTTATATATCCATTTGAGTATAAATAGGGGATGGCAAAATTTTCAGTCAGACATCTGGGATCATGTCACTGACGTTACATCCAGACTTTGGAAACTCCAGCAGTATTAATTTCATGATATTTCAAGATCTTCACTGCCACGCTGGGTTTATTCTGGGGTCTTTACGCTACTGTGGACGTTGACTCAAGCCTGCAGGCCAAGAACTGCTCACTCACCCATCGGTCTGTCTCACTGTCTTACTGTCTAACTCAACTCGGGACTTTTGTGTCGTCCCAGCTGAGATAAGTAGCCTGTCAACATTTACAGTTTGTACTCTATCCCTTGACCTAGGGATTAATTTTATTTTTTTAAATAAATTTTGTTTTAAAGAATCCGCTGACTTCGCCGTTTTTTTTCACGTAACAAAATTAGGGGCTCGTCCAAGAGCGAACATTTTAAGTCTTTTTATAACATTTCGCCAACCATTACCAAACTACAGTATATTGTGAATCAGCGAATTTTCATCATGGCAGAATTCAAGACAGACTTATTTATGGAGGACCTTGATTAGTATACATTTGATTCCCCCAGAAAAGACAACCTAATTGCACTAGGCTTTCCTTAAAGTAGAAGTCAAAAGATCTATGTGCAAAAAAGAAATTTGGTACAATATTGTGAAACATTTAGTTAGTGTAGGGCAAATTTCTGCTACCCACCTTGTATGATTACATACGTAATCCACATATGAGTACATGCATGTTGACAATTATGTGTACATCTACTTGGTTCCTAGAAACCATATCACTGAGAAACATAAAGGCAAAGTCTATAGTGAAAGTTTTAGTCAATTTTTGCACTTTATTTTGCCTTCTTGAATGTGTACAGTCTGATCAAGGCTCCAACTTTAAGTCTTGAACTTTTGAACAAGTCATGGATCAGCTAGACATCAAACAGTATAGGCCCTCCGCCTATCACCAAGAAAGTCAAGCAACCCTTGAAAAATATGACCAGGAGCTACTGTTTTGACACAGAGAAGCAGTGAGATGAAGGAATGTATTTTATTCTCTTTGCTGTTAGAGAGTCGATTCAAGAATCTCTTGGTTTTAGCCAATCTGAGCTTTTATTTTGGCATACAGTCCTTGGGCCACTTAAGCACTTGAAAGAGAAATTCCTATCAGACACAATGATTGTCTAAATATTTTGCAATATGTGTCAGAATTTTCTGCAGAAACTTACAAAGACATGTGAATCAGCCAGGGAAAATCTTGACTAATCTCAGCAGTCCATGAAAATCAAATACAATAAAAACACCTCAAAACGGAAGTTTGAACATGGTAAAAAAGTTCTTGTTTTTCTTCCATTTCCTGGAAAAACACTCCATGCTCGTTACTTTGGTCCCTATCTAATTGATAAGATAGTAAGTTATCTAAATAATATCTTGATAACACCTGACATGCGAAAGCAAAACCAATTATGCCACATTAATATGCTTAAGCCATATCTAGATAGGAACAATCCTACAGTAACACAACCTTTCAGTGCAGTCAGTTCAAAGCATTATGAAGGCAGAAATAGTGACACGTGACTATAGTGAAAATACTCTGAAGTCAAAGGTGGGATTGGTCAAACTCCAATTCAGAAATCTTGGAGAATCTTGAGTCAAAATTTGCACACTCAAAGCCTTCACAAAAGATTTAAGAACTGATCAATGAATACGAACACTTGTTCCAAGATGTTCCAATGAAGACAAATATTGTCTATCACGATGTTGATGTCGGGGACAGTAAGCTTGTGAAACAACATCCCTATAGACTGAATCCAACGAAAGCGAAATATCTCCGGAAAGAAGTCAAAAACCTGCTGGACAATGACTCTATTGAACCTAATAATATTATTTTGAGGAATGAGTCTACAGTTTTGGCTGTATTCTGCCAGTCCGTGACAATGTAACTGTTCTGAAGAGACATTGACCTAAACGTGAGTGCACAGACTACTACCATTGGTCTGCAATTTTTCCTGTTGTGTTGTTGCGTGCATGATTCTCCTTCATATACTGCTGTGTTTTGTTCTTCTGTGTGATAAATTGTCATGTGCTATCAACACGAAATAATCGCAATCATACCAATCCATAATCCAATAACACTAGGTCAAAATTTGTAAGACAATAGTTGTAAACATAGACACAAAACAGCACAAAACAGACAGTAAATAGACGGTACACAAACAAAGTCATATTCATGAAAGAAAGATATATGGACCTCTGGCCAGAAGACCAAGAAGTGATGTCAGGTGTTTCGAAAATAGTAAGCGCATCCTGCCCCACATGTGGCACCCGCCATATATCAATCTGAAGTCAGATAGGTAGTGGTCACTAACTAAGGCCCCATGTCACCGATGCCATCAGTGATCATTTGTCGAAGAGAGATATCGTATTTATCAACCAGCTTGCGATACCTGCCAAAAAAGCGTTTGAATGTAGAGACAAGTCTTGCTCTGGTGTAACCTTGATTTAACAGTTTGAAAGAGAGATGGCCATGTCTCTCTACAAAATCACCATATGAACTGCATGCTCTTGCATATCGAATAAGCTGGGAAATGTATACCCCATAAGCAGGCGAGAGTGGAATATTACTGATGAGGTGTGGAAAATTAATTATACTAAAGTTGAAATCATCTCTCTTGTCATATAGCCTAGTAGAAGGTGACCATTAGAGTCAAATTCAAGTAAATGTCCAGATATGAAGCAGAAGAGGCCGTTTCTGTAGTCTCTTTAATCTCCAATTCTGGAGGATAAATCATAGCGAGATATTTACTGAATTCAGAGTTATTCAATGAAATAACATCGTCTATGTATCTAAATGTAAGGTTGAAAGTACGAGCTACAGAGACCTTTTTCTGCTTGATAAGGTTCTGGATAAATTCTGCCTCGTATGAGAACAGAAATAAGTCGGCAAGTAAGGGAGCACAGTTAGTGCCCATGGGAATTCCTATACACTGTTGGAAAATGTGTCCTCCAAATTCAACAAATATGTTGTCAATGAGGAAATCAAGCATACTGATAATGTCTTTCTCGGTATAAAACACTTTAGCGTTAGTTGTATTTTTAACAAAATATGTAGAATTATACCCTAATACCACATATTTGTAACGGCGTGAACCGTTTTGTAGAAAAATGCTTGGTTGATGATGTTTTTCAAGCGCTCTTTCAATTTATCATGTGGTATTGTGGTATACAATGTGGAAAAATCGAAAGTTTTAATAGATGTTATTTTTGAAACAGATCTTGATTTCAAATTTTCCATGAGTTCTTTCGAATTTTTTAATATCCACATTTGATTTATACCACTCCGAGAAAAGACAACATCACAGTATGATTGAAGTCCCCGTTTAATAGTACAAAGAACAGAAGTCAGTATCTTCGATAACTCTGTTGTTGAACATTTTGAAGATCCTGCGATAAACCTAGCTTTGTAAGTGTTTTGTGGAGCTTTGGTATCCAGTATAAGCTACAGTACAGTATTGAATGAACTGAGTACAGTATTGTTTAACACCACAGATGCATCATGTGGAGAGAATAAATATAAACCGTAAAAAATTGCAAATCCTCAATATTACCGATAGATGCCTCAAAGATCCAAAAGCTCCGTCTCACATATGAATGTCGTCTTCACTTCACTATTTATCTGTTGTACGATTATGGATGACACGTACCTGTGTCTTCCTCATGTCGCTTTGGAGCTGGTATCATGCATCAGGAATGGGATCTGTCAGGAATACGCGGAGAAGCAATTTTTGAAAAATATGCAGACTACATTTGCAAAAAAAAGGCTATTCCACGATCTCACAGTGGGGGAAAGCCGAAAGTCTACTAATACCACTATTTTTGCCGTTCTTACCTTAAACACAATGAATTAAGTGTAGGAAGGCGCCTTAAATTTGCTTCTTCTTTCTGACCACAATCCAATGGCTTAATGACCCGGTGAGCCTCATTGACAGTGAAAACACGGTCTCCTTACGCCCTCACTCGGCGATCATGCCAAGCACTGCCGCCTGGAAGTGTCCGATTTCGAACCGCTTCAACCCGTGAAAATAACGGGGAACCCGATTAATTGACATGCATTTATGCATAGATTAGCCATCACGTGTTCATTTTCTATGCATATATGCAGAGCGTAAGCTGTCACTCAAGACAGTGATTGTTTATTTTGGTGACAAAAGAAGTCAAGTATCAGTGTCAATCCTTGAGTGAAACAAAAAATCCAAATATTTCGTATGTAACAATGTGAAAGAGGCTCCCACCTAATTATCCCAAATGTTTTTTGTGTCGAGTTTGTGTTTGATTCTTTTCGAAAATGTGTTCCTACATTCTTATCCGATTGTTTGTGTTAATGAAATGTTTGTTTCGATTCGGATATTTGTAGGGAAGTTTGGATTAGTGTGTACGGTAATGTTTTGTTTGTGTAGGGAGAGCTTATGGCGAGACGCAGCCGGGCCTACGGTGTTACAATGTTGATAGAGTGGCCCTTTGACGCTTGCGTTTCGAAACCCGAGTGTGGTTTCTCATCAGTCGCAGTGTAGATTCTTTCCTTAGTTTGTGTTTGTGAAAATGTATTTTAATGCATTTTAGTGGTCTTGCTCTTCGAGTAGCGAGGGGTCTCGTTGTGAGTCCGTTTGGTGGTTCGGTTTGTCTGTTCTATGTTTCTTTACTTTTGTAAATTTTGTTTAGACTAGTGTGTCTTTTAGATTTTTTGCGGCGGTTTGTAAACTTTTAGGCAATAAGTACCACTGCGGGGTACGGATTTTGTGTTTTTGGATCAAGATACTTATAAGTATCATGGTCGATGTGTTTCTTGTCGTTCATTTTGTTTAACAGTTCGTGTACTTTGTTTACTGTTTGTTCTGTGTCGTCACTGTCTAGTTGAGTATAAAACTGAGTGTTGCGTAGTTGCTCTTCGCATTCGTGTACGTAATCTTATGTGTTTACAATGACGATACCCCGACCCTTGTCGAAGGGTTTTTATGGTAATTTGTCTATTGTTTGCAAGCTGGTTTATCGCGATTCTTTGGGCACGCGACTTTCTTGTTTCCTTGTTTGAAAGGATATCTCTAGAAGTGCGAGTTTAGCAGCTTCAGATAGCTTTGAAGTTCTGTGTTATTTGTTGTTCGGGGAGTCCAGCTTGATTTTTCCTTGAATGGATAATGTTGCAATTGTTTGTGTCTCATGATGTAGCGCAGTCTCACTTTGCGACCATATTTGTTGAAATCCTGAAGCAGTTTTATTCTGCTTGGTTTTGTTGGTGTCGGAATGAATTTTAGGCCTTTGCCTAGTGCTATTATTTCGGTGTTTGTTAGTTTGAGCGATGGAAGGTTCTTGATGAATTTCATGTTGTTGTCGGCTTTTCTTTTGAAGATGGCTGATTTATTTCCACGGCCATTTTGTCTGTTACGGTGTTTTATCATTTTGTTTTTGGTTTTTTTAATGTTGTATTTCTTTTTTGTTGTGTTTACGATTTTTGTTAATTCTTATACAGCATAAACGTTGAACTCGAGAATTCGCTGTCACAGAATAATGGAATAAGAACTACAATTTTACCGTCGTTCGGTCGACTGAAGTAGCAGTTGGTGTTTATACAAAGAGTACATTTAGCACCTCATCGAAGTTCTCCTCCCACTAATCCAGGGAAACCGTACTTGATAGTCCTACGTCATCAGCTAACGCCTCATTATGCTGATTTTATGCCATATATTTGAATACATAACGAGTCTGCGAAACCGGACAGTTCCTGGCGGCATGTTTTCTCATGATGGTGATGATTGTTGATTCTTGAAGCGGTACAGACTGTGAGCGATCGCGACGTAGAAAGGCTTTTGTTGCCACCATGCATGGAGCTATTTATGAATATAGACCTACGAAAAAGGAAGTGTTTTTGTGCAGTGTAACTAAATCGTTCAGAAAAGCACCTTTATTTAGCCGATAGTGTTCCAACTTTCATTTACTGCAAATCATATCAATTGTGTATCAAAAGTGTGTGCGCCACAGAATCAGATATTTTGACTCTCAAACTTTTATAACGTGTGTATTTATTTTGGTTTTTTGGTTGTTTTTTTGGATATATATATACATATATAATATAAATAATATTATGTAGTTGTGTTTGTTGGGATGTTTTGGGTATATATATAACATGAGAGAGAGAGAGAGAGAGAGAGAGAGAGAGAGAGAGAGAGAGAGAGAGAGAGAGAGAGAGAGAGAGAGAGAGAGAGAGAGAGAGATTATCCGGTTCTATGTATACAGAAATTAAGCAAACCACGGTACAGTTGTACAGAGCATCAAATTTAACTTGGTTTTTAACAAAGCTATTTCATCTTTTCTACAAAAGTTCATGGAATTAACAGGATCAGAAGTGAAATTTCAAACAATGTTTCTTGTAATCCTACACGAAGAGTCTAATCAGCAGGTCTGCTAGTATGGGTACGTCTTCAATTCGCATAACAATCGCAACTATTCATAGCCGTACTTTCTGAGGAAACATTTCACCTGATAAATGGGTCTGGGTTCCAGATTCCTCAACTCAGTAAACTATTTGATTACTATCTATGCTCTCACTCACACCTTTGCAGATATAGAGTTGTACCTCTGAATCGTGCCACGTATAGGCAGCTCTGTCGCAAAACATAGGTGCCTCATTTTCAAGCCAAACGCTGGTCCTATATACAATGTACATTGTTAAAACCTCGATAACTGTGGACTAAATTTCAGCAAATAATATCTTGGAGAGCACATGTTCCCTTTTGTGTACGAAATTACACAAAAATAAATAAAAAAGGCTGGCTTGTACCCACACCGCTCTTGTTCATGATTACGGCCTCGTTCGTCGAATGACGCATTTTTAGCGACTCATGCTTGTACCAATCGAGCAAACACTCGTATTGAAAACAGATTCAGTTTCATATCTATTTAGAAACAAAAAACATGTAGAATAGTCAGTGCTCACCTACTTTACTGTACATCGTTCGAAAATATCTGCTTTTTGTCTTGCGCTTGAAATAATAAGCATCGTGTCGGAAATAAGCTCGCAGGACGCATATTGATTGATTTACGAACGGTTCAAAAGAGATAACACCGGATAAATGATGACCTGTTGACCAGACTAGTTACAGCAACACTTTGACAAGGGTATGATAAAAAGGCGGTAAGTTTAGTTTTCGCTTCGAGAAATATTTTTTGCTTCAAAATTACTGTCTTACTCACCACATTTAAATTTCTTAAATTTAAACGAGAATGCTCGAGATTGGTAGCAGCGTTATATCGAGAATGCATATTTTGAGGGCTTACCCGATGGACATGAAGGACGACATAAATACAAGAACTATATGCCAATTTGTTGCACTGCAGATGAATTTCAAATACGTTTATAATTATAGAACATTATTATTCTCTGTTACATGCTGATCTATACCAGAGCCGAGATTCCACCACGATTTTACCAAAGAGATTATCTGTTTAATGCATGTGATCGAAATTTCCATCTCTCTGTTTGTAATCTTAGACATTATATAGGGAGTCTTTACCATTGCTTGGTGTCAATTTAGGCAATATGTCGTGCTCAATGCGATTCCGAAGGGCAAAGGTATTGCTAGGCGTACAACTACTCATTAGTACGTGGTTTACCCTACAGCCTGTTTCAGTATACATCTTCAGGCAAGTGCAAATTACAGGATCTTGACAATGATACAAGATGTAAATGACGAAAACTTGTTTGTTGATAATTAGTAGTTATCAAAGTATGAAGATGCTCAAACTTAAGTGTTGAAATACCAAAACGAAAAAAATAATACAATGATGGCGAGAGTGTCACGAGTTAATCAAAAATACAAGACGACGTCGTGCATTCAGCCATACGGCCGAGCATCACCGACTTCTTTGTGGTTGATAATAATACATAATGTGTAAGTCAAAGTATTCTCACGGTGAACATCACTTCGTAGTAATAATATAATAGGACTGATTCACCCTCGATTTCACTTTCAAATGAAAACAGAATAACGAGGTTGACATGGACGATAACGATAGTGCCAATAGCGATCTTTCACTAAACGAACGTGAAAAACGAACGAGCGCGTAGTGTTTGCAAGCATACTATTGGTCAGCTTTCGTCACATCTGCATTGTCTCGTCGCCAAATCTACATCGTGATTCAGTGGACTGAAGACCAATTATAATTAGTAGCCTATCCTAGGACTCATCAGTTCCTTTCGTCGTCTTTTGTCACATTATAATATTCACACACTGCTTTGTATTGCCGCAATGGTAGCGGTTGAATCATAAGCCTTTCAATCACAGAATAGCTTCGCGTGTGACAGATGGATGGCAGGACTAAGGGTGAGCGTCGATATAAATGCACGCCATCCATCGTGTACCTACAATTCTCGAGATTTGTCATTATAAAAGCATGCGTGTGTTCCAAGTATTGTAGGCAATGCAACCTGTTTAAGTCGAGTCGCCCCTTGATGCATTCACGTCACCTAGTTTGATAACTTGAACAATTTCATATCTTTCGCTTGTTTAAATCATGTAAAAATTCAGATCTAGATCGATGTGAAATGAATGTGCTCACTTGATTACAACAGGTTCATCACATAGTAGTACGCTTCACAGAAAAAAAATCTGTCATGTCATTACATGTACATTTACTTTCACTTATTACAAAATTTCATTTAATATACGATAATTAGATATCTATTAGATCAACATCTGTAGCACGTTTCATGAAATTTAATGCTGTAATTTTGGAGTATTATCACTAATCAAAAAACTTCATTAACTATGCAAATGAACCCTTGATTAACTTCACACTGCTCGGTGCTTCACACGACAAATAGATATTTATAAGATCGATATCTGTAGAAAGGTTGACAAAATTTAGTTCCATAACTAACACAGAAAATTGCAAAAATTTTTATTTAAATATACTCAAAAACACATTGACTTCCCTGAAATAATTCAAACATTAAAATCAAATTTGATTTTAACGTTCGTCTACATTTTGCAGCATCTATCCATCCAAATCTAGGGTATGTGGTGATATGTCTATGGTGTTTAAAATACGTACCGTACGTACCTATCCCTGATTAGAGTGTGGAGAGGACTCCCCCCATAACAAAGAGTGTTGGGAATGGGAATGTGTCCACTAATCACGACGTTCTCAACTAGTTGTCAAGAATCGGATGGATGGCGTAATATTCAATCGTGAATTTAATCGGTGTAACATTATCGTCGAGCTCGTAATATGATATTTCAAGACCTATAAAGCCACAAAAGTACTGTACCAGCAACCCCATTTCCTTTCAAGCTCAACGCCGCATCAATTTAGTGCGCAGACTACGCTATGAAAAATTCCGCAATATTTCTTTCAGTCTGTTGATGTCCATATTTAGCTTTATTTTGTTTGCCTGGTTACTTAATGGAGGTTACATTAATTGTTACTATTGCCAAACATCGTGCGTGTAATAAGTATCATAATGTCAGCAACCAGATGTGAACTGAATGTGCTCACCTGTTTTACAACAGGTTCATTAATAGTATTACGCTTCGCATAATGTTTGATATCCAGTAAACAGACTAGAAAATTTTGACAAAATTACTAACTTAGTTATCAAACATTGAAATTGACTGCTTATGACTCGACATGTATTGACATTTATCAGACACTACTGGACGCATGAAATAATATAAGGTTGTTCACAAAATACCGGGATTTATGTCCGAGTACATCGTGCAGCGGAAGTATTGTCCTATACGCGTAGCGTCGAGGACAATACAAACGTTTGCAATGTTGCGCTTGACACCCATGCAAAGCACTTTGAACAGTTTAAATGCAGTACAATTACGTATACCCAGTATTTAATTGGATTGTTGTTGTTTTTTTAATTAAATATATACACACCTTGCTCATCCAAAAGCAATCTTCTAGTTCTAATCCACTACCTGACATAAAAGTTCAATACTGATGAGCATGTGCATTATTCCTTGTGTCTCGGAATGAAACCAATAGTACATTACAGTGCTCTTGTGTTTTCTATCACATCACTTCTCACCACAATGTCCTGATATATTGCAATTGTGCAAGTGGGTTTTCTTCTTTCAGGCTGACTCAGTGAAATAATGGACTAATATTTGTTGGCTTACGTCTTGAATTTCTGTGGCTTGTTCGTCGATCTGTTTACCGCATTCATAATTAAGTTGAGGAATGGGGCTCTCTGTTTGCTAATCGTGAATGAGGTGAAATTGCAACACTTTCAAAATGGTTTATGTCAGCTAACACAACTCTAAAATTATTTGAAAAGTAAAGCTTTCACAATTTTTGCTCTGAAATTACGTTCTTTAATCTTTTTTTTTTATTTTGTTTGATTCAATATGCGGAAAAGGAAAAATAAAATCAAGAAAGATGAACAAGATAAAAAATAAAAAAAAGGCAGCATGTAAATCGATAATGCAGCTCTACTATACTTTCTCATAAGCACGTCTTGATGCGTGAAATCGTTATTACAAAGACATCTCACACCGCAAGCACCTTCGTCGCTGTATCCGGCACAAAGATTGATATATTTTATATAAGCCGCCGATGCATTTTTTCTTCAGACGACTTTCTGAATTCAGATTTATATGTTGGAAGTGGTGACAAACAACACAAATTTCATGGTAGATTAACTCCAAAGTGCCAGCTAATTTACATACAATCTAGACGTAGGCTTAACTATCGGAACATCCACAAAGTCATCGAGCGGACGTCTTCATAAACCCGCAAGAAGTTTAAGGGAACACAGTTCTAATGATATCTGTCCCTTTCAATAGGAGTTAGTGTACTTAGTTAGACGGCCGTTTATTAAGATATGTAAACTATTTTCGAGTTGTTCGTATGGTTTAAGTCTTACCTCGAATTATTATTACAATGGGTTAAATCGAATATATACAAATATAATTAAGTTGGTCGAGTATAAACTGAGGTGGTAGTTTGGATTTAGCAGCTATTTATCATCATCGGGCTCTTCAGTAAGAAACGTTGTCGATACGGAACACCTATGGCTAGTAAGACAAAAAGCTAAGATAACTTTGAGGACTGAGAGTCTTTACTCTGTCTATGTATCCCGACGACCTCTAGCATGGCTATTCTCCGATCGTAAATGTGTCTCAATTTCATTTTTTGTAGAAAGAACATAAATTACTTCTCTAGAGTTTGCTTTCCCTTGGCTAACCGATAATTTGCCGAAATGCAGACGTGAAAATCCACAATTTAATATGTACATTAAAATTCCACACACAAGTATGCAGCCGGATGGATAGCATGCTGATTTTTACCTAGCCCTGTCTCGTCCTCAATAATTAAAGCTCCAATAGCTGTAACTTTTGGTGTATTTTTTTAGCTCTTGTTTTCCCTTTTGTATTTTTTTGATACAATTTCTGCTCCTCAAATCATGATGCTAATACGCTAGGTGTCCCAGTGTCGATTTTTGGTGGCCATTTTACATTGCATCCTGTACACAACGCGTTGTGTTTCAGTGTAGGCACTTCACTTTTGATATTAAGTTTTCTGCAAAAAGTGTAAATAAATAAATTCTACTGATATCTAATAAAAAATATCAATTGTAACCAAAAACTAAAGCTACAGTCTCTTTGGGCCCGGACGTTCATTTGCATTTTTTTATTTTGTCAAAACAATCGCATTTTGATAACAGTGATAAGACAAAGAAACTAGGTTAGCTATAGATCCATCGTCATCTTATTATGAGTTGTGACCGACTTGCTCAGCAAAAAGTCAACACTCTGTCTTAAAACTGTCTTGAAGAACATCTTACCTGTAGTCGCTCAAGCAGCGTTGCTTTCTCTAGAGCTAGCGATAGGCAAATTAGGAGGAAAGTTCTTAAATGTAGCGTCATTACCGATCGAATAAGTTTCTCCGGTCCGATACACGAGGTGTCAACAGTGAAGGAGTTGAATGACACCTACTTTTTTACGTCGTGTTGGCAAGAAAGTAGCAAGCTATAGAGTCAGAAAGACGCCACTCACCGTGGCATGCTCTTCTCCGAACGGAACGTTTCCATCGTAAGTTGAGGTTTCATGGCCAAGTCGCTGATATTTTACGATCGGCGATCACAATTGGACTCATTAGAATTTATCCAAAGTTTTGTACCTTGCTTAGTTTTTTGCAGCACAATTTTAAAGAAATCAACGATGGTTAAAGTCACCGCTTTGGACGTTTTCTGGCATAAACGTTGTCTTAGAAGGTTTTAAAAATCCTGAGACACACTTAGGAAGATCCTTAAAACAGCTTGCACTCACACAGATTTTAGCAACATGTCTCAAAGTATTGAAACATAACGTAGGGATAGCCTAATCAATTTTTGAAAGGTTATGC
The DNA here is from genome assembly GCF_041260155.1 of Ptychodera flava. Taxonomy (NCBI): domain Eukaryota; kingdom Metazoa; phylum Hemichordata; class Enteropneusta; family Ptychoderidae; genus Ptychodera; species Ptychodera flava. Next base: position 7,413,945 of record NC_091933.1, on the reverse strand, counting down.
AAATTTCCAGTCACGTGATAGTTACGTAAACAACGGTAGACTATGGTGATCAAAACGTTCCCCTATATCTAGACTTCTCGAAAATAAATAATTTATCGGGGTTCTGAGCTTATTGACCACTAGAGGATTGTTAGCTTAAAATGGTCAATTGCTTGTCTTGGAACCTTAACTTAATAATTATGTAATTACACTAACTCAATATGTAATTAACCCTTACGTAATAACAAAAAACTTGGGATATACGACTAAGCATATTTAGACGAAAATACGCCAAGCATCCTCGAACAATAATTAAAGTTGCAACAATGCTTTAACTTTTTTGACGAAAGTGAATGGTGATAATTATTTATGTCAGCACATTTGCAAAAAAACCAAGAAAATGCCCAGCAACAAAAAGCACGCTGTAAGCAAGCTATTAAATTTCAAGTGGGCATGGTGATTTTTAAATGAGTAAATACCAGAATAAAATGTAAATATGCATGGAGTTCAACTTTCTTCGTAATCTTCTTCTCCACTGTTTTTAACTTTCTGCCAAGCGAGATTCCAAAACCGTTGCACGCAGGGCTTGCGGTGCTTATTCAGGTCTAGTCGTTTTCAAAATTGGCGACGCTATACCATAATATTTTGAGATCATTAGCCAATCAGCGACCAACCCGCCATCGGCAAATTTACCACAGCTCCACAGGAACCTCCACATGTGTGCATGGTTACGTGCGCTATATATATAGTGTTCAGCTCTATATTGCTATAAAATCCTCCGCTGCACCATTCACATAACATTTTCGTGTATTATAGTAGATCCGTGGCAAAAATATTGTCAGTTGTGAAAGAGGGGTTCGCCAAAACACTTGGCGTTGCACATTTCATGGGAATACGGAACCGATGTCGTTGTGAAATAACTATTAATCACGCCATATTATGTCATAATCTCGAAGATTAGTGTGGCCACTCTATCAACACACATCTTCAAACACAATATATTGCTTTGATCCCGGACTCTGGCCTGAAATCCTGCGAAATATAAATAGCGTACCTACACAGGTCATTCAGAAAACCCCATTCGATATTGGAGATGGCAGCTATCAAACAATTCTACACGAGAGGTAAAGGAAATCAGGAACGGGGTAGTCGAAATGAATCGTAACTATGTTAGTTGCTGCTTTGATGGTCCTATTGTTTGTCAAAGTGGTTTTAGAGAACATAGGGTCTTATTTATCATGAAAAAGTGCGACGTTTTGTATTTTACGGCCTATACGAGGGCCAAAAGTAGCCGATAGTGATTAATGCAATGCTAGCGAACTTGCCGTGACTATCTTATCGATAATGTAGTCCGATCCGTGGTTTACTAATCATGGAAAGAATATTATGGTATAACGTCGCCAATTTTGGAAATTGCCCAGACTGTTATTAAGGTAGTACGCTACCATTCTATGTAGGACAGCGCCCTCTTTTGTCCAGAAGATGTACATGTTCCTTTTAGACTACCTAACCTGGTAAGCGTGAATAACAGGACAAAATGGAAAAAAATCATCCTAGTGACCTTATAATATTTCTTTCAGAAGTTTTTATGAATCAAAGAACCGAAATTATGTTTTTGCACTGAAAAATCGTCAGTTATTTTTATTTTGAAAGATCAGTAGAATAATTAACAATTGTAGCTCTGACAAAATATCAGTAAGCTAGAGGGTCAAATCTCTGGTCTAGCAAAATTCACTTTTTTTCGTCACTTTTTGCTGTTTAGTAAGAAAATTTGCGTGTTGACCCCAAGTTATTTTGCTTCTAAATCAAAGAACACTGTCTGTTTGATAGATATTGCTGTACTTTTTAACATTTTGAAAATTATTTTGTGCATTTATATGAAGTTTATATTTTTAAAAAGACTAATTTTACACTTAAATGATAAATTTAGGGTCTAATATTAAATTTTTAAGACAAGACATCACAAGTTTTAGTTGATTGTACTAATTCAGCTGTCCTGGCGATGCAAATATAAGGTATGCACACTGGGATCTGTTAATCGTTTGCGATAAAATAAATATTCTGCTGGTAAGTGCAAATTTCGCAAAATGGGAGATTTAGTGGTTTTCTGTCAATTTTGGCATGTATTTTTTCAAAAATTTTGCATGGGTACCCCATATATATGGGTACCCCATCTTTGCATGATAAATAAAAAAAACTGTTAACAATATTTCAGGCGACAGCATACAAATGCTAAATTAAAATTTCAAGGTCAATGACCTTGTCGTATTGGAGAAGATTTTAAGTGATTAAAGTTAATTATCTTCCATAACTTATTAATTATTCAAATTCAATATATCTCGAGAATTACAAGGGTTACACGTTTGGTTCTCAGTTCACACGAGTCAATATGGAAGCAACATTTTTTTGACAATTTTCTGAGGACCTTCAATGACCTTTAACCTACTTTCATGTATCATGGCTCGCATTTGAAGACTGTTGCACCAAATAACATGCAATTTGGCACATTGTTAAAACTCAAAGAACCTATTTTTCATTTCTTCACTATGATGACTGGTCACATGACAAATAAGCCATTTTTATTTAAACCTTTTTAATTCATCTCATTTTATAAACTTAATCAATCAAACGTCACATGCAATGTTAATTTTGAGAAGAAGGTTTGAAGTATGACATTTTCACATATTTAAATGACATTTGACCTGCCCTATATCTCTGCAGCTACACTATCGTCATCTCATATTCTAAATTATATAAGAGTCCAAGAGGGCTAGTACCAAGTGAACAATGTCAGGTACGGGACCAAAGTGCACACCTAAATTTTTGGGTAGCTGTAGACTTTTGAGCCTCACATCATATTGTACCTCATTTATTAAGCACATATTTAATTCTGGCCTAGCGATAGGGCTAGAGGTCTGATTTAATGTATTAGAGTAAAGCTTTCTTCACAAAATGTCACATGACTAGCCATTTCTTGTACCTCGTTAAGTATTCACATGTTCAATTCAGGGCTTACAAAGAGAGCTAGAGGTCTTATTTTGGTATACAGGGTTCAGTGTGGGAGCAGAATGTTTTGACAGAATGTCACTCGTTCTCGATGACCTTTGACCTCGAATATGCATATAAGCCTATAACTCCGTTAAACAAGTGCTTTATCATTCATATTCACTATGGTGGGGGACCTTACAGCGCCACACTTTCACTTTTCACTTTGCGTATACCTCATTCTGGGCAAGCTAACCGAGCTAAAGGTCTTATTTTGGTATGCGAGGACAAATATGGGAACAAAGTCTTTTGCCAAAATATTATGTGTCATCGCTGATCTTTGACCTCGAATATGCATATATGCCAATAAATCAGTAACCACAAGGTCTACACCCTTTATATTCGTTATGATGGGTATACTTACCTCTTTAATTATGCTTATATCTAATTCTGGGCTAACCAATAGAGCTAGAGGTCTGATTTTTTTATCAACGGGGATAAATATGGAAACAATCTATTGAAAATACCATGTGACCGAGATGACCTTTGACTTCAACTTCGCAAATATACCTATAAACCAGTGACCACAAGTGCTTCATGCCTCCATATTTGACGGGTTGAACTACCTAAAGGCAACGAATCCTGTACCTTATCAAATATATACATGTCTGATTCCGAGCTAACCCAAAGGGCTAGAGGTTTGTTTTGTTTGTATACAGGGATAAATGTGGGAACAAGTTTCTTTTTGCCAATTGTCACGGTTGTTGACATGAAGTAAGATTACATACTGTGCTTCTTTATGCAACAATAGTTATTATGAACATCAACATTATGGATTTACACTGGTGTTTCCCTACCACTGTACCCCTCGACCTCAAAACGCATTCGCAGAGGGAAAAAATGAGCCTTATATTCAGCAAAGAATTAATGTGAGCCTTATATTCAGCAAAGAATAATAAAGCCTTAAAATACGCTAACAATGCAATACAATTTGGTAATGGTGGAATTTTGCCAACGTTATTGACATGAAGAGTAATAAAAACATTCTGCTTGTGTTCAAACTACTCATCGGTAAACGATTCATTTTCTTAGCTGTTCAGGAGGCGATGCATACACTCCTCCAAGACTTTTTTTAGCATCCTACACAACGATTTATGATACCTTGTCGGACGTTGACTTCATGTTGATGGAACATCATATATGACTTTGACAAGTAAAACATAACTAATCCTTTATGAACAATCATTCAATTTGACAAAAATACACGTAGAGTATCATGTTAAGGTACAATGTGGCTCAGGACGGATATTTGGAGTCTCAATTTTTCACAGTTCTGTTCTGATCTACCATTTTGGGGCTCATTTTAAAGTTGGAGTTACAGAACTTTATCATCATCTTTTAGGGGAGTACACATAAGTGAAGTTGGATGCATACTTTCGTGTTAATCTCATTTCAAAACTTATTGGTTTCGATTTTTGGTGGGGAATAGTCTCTGACGAATAAATTTATATCTAAACATTACGGCTACCAATAAATGCTTCCGTAACTTTAAATGCAATGCTGAAGTCTGGTTATATATGAGTCAATGTACTAGCTATGGAACTAGAAGGTGACGTTTTCATGGTAAACGATACAATTAAACGAGCTTTACAGTTTGAAAATTATTAATGGATTTGCTGATAAATAACGTTCAAAAATTGTAAACAATACAATTAAACGTGCTTTACAATGGATTCAATGATAAATGAAGTTCAGAGATTGTAAATAATCAAGTAAACGTGCTTTACTATTTCACAATTAACAATGGATTTAATGATAAATAGTGTTCAAAAATGGTAAACAATACAATTAAACGTGTCTTACAGTTTTAAAATTAACAATTGATTTACTCATAAATAACGTTAAACATGGTAAACAATACAATTAAACGTGTTTTACAGTTTTAAGGTTAACAATAGATTTACTCATAAATAATGTTAAAAATGGTAAACAATACAATTAAACATGTTTTACAGTTTTAAAGTTAACAATGGATTTGCTTATAGATAACGTTTACAAAATGGTTAACGATAAAATCAAACGTGCTTTATAATTCAAAGTTATCAATGTTCAAAAATAGTAAACAATACTGTTAAACGTGTTTTACTGTTTTAAAGTTAACAATGGATTTGCTGATATATAACGTTTACAAAATGGTTAACGATACAATTAAACGTGCTTTGCAATTCAAAGTTATCAATGGATTTACTAATAAAAAATGTTAAAAAATGGTAAGCAATACAATGAAACGTGTTTTACAGTTTCAAAGTGAACGATTGATTGACTGATAAATAACATTAAAAATGGTAAACTATACAATTAAACGTGTTTTACAGTTTTAAAATTAACAATTGATTTACTCATAAATAACGTTAAAAGTTGTAAACAATACAATTAAACGTGTTTTTACAGTTTTTAAGTTAACAATCGATTTACTGATAAATAACGTTTACAAAATAGTTAACAATACAATTAAACGTGCTTTACAATGTCAAAGTTATCAATGAATTTAAGGATAAATAACGTTCAGAACCTCTATCTTATAACAAACACGTATTCTGTGAATACGAAGTCAAGTCAAACATAGATATGAATGAGTGATGGATTTAAATATAGCAACTTTTCTGTACAATTAATATGGACAATTTCCTGACATTCGGCCATCCAAAATACTCTCAATAGACGAACATCAAGTCTCGAATTCAAGCTATTTCTCAGGCAGTACCAGTTCTGTGAGCTGTCTCAATGAATCTATATTTAAATCAAAAGTCTTTGAAAAAATTGTTCTTCAATATTAAGTGGACACAACATAAGTCGTCTTGACCACATTTCAAGCTGTGAATAATTTAACAATATGCTAACTTAAAACTCAAGTTATCTTAACTTCTTTAAAATGTATACTATTTTTGTCATAACATTGTTGTCCTTGTGACGTCATCGACGAAATATTATTTGGATTCTTCGTCGTGCTAAATTCAATCGCACATCTTTCCATTGATAAAGGAATTGACAGATTATACCCAAACAAGTCAATGTTGGTTAGAGTATATACGAGAGCTATCGTCAATGGAAACCCTTAGGTAAGTATATAACTGATAATTAATGTTCCATTAGTAAATTTCTGTCTGAGCTTCCTCTAAATTGACGGTTCGTCTGTGTCCGGGTTTGCCAATATGCGCATTTGTTCCCCTGTTCTTCTTTGAAGCTTCGTTCTGGTGTTCAACTGACAGTCTTGCTCTCTGTCTCTGTGTTTCTATCCTCTGTGTCTCTGTGTGTTTTTCTCTGTGTCTCTCTGTCTGTCTCTATGTCGGTCTTTCTGTCTGTCGGTCGGTTTGTCCGTCTGTCTCTCTCTCACCTTTTTATGGAAACTCCGTTTTTACAATTGTGAATGTAGTCAGATGATTGCACAGGCACACAGTTGATGTCAGGTTAGACATTGATGAAACCTGTGAACGCAGCGAATATGTTACTGTGCGTTAGAGCTACTCAATCGTGTAAGCCTATTTTCAAAAATTTGTTACTTTCCAAAGAAAGTAATCTAACATCCAAGCCTTAAGCCTTAGGTATAGTGTATTTACACATTCACAATACATGAACACAAACTATTATATCTGACAAACGTACTAATCACAATTCAATGGGAACAAAAGTAGGAATTATGAATAATTTATAATTTCTGGTCATAAAGGCAAAAGAATGGTTTAGATGTACTGTAAATCAATCAATAATGAGTGGGAATAAATCATTTTCGAGCCTTAAAAGCAATTCAATGTAACTGTTAACACCAACCTGGCAACCGTCTCTACCCCATGTACTACTTCGCTTTTCCATGTACGTGCACATGATCTCCTTAACAGCCACCGAGAACTTAATTTCTCGTTCTGCATATTGAATTAACAAACGCCTATTTCAGTCAGAGAATTATGAAAACATTATGCAAATGACAACTGTACACGAATTTATGATGGTGTTTTTTATAAGGTAAGGCCACAAATATTTAGTTTAATAGCAATCACAATGAAGGTGGAAGGGAAAACGATTTGAAAATGTATGTTACTCACTCCCTGGAATAGTGAAGGTCAAAAAGTAAAATCCAGGTGTCATAAAATAGTCGTCTGGAATGAAAATTTTCGAATGGTTTCCACTGAACTGGACATTAACAGAGAACTGGTATCCACGGTACTGATTTGAATACTTGACCACGTCGTTGAATATATATGACGTGGCATTTCCATAGAGAGGTTCAGAATTTTCCAACATAATGACAACTGCATGATCCAACTTCGAGACCTGGAAAGGAAATGCAGGGGAAGTGTGAAAGAAATGAGACTGACATAAAAAAGCGACAATTAAGTTATATGTTAGTGATGACGACTTTGTTACCGTCAGCGTCAGATAAACAAATTAGGTTTTCGTTTAAACCATCGAGCCGTAACACCAACCATACAAAAATACAATCATACAATAATTACAACGATACAACTATACAACCATAAAACAATACATAGATACACATACATACATAGATAGATAGATGCAACATAGATACAACCATAGATATATACAAAGATACATACATACATAGATACATAGATACATAGATACATACATACATACATACATAGATACTACATACATACATACATACATACATACATACATACATACATACATACATACATACATAGATACATACATACATACATACATAGAACTTGTCGAGTAATTTACGAATTTTACCGATTCTTGATAAACAGAAATATGCATTTCTACAAAGCTGACTGATATGTTCACACATGAAACCATTCCTGTTGAGAATAACACCAAGATTCCGTACGAGAGGAGAGGGAGTGATATTAAGTTCACCAATCCAGAGGCTATTCGATTCTGCTATTCTGCCATATCGTGTTTCAAGCGTCTTGTTGTCGTTCAGCACCAGCATGTTACCTCTCACCCATCCGCGAATATCATCAATATACATTTCAACACCGGCGGTAACATCTTCAGGTTTATTGTAGATAATGAACATCTGTGTGTCATCAGCCTACATCGTGTAGTCAAGATTATGGTCCACTATAATATCCTCTAGTAGTGCTGTGCATACGTACATACATACATACATACATACATACATACATACATACATACATACATACGTACGTACGTACGTACATACATACATACATACATACATACATACATACATACATACATACATACATACAGTACAGTACAGTACAGTGCAGTGCAGTACTGTACAGTGCAGTACAGTGCAGTACAGTGCATAGCTGCAGTACAGTAGCTCGAGGTTTTGCCGGAGGGTTTCGTTCTTGCCTCCTCGAACATCAATAAGAAGTATCACACACAACACCACTTAGCAAAAAACAGATTGACTTTATTTTTTTGCCTTTGAAAAGTAGCTTACCTTGTTCTTGGCAACTTCCCTCACTTTTATGAAAACCTTGTTTGCTTCTCGTTTTCCGCCTGCTTTTGCTGTTTCGTCGATGCTGTCGTTTGTATTGTGGCTTTAATAGCTTGATCATATAGTCATTTACTATCACTTTCATGAATTACATGCATGTACGTATTTAAACATTATAACATTTCTCTGTAATTTTGTTCATAAAAAAATATCATATTATATCAATCGTCTTCATTTCAGAGTTCGGCCGGTCAGTAGTTATGAAAATTGAAAGAACCAGCGCAGCGTACACGTACAACGTAAATGTGTGCATTGTTATGCTAATAGATAGGAACGTGGATGTGCGAGACTGTGACGTCATCCCTTTCAAACCTGGCGTCCCATTCAGTGAGTAACCCGCGATCGGCACACAAAAACCTGCCGAACGGCAGTACTTTGGATAAATAGCGAGACATCCTTGAGCGGGTAGGTGCAAAATAGTATTAGAAGGTAAACCGGTAAGGAGAAGAACGCTGGATTCGCCGAATAACTTTGCAAGGCGCGCCGAACGGCCAGACGTTCGGCACCTGCACTCTCTCTGGACGGTTGGATCTGTAGCTCTGGTTTTGCCGTCCGACCCAAATACCCAGGCAAAACCTCGAGCTACTGTACTGCAGCTATACAGTGCAGTGCAGTGCAGTACAATACCAAACAATTCAAAACAGTACAATACCAAACAATTAAAATAGAATAGAATATATTACAATACAATAAATACAATACAATAAAAATGGTTACATGGTGTGATGATAATAACTTGTTTTTGAATGTAAAGAAAACAAAAGAAATGATAATTGATTTCAGGAAAAACAAAATCAGTCCACCTCCGTTAAAAATCAAAGGTGAGGAGGTTGAAAGGGTAAATAGTTATAGATATCTTGGGATCCTTCTTACAAACATGGTTTCTTGGGATGACCATGTGAATATGTTAAACCGTAAATGTCAGCAAAGATTGTATTTTCTGCGTAAGTTGCATAGATTTGGTGTATCCGGGAACATTTTGTATATGTTTTACAGATCAACGGTTGAGTCAATCATCTGTTATTGTATTTCTTGCTGGGGCGGTAGTATTTCCTCTTCTAATAAAGTTCAGATAAATCGTGTCATCAAAGCTGCTAGGAATATTGTAGGCGTACCATTGTATAGTTTTGATGACTTGTATATGAAATCAGTGAAAAACAAATCTACAACTATATTGTCTGACAAAACGCATCCACTGAATAGTAATTTCACTAAAATGAGGTCTGGTACCAGATACTATTCAGTAAGGTGCCGCACAAACAGGTTTAGAAATACTTTTGTACCCTCAGCAGTGAGAATTCTAAACCAATTTTCTAACAGGTGAAAAAAAACAAACTCATTAATGGCTACTGTTAGAACTATTTTAAATTGTACTGTTGTTGATCGACAAGTGCTTTGTCTGTTATTTGGAACTGTGCCTTTTAATCTGTGTGATCTCTTTGTATTTTATCTATTGTGGAATATTTCTTTTTAGACTGTGTACACCACAACACATTTCCATTTTTATATTGGATTAATAAAGGATATAATAATAATAATAATAATAATAATAATAATACAATAAAATAAAATACAGTGATTGCTAACGGGTGTTGGCAACATTATCACTTGTCGATATTTTCCCTCTATTTGGCCATTCCACTTCAAAGGAGGGTTTATGTTATACTTTTAGAGCGAACAATTTTGACATTAAGATGTCGACAGGTTTTCACAATTTGGAAAGCATTTCTATTTATCTTTCGTGTGTTTATAGACCTAAAACATGGGCTAGGCTATCGGATAAAAATGATCGCGCCAACTTTCGATTCCAAGCTCGATTGAGCAAACTACTCACGTGAAAGCAGAGTGGGCAGCTCTACGATATCTCGCTATGAATGCAAAGTTGATAAAGTAGCGTAACAGTCAATTTATCTCAAAGTATTGCACATGTCCTTATACGTTAAATATGCCAAATTTAATATCTTAGGAAGGAATTTGCGAGCGCATTAGGGAAAATCCGTATTGATTACAGGTTCATAACTCGTTCACTTTGTTTCAGTGAGAAAAAAAACATTTCAAAGGTTTTAATTTACATCGTCTACTCGTATATTTTCTTTATTGGCTTTCTTAAATACAACTTAACTTATTTTAATACCTTAATGACTTTCTTGGAAGTATCTTACAACATGTTGTTTTCGAAATCTGCAAAGAACACGATCTGGACCTTTGAATCTCACTGTACAAATCAGAAACAATATATTTACATTCTCAGTGGCAAGTATTTTTAGTATTATCGGAATTTCGTGGCTCATTTATGGCTATACTCGCTATAATTCACTACACAGTGTCTTATAGAGGTTCTGTCATGATGTACAGGCGACCAGAACCGTACTCCTCAGCAGAGTAGATGACATGAAAACATCGTGCGGGACAGGCCGTGAATGAGAAAGGCGTCGGTTGCAATAATGGGTACAAATATTCAACGCGTTCCTTTGATTGTTTTGGGTAAAGCTGTACTGTACTTATTAAGTGCAATGCCCAAGAGCGGAATCAAAACATCAAAATTTTGATCATTATTATAAATGACGCTTAGCAGAGTCATAAGTCCTGTTCGCTCATCTAGCTGTCCTACATGTATGTGAAAACACCAACGAAGGTGACGCGTACGCCTAGCTCTAAGTAGTTCCTATTACGGTGAAAAATAACATGTTCAAATATGGGTTCATATCTGTACTCTCTAAATAGTAAGAGAATGGTGATACAGGCATAGCGTGTATTATGAAATACAGGACAATATAAAAAAATGGTATCAGGATCGGCCCACCTTGAAAACTGTTCCAAAATATGTGGCATCATCCATGTCAAGATAGATACCTTCAAGTAATACATGTTCTTCATTGACGGGGAGCTCACTCGCAAACATAATTTGAATTTCATCAGTTGTATTATTCACTTTGTGCACAGAGAAAACATTCATGACACATCAGTGAAAACAATACAAATTGAAAAAGTAAAAAAATAATTAGTGATGGTAAAATAACAAAATGATGAACATGTTGGTTGTGAATTACCAGGCAGGTGTTCTGATTCTAACATTTCTAAAACTAAAATGCTTGCATATGAAGAGGATGATGAACTAAAGATTATTTTCACCAAACATAACGATATAAGGATGCACAATCATGTTGTTTAATGTATAGACGATAAAAAATTTTGCGGGTCTCTTGTATAAACAAAAAACTACAACGACAGCTTTGTCTGCAGTGTCTGGCAGTACTTGCAAATAAATATGGGTGATGTACTTCTGCTGTTCCACATGAAACTATAGAAGAACTTAATGTCTAATTTCTGGGTGACGGAGGTAAAGAAGTAAAACGTGGTATTGCAGAACATTTGATATTTATACCTTCTACTTCATTGCCTTCCCTGTCTGTGAACGACAACGCCAGAACGTCATTTTCCGAAGATGCATTTCCCCCATTCTCTTTTTGCAAAGATCTCCTTTTGAGACGTTTCACCTGTGTGAGATAATAATGGAGTGATCAAACATTCCCTCTGTTTCTATTGATCACAAGTGCCCTGAGCAACAAACTAATAAATTTAAAAGGCCTAAATTTACCTGATATTATCCTATTTGACAATGTAATAGCTTTTAATCATTTTTATCCTCTTCCTTACAGATTTCTGCTATTGCAATTAAAATGATAATAGAAAACAAAAACTGATAGAGCCTGACTTCATCATAAGGTTTTCTATTTTTTTTAATAACTGACTGTATATAAAAATTGCATGAACTTGCGCCATGTACCAACTAATGATATCGGAGATATACGACTATTCTTAAATACGTTTTACGTTGCCAACCAAGCTTTAAAGATAACATCTATACAGTTTGTGAATTTCCAAAAATGTACTCACTATCCTGTTCAATGAGCCTTCTTCCTCTGTTAGATTGAAAACAAGTTTATCATCTCCCGGTAGAATAAATCCATACCCAATGCCTACTTCTATAGAGGAGTTGACAAACTTGCTTGGCGAGCCGCTATCCAAATTTAATAGAAGTGATGATGTTTCCAGTAGCAAGGGGTCAGTACCTGGCTCTTTGTTCAGAAGAACAAACGTCGCAAGTTTGTCTGCCGTATTTAGCAAGGATTGTATGAAAGCATCTGTGTCATTACGACTGCTCTCGACGTCAGGGAATGAAGACAAAATAGCTGCAGTGGCGACGTCTGTTGTATTTAACACGGCTGAAAGAAAGTAGATGTTAAAAGAGGGTACGAAACATAGCTAGATGTTATGCGTTGCACATCGAATCATTTTGTTCGAATATTCATCTTGACACATTAAGCTGATTTAGAGAGTGATATCGATAGTTGGGACAGGATTTCAGTCATAACATTTTCTATTAAATATAAAATTGTGTGATGTCATGCAAAGTAAATTGCTTATCGGCCGTGATTAACCGATTCAATTCCATTATTTGGTTGACGTGACAATTCTTCCTGTAAAACATTATACAGGAAGTAGTGATGAGACATACCTATATATATTCGTTTTTATTATTTATATAGAGACCAAATTATTAAGTTGATCCAGGGGTTATCAGTAACATACGTCTGATTATGAGACGCATATTCTGACATTGAGGACCGTTCTGAACAGAAGAAGTTGGTTTATTTGTTCATGTAAGTTCTTTAATTTGCTCGAGTTTTTTTCAGTAAACTTGTCAGAATGCAAGATAAAGTAAATTTCAATTTATCGAACTCAAAGCCGGTATTCGCCTTCACAGACTGGATAAACTATCAGCTATATGCCGTGAAGAATAATATATTTTCGAGGACAAAATGTCACACTACATAGACTTCATATCATCAATCATCTGTCAAAACGCATTCAACATAGAAGGCTAAGAGTCTTTGTTTTCATTTACCATTTGCTAGGTAAATGCTCTGCTCCTGTGACACGTGCATATCATAAAGACCATTTATCGAGTCTGATAATTCATCCAAACGTTTGATAACCTGTCGGGAAAAAACGTAAAGTTGTCAAAAAGTAGTTTTTTCCGTGCCAACAAACACCGAAGGCCCAGTTTTGGATTTCTTCCGCCGTTGTCACATATAATATCCGCCGGTGTTTTCTGTAGAATAATAGGCTAGATTGATTAAAGGGGAAGGTCACCTAAGATAATTACTGATATTTGCTACCTTTGGGTCTGGGTACATAGTTAACGTATTTTTACCATTTATAACTTACGCGATCTGGTGTTTAAAAAGGGCAAAACAGTTCTGATCAGAAGTACAACAAACTGCACCATGAAAAAACGCCGACGTTTGCGAAGGGAAGAGTAAAGGGGATGTCGTTATCGGTGACTCGATCCCAACTGTAAGAAATTTTCTAAACTAGCTAACGACACTGAAATTCACTGCAGTAACAACATCACACAAACGACTTTTGCTCTCAGTACATACGAAAGGGAAATGCTTGGACGTGTAAACAGTTGATATTAACATTCCATGACAATGGAAATAAGAACTGTCATGTGGACGTGTACTTACTTCATTTGTCGACGTCTCACTTGTCCCATCCACTGTATCAAGCAAGGGTCTGATATTTGCTGTGTAAATATTTATTCAGTGAGGATATAGAAAAAAGAAAAATTGTCATAAACCTGAAGTTTCTGTCGAACCCCTAGGATTTTGAAATATACTATGAATATATGATTTACAACTGCACTGTTATTGGTTAAATAGTATTCCCTAACCGTGTGTGTATCATTTAATTAAGTAACAAATAATCCCGGAGAATACGCCTAGATTAAACTACGTCATGAAAAATACCCACTTGCTCGTAAGGTAGTATGCGCCTTGAAAGTAAAATACTTAAACTTTTGCTTAATCTTTCCTTAAAAAATCTTTCAACTATTCTCTTTCAAACCCAAGAATAAAAATCAGGGGTCGCCGTGCAAATTTTGGTATTAGAGAAAAAAAACTCCGACAAGATTTACCAATATTTGAAATCAAAATGGCCGCCATCCCTCTGTTAACTCTGCGGAACAAATAAATTTTGGAACTGCGAAAAAATGAGAGGGTGATAATTTTTTCTTTCTTCAAAAGCGTTAAAATTAGCCCAGCAACTGGTGTATCAGAAAAGAATCCTAAAAATTTTAGAGTCCGAATGTCTGTCCCGGAGGCGCATTCTACCTTAATCTTTATAATAAAAAAAGAGAAAATGAGGGAGATTTTGTGTTAATTGCTTAATGTTATAGTAATATATTCACATTTTGAAATTAAGCCATTTAGTGGTTTCCATTTACCAAACCATAAGTCTCAAATTAGCTTTGAGTACATAGACTCGGAACTATAATTGCGGAAGACCAGCGGCCTGCAGAGACGATACATTTAAGCAATGCCCACCCAATTTAGCTGTATGAGAGGAGACTTATTTGATTAATTATTATTTGTCATAATAAGTTCCATTGCTTGTGTTTTATATCCTTGTCATACTAGGTTACTCTTAGTGTTGTCGATGATGATACACAGAAATAACAGACAAAAGAAACACTTCACTTCACTACTTCTGTAGCTTTCTTTGAATTCATAAGAGCGGTACAATCGCTGAACCTTAGTAACTGTGCGTTAACTTTTGTTAGTAAACAAGATTTGGTTCCTTGTTAAATTACCCGGCGCTCAGAGAAATTCCATCTCGGCTGCAATCAATCATATTGTGGATCAGTTGACTTCTCGCGTTCGGAAGTTTCCATCCAGAACAAGGTTAAGTACTTTGCTGTTATTCGTTCACGAGGTGACTGGGAGCTATACGCTGTTAGTTCGAATCTGATTAAAAATCTACTGCATACACACTTCGGATAATACGTTAAAATGTGCAAATTATAAATCAGCTGGTCATAAAATGCGAATGTTATATCACAGTATCTCTTATGTGCAAAGCAAGTTTTGTGAACTTTGGTCAAGTCACTCCTGATACATTTCTCGAATCACATTGACGCCTATGTCAGTGCAACGCACGTCGGCCCACTAAATTCAAATTGTAATAAATCAAGAAGTTTTTAATTAAAATCAGGCCATTACCTTTGAAAACAATTTAAACCAAGTGGCACGTTATTAATCTTTCCTTGTTCCTTCGTGCGATTTAAAAACCCACGATCGTACAGCGAAGCTTGACCTGGCGATCGTTTCTCCCTCTGTTTCGGTCATTTTGAATTTAGCGTATGAGGGCCGACAGGTGTAGTACGTATACCTACGTTTCAATTGGCGGATATAAAGATCACCACACAGGGTTTAGCAATTGCAGTAGCCAATAGAATTATTGTCCATTGCAATTCGGATTTTTACTCAGGCAATATACGATAGACGTGTTACAGGGCGATCGCAGTGCTTGTCTATTAAAGTTTGTTTCACATAAAAACCGTTGAATATTTTGATAGCATAACTTGTGATACTTGTCCGAACCATTTCAGAAGGTAAAAATATTTTAGCGAGAAAGAGTCCAAATTTTCCAAAAAAATAGCCAGCAAAGTCGGCTCTTAATGATACCTCTGGTATCAGATGACGCGGAGTCCAGTAACTTTAATCGCACAACACTTTTACGTCAACATGCGAAAACACAGGAGGAATTACGTTTTTTACACAAAACATACATCGAAACATTCAGTACGCCTCACAGTGAATAATGGTCAGTCCAAAACCTTTGAATTTGAGTGAAATTACGCTGCTGAACTACAATTTCTAGTTCTACCACGTGTACTGCGCTGCACGTATTGAAATTTTGTTCCATGCGCTCAGCCGCGTTCCAAGTCTGCCCACGACACAGGCTGATGAGAAATTATTTTGTGTTGATTTTTCCTGTTATGATCAAACATCAATTATAAATGTTAATAAATTATTTATGAATGTTATAGAATAAACCACTCTTGAATTTTTACAAACAATGCCGTTTTTGAGTAAATACTTTCTTGAAACGCATGATTGTTGTTATAATTATGATTATTAATAAATTATGATTAATAAAATCATATTATACACATTGTAATCTGCTTACGTAAACAATCCTCTCGAAAACCCTTATTTAATTCACAATCGATACAAAAAATATACAATGACACCATTACCCATGTTCAGTCGACGGCGAAAGTTACTACACAGTTTATACAAAGAGAAGGTTGCCAAATCCACTCGACATTCAACCGACATGTCCCTGAAAAACTTCGGTTTTCTTCACTACTGCATGCTGATTTTTAAACTTTCTCCCCAATATTGGCAAGTCCGCAAATCAGTCATCAAATCTACCCACTTTTAATCATGAGACGGAAATTTGTGAGGTTTGGGGCTGCGAGACGTTATATATCGCCGAAGAAACAATCCAGCGCTCGTACAATCGACAGCATTCGAGGTCTTTTAAGGCCGTCAGCGAAATTTGAATGCATTCGCCAAGCGGGGCTGGTTGGAGCCATGATTTAACATTATTAGATATGCTGACATTGTTGATCGTATGGCCAATGAATACCTCCCCCGCACGATGTGTTTTGACATAAATCCCTGTGTTATGTGAATAACCGTATATTATTGTGAGATAGCCCGACGATCGCTTAGAATTTTACCCTTGAATACAATTGTAATGACTGACAATGAATTGGCCAACAGTAACCCCATTCACGTGAGGCAACGTGAGAATGATCTCTCCTTGCTTATTTTCGTGACCTTTACAGTGACCGTATTAAGTCACGCATTGACTGGACGTTGAATCTTGCTCTATGTCGACAGATGTACTTGGATGGGAGTGACCTCCCTCTCCGAATGTCTTTTGTTAATTGTACATACCAAAGGCATGACAACATGTATATTTGGAGACGATTTGTTGTACCCTTTTTAGCAAGAGACATTTCCTCATTCAACTATAGACAATGAGATGTAGACGCTCTGAGACCTTGTCGTACTGACTTCATTGAGAAACCCTGTCTGTTTGACTGTGGTGGACCACGTCTTTGTAGACAGCCGACCTTTCTAGATATTGTAATCATGTAGAAGTATTGTGATTTCTAAGCTAACTGAATTATGGTGTATGTACCACTCGCCTGTGTGTGCGTTATCTTCCGGACCCGTAATGTGGAATAGCACCGACAACCACGAACAATATGCGTACCTGAACGATCGCTACTGCTCGACCGCGCCACGTTACATGGTGAACTATATACACATATGTTCTAACTGTCTAAAAATGGACTAGACAGAAAGTACAATGGGTTGGGTTGCCAATTTGTGCAAGCATAACATATGTGAGAGTCACCATTTTTGCGCAATATAAGAAGGCAAAATGTGGCCAATAGAGTGTTTCGTCAAAAAATGTTAAATCATACTACATGGTAATCTATGAAAAACCTATATGAACAATTTTCAAAGTGTAATTCGTAATACCAGTGCATTTGTTAGTAGACGTTTGATAATTGATAAAAATGCAACTGATTCGAATAGGTTGTCACAAGTGCGTACGTGTAAAAAAAATTTGATTTACGAATTTTACCAAAAACGTTTATACTGTATACATGGCAGTCTATCATAAAATATAAATACTTTTATAGTACTAAACTAGCTGAGTCTGTGCTTTTAGAAATGTTTGACAATATACTGATATAAATACTTGTGATTAGAAGAGGATGTTTGAAAGTGCAGATGTGAACACCAAATATGATATTTATTTCACATTCTCTTCTTATGGTAGGCTATGGGTAAAGCATCAAACATTTTGCGATGTCTGTGAATAAACATTGATTTTTAGGCTCTAATGGGTCATTGACCAGCAACAATAATGTTCCCTGCACTATCACTAGCAAAACCTTGAAATGAAGGTAAGTAAGCATAACAGCTAGTTTCCCTTTTGATTTTTGAATATATGGCGAATTGCCCAAGCAGTTTACAGAAGTATTGGGAATGAAATGCGATTTTGTATCGAAGTACTTCAAACCTTGCCTTAAATTTTTTGTAAAAGTTAAGTGCACTATATGATTAGCAGGACTCGAAGAAGGTGCTGAAGCAAGTCGAAATCTTCAGATATTGTGACTTTATACATATACTTCAATGAGAAATGACTCGAGCTAACGTACAGTGGTCTCAAAAAGTTGCTTATGACCTTGTCAACTCACTCAATTCATTACGAAGAATGACAACACAAAGGTAAACCACAATATTGCTAATCTATGTAACACGCTCTTCCTGGGAAAAAAAAGAGTTAAACATTTACCAGGGTCACCGACACACATCTGTCACGTTTATGATATTGATAAATCCCTACAATGTTACGGTGACATGGCTGGTTTTATTTTATTCAATGCCTGTCACTTATTGCTGTATCATTAGTTATGGAATCTCTTAACTCCCCTCTGATTGGAAGGCAACGGTGCGACAGTATAATGTAAGGAAAAGTTTCCTTAAATTTGATTTATATATTACCTTTCACAGTTATGGTAAATGAACAAGTTGCTGTATTGTCATAAGGGTCAGACGCCTCATAAGACACTTTTGTACGGCCTATTGAAAAGTTACCCCCAGGTTCATGGCTTCCACTTATGTTCACAGTGCCAGAGTTATCAGTGGCAACAGGAATAGGCCATGTCACCGACGTCATAGGGATATCGATGGAGGTCGATGTCAAGAGATTCGATGAACAGTTGCTGATTACAGGTTTTTCTGTGTCTGTAAGCGAAATAGGAAACCATTGAGATGAAAATGTCTAAAAACGCAATAACTTTTGATGACAGACTCTATACTGTTTGAAAATCATGTGACATCTCATTTGACTACCCCCTTGTTATTATGTTATTATTACTTTATGAGAGAAAATTCTCTCCAAACATTTTCAAATTGCTGTCGACAGAATTATCTTGCATTCACGAAGTAATATAATCAACAGTACAACTATTCGTCAATGCTGGATACAATGCATTACATCGTATATTTCATCCTGATAATTAGCGATGAGTGAATGTACCTCTGAAGTTCAATCAAATTCAGCGCATTCAGTTTCAAATCACATGGCCTAATTACCTTAATTTACAGGATATACAGTTGAATTAATTCTGCCGTTACTGAAAACGGGCGAACTTAGTCAATACAGCCGAACAGCCTGTGCTAACGAGACCCGTTTGAAAAATTTAAAGGCATCGGTGCCAGCATAGAGATTCCGCTACATATTGACCGAATGAAAAGTAATAACAAACAGCAAACATGTTTGATCGCAACAGCAGAGAGCTCCATTGTACGTACTCCCCAAGCAAAACTTTCAATGCAGTTTCCACACTGATCTATATATTATACTCATTAATGTTTAGCTGTAAGTTAAATTGTTATGTCATGATGCTGTGAAAGGATGATTTTATAGAACCCTTTTTCTCGTCAATTTTATGTGCTTGTTCTTTTTCAAGGCTTTCTTGCACAACATTTCATAGTCTTTCGGTGTACGTAGTGTGTCTATACTTTTTCAATAAAAAGCAGCAATTATCCATGATGTAAGATTGGAATGGTCTATTTGCCGACTTTTCGCAAACTAGAGCAATTTGTGTCTGGCTCAACCGCTGTATAGCGGTATAAACAAACTGGATAATTTGTGGTACAATTTAAATAAGTTCATTAACATAATATGATTAAACAGTAAGGTAAAGGACTTGTGGTTATAAATACGCCCCCTCCCAACTGTGGGAACAGTGGGAATTGTCAAAAAATGATCAATCATGTGAATATATCACCTCAGGAACAGCCTGTGTCTTCACTTTTCCTTTTGATGCTGTTGATCGACGATTATTGTGTTTATTTTAAAGAAACAGTGCTCACTCAATGATTGCATATATTTGATATTACATTTTATGGTTGTACACCATGATTATGCATTTCCATTTTTTATATTATATTATATTAGTAGGGGATAGTACTGATAATACTTAATAATGCTGAAATCTTTAATGAATATAAAAGCGAACATAGAGACAGGCAATTCAGATGATGTGTGTTACCCTTTTAGAACTGTAGCTCAAAACCACATTCATAAAGATCCACACCGAACACCTTATATGGGCATGTGAAAACATGACATGCAAAATGTGTCTTCTTATTCGGCTTGCAATCTACTCACTTCATGTTTGACAACAGTTTCCGAATATAAAGGTGTGATTTGCTTTGTATCATGCGTCACATTCTACGTTTCCTTCACTGAAATACAAGCTTATCGCACTAGCTTTAATACAACATATATTCATGTACCTATCTTGCATCTTGATTCTGCGGCCAAGATTTCTGATGGCGACAATTCTCTGTCGTACACCTGCATACACGATACCATGGCTCTCAAAAATCTGGTATCACCGCTAACTACACCCATCCTGGCTTCATAGTTGGTTGCCAGCTCAATACTACCAATATCCCACGATGCTTTTACCTTATCCTTTACCCACACTTTGACTAACCCGGTATCGTTGTTGTAACTGGCTCCGACGAAATACCACTTGTTCTGTCTCAAAGTGACACGTACGGGGAATGTATACGATAAACTGTTTCGTATCAGGAACTGAGCAAAATAATTGACATTACCACCGTACAGGTTGACTCCATTAGCGTCTCGTTTAAAGTTAAAAGTTGGACCATACATTCCTTGAGGATAGATGTACATCAGCATGTGTATAGAGTATCTTGTGTCGTATGCACCGTTGTTTGGGAATTCAACGTACGAGTCAGCTTCGCCTGTGAACTGATAAGCCCCAGTTTGAGTGCCTTGTGCATCAGAAACAAGAATAGCGCCACCACCATTCGTGCCGTTATTACCATTACCGGATACATCGCTAAGCAACTCATCTCGGTCGAGTGGCCAAAATGCAACCTCCCCCAGTATTGCTGCAAAATGTGACAAAATAAAATCGTTCATTAAAGTGTGCTACGAAAGCAATTTGCTCCCTACGATACGCATAAATATACACGCACATACATATGTATATGTGAGAAGGTATCCGTACGTACGCACTCATGCACGTACATACACATACACTACACAGACACACATACATCAATGCATGCATGCATGCATGTGCATACCTATCTACCTACCTACCTACCTACCTACCTACCTACCTAACCTACCTACCTACCTACCTACCTACCTAACCTACCTAATTTTGAAAATTATCATCCGCTAAGTTTTCATTTTAAAACCCACAAGGTATGAGCTGAATGAGCTTGCGACGTAGCACTCACATCTTTTATGAACTGACTAGACATTGTCCAGTCTGAAAGAGTGACCGGGACGACATCAAAAGTTCGATATCGAAAACCTCTTGGGTGTTAGTTTATGGAATGCGGAGTTACATACCAATATAGGTGTTAACCCGAAAAATCGATTTGATAACCGGAAGAATGTACATTTACAAAGAAGGAGAAATGCACACTTTCTGATTAAAACTCAGCGAATGACGTTTTGTTAACATCCGATTCAAAACCCACGCTATTGACTTGAGTTGTAATCTACAATTGTTTTTGCATAAATGTTGATTTAACAAAAAAATTAAAGTGTTCTTGAAGTTAAAGATACAATTATATTTTTTTCATTCTCAGTTTAACCCTCAAATAGGCATTCATTTGTTTCATTTACTTAGACAGAGCCTAGGGATGGATTCAAAATAGGATGCTTAACTTTCGGCAGGAGTGGCTTTAACGTGAGTTCTTTTATCTCACATAGAACGTTTAACGTCGCCCCAATGGGTGGCTCTTCGCCACCTTAATACTTTGATCAACTTGAAGACAAGCCTTGAGAAAAAAACATCAAAATAAAGCCTATATTTCAAAATCATGTAATCTCAATCACACGACCATTTAGCCTCACTGAAAAGGTGATCATGAAATAATACACTATCTGTTTTATTACTGCATGATTCATATTTTGTTTATTATTTTTACAGTGAGCTTTGAAACTAACTTTACACTGAACGAGGGTCTGTTTGGTAAACAATTCGACCCTTTCAGAACAATTAATTGTCAAGTACTTACTTTTATTAGCCTCGACATTGAAAATCTAAAAAGGAAAAACAAGAAAAATTGTAAATAATTTCAAATATTACAGACTGAACCTGTTCGTTAATGGGGTAAATCATAAAAAACAAGGATCTTTTTGGTATGATGGAACAGCAAGCCCAGGATAAGTTTACCAGAATAAGTTAGGTAGACTGCGCCTAGATGACAGGTATTCAGACTTTGAAACTTCACACATCACTTGTTTGGCCCACCACTTGTTGGTGCTCATTTAGAACAGCTCACGAAGTAAATAAATTTTCACCGGCTTGGCTCTTTTTTTTTTTTTTTAAATCGAGAATTTTATTTCTCACATAGAGAAAACACAAGGTATTTCGTTTGAAATACCAGTAAATAAACGGTAATTTTCTTCTTTAATACCAAAATCTGAGGGGCCCCCTATTCGTATTTTCAATTTTGAATGAGAGCGGTTGAAGGTTTTGAGGAAGATTGGAGCAAAAGTTTAGGTCTCCTTCATTATCAAGGCGCGAAGAGACCGTGCCTTAAAACAGAATTTTAAAGATAAACGGAAGTCATAATACCTTTAATTTCGTTGACTGTCACGGTGCAATTCATTTCTAATGACATTCTTTAATAACGAGTGGATATCCAGATTTTAATAAGAAAATCAATTTCTGTTGATTTCCGATTTTTCAGAAAGGAGTTTAAGGGTGATAAGGCAACTTGATGCGTCATCAAGAGAACGATGTAATCTAACATAATTTAGACGTCAACATACCAATATATAGCTTTAGCCTCATTGCAAGCAATTAGCGAAAACGGAAAAATCCGCCATCATTCTTGTTTCCTCAAAATTACAAACTTTTCAGTAAGCGGCACTTTACATAGGAACATAATGTATATTGCAAAACATTATAGTAATTTCTCTGTATAGACACTAAACTGCATTCTATCATTGAGGCACAATTTATTGCAATTTTGTCGATTTATTCCTCTTTTAAGGAATTGACAAAGAATGATATTTGCAGCGTCGAACATTGGCATTATATATAATGCTTATTCTTTGTTTTTGAAGATATGAAAAACAATCAAAATAATTTCAAATTGTTTATTATAAAAATATATTGGGAAGGGTTCCAAATGATGTAGGCTCCAAAATATTATAAAAATGACAGTGCGGTGACCCTCATTTAGTAATAAACAGTGTACACTAAATAAAATACTGTAACAAAAGAATGTAATCATAATGAAAACTATTACTGGACAGCCTTCGAAACGAGTTCACAGGTAGCAAACAAATATAGTTGTAACCATTGGAACCCCGGAGTAAATATCCACAAGAATCATCCCCCCTTGCGTACTTATGTACACCAGTGGCTACTCTACTGTTGATTGAGCCTGTCTGGTACAAGCAGAAATTCTGTTCACGGAAGGTGATAATGATTTAGTATTGCCACCCCGTGGACAACATTAGCCTAAAATTCCGGATTGATTATAAAATATACAAAATATATAAAATATACAAAATTATTGATGTTTTTTCCAGTGTCTGTATAAAATACTTGAGTTTCAAAAGCAGTCATTGTTAGAAAGCATCACACATTCTGTGCCTATTTCAATATTGCAGTGAATAAATGTCAACAACACTATATGGCGTACATTGGACAGGTCTTTGAGTATTCAGCGCTTCCAAATATGGTATGTCACCGTGTAGGAGCTTCCTGGTATGGTGTCTCCTCCCATTTCAGTTCAAAGGAACCTGTCCTGATCACAAATGCGTGCAGAGTTGCTTGGATAGTCAATCGAAAGGCTGAACCTAGGTACTCTTCGTTACACAAGTACGAGGTTCTTCCTTTGGCTTCACCACATTCACCTGTGGTCTTCTTCGCTCTGCGTCTGTATATGTAACCCATAGACGTGTGTACATATGCCTGTCTTCTTCTCAGGCATATCTTCACACGTATATGGGGCGCATATAGAAGCAGAGCGGAAAATGCCACAGGTTCACCGTGGCTTAATCAACAGTAAAGTGGCCACTGGTGTAAAATCACAACATTTCAAGCTGCAAAACTGAATTGGCCAAGGCAATGTTTTAATCGACGTGTAACAGCAATTATACAACATTACATGTAACACAGCAGGGCTTGATGCAGTCTTGTTACATTCAATCAGCTATATGCTCTCAGTTACACTACAAACCACGGTCACGTTGAGCGTCACAGTTCATTACTAGAGTACATAATATTTCATTGTTTGGGTCGCGTTTCCATTTGATGTGACTGCCAGGAAATCCGATGAAGTTTTATGAATTGTAAACCAAGTATACTATGTAATACTATTCAAACACCAGCTACATTGTATTTCATCAGGACTAAAGAAGAAAGATACGGCATTGACATTGCAAAGTGTGATGATTTGTTTATATTTCTCTGTCTGACATGTATGGAGTGGCCGTGGTATGTGATTAACTAAGAGCATGTAGATGATTAAGTGGTAACAAGAATACATCCACCCCTGCTGTGTTAATGTTGTAAAATCGCTGATGCACGTCTGTACTGCGGCATTTTGTAATACGACGCGTTTGTAATAACTTACGCAAAATGTAATAAGGGTATCAGCATTTTGTAATAAAATGGTCTACGCATTTTGTAATAAGGGTATCAGCATTTTGTAATAAAATATTGTTTACGCGATTTGTAACAAGGGTATCAGCGTTTTGTAATAAATCGCGTTTTGTAACATTAGTCAACGCATTTTGTAATAATTATAAACATCCGCTGACATTGTATGTATTTCAAAATGCTTTGTGGTTTCTGAATACGTAAAAATGTAATAGCATATAATGATGTCGATATTATATCTCATTACCAAGGCTAGGTTATCATAATAACGCCACATAAGGGGGTCTGAGTTGAGAGTCAAAATGCAATTGAAGACAGAATGAGATTTATTGTATGCGATTTATAATCGAGAAAACAAACCGAGAAAGTTTTAGTAGATTTTACATACAGTACTGTACTTTGAAAAGACAATACACTGCAGACCTTTCTGCATTTTTTTCTCTTCAATGTTACTGTTGGTGGATGGAAAGAGGAAGGCTTGGAGATGACATGCAGAGCTCAGAATATGATAAAAGACAGCGACATCATCAACATTGACAGTGTTGTGTTCTAAGACCTATTTTATTATACTAATGATCTACATGCCACAAAACCCACCTTATCCGGAAATGGTTCCCTTGTGACATTTTGAGGGTTTCAGTCTGATTATTAGGGCGTTGCTACATTATTTTTACTTTTTTTACTAAAGAGAAACAATAAATATTGTTTTTGGTGACAATAAAATTGTGTTCTTATGTTTTTGCATGTATATTGGATGAAGTATGCAAAACTCGAAGAATCAAATTCTGAGTTTTGCAAAATGATTGTACTGTTAGTGTACACTGTGATTTGAACGAAGCTTTTATTAGGTTCATAAAATGATGTTACAAACATTTTGCTGAAACCATCAGTTGTAGACAACAGAATCTAATATACATTTAGACATAATTGAGAATGGGAAGTGATAAATTCTTTAGAATGTCGTCAGAAAGAGAAGCAGTATGTGAAAATCATTGTAAATTTAGAATACTGGTTGCCATTTTGAATATTTAATGAGGTCATGTGACCAGTATTTGCATATTTTGGGGGCAATTGTAATACTAGAATTCCAAAAATATCTTGCAATTGTGGACAAAGTTTGATAAATTCAATAGTCAGATGATATAAAATAGGATACCTTGACCTGTCTGAACCCTATTCAAGGGCGCTGTGTGTAATTCTTGACTTATGAGTGAAGACAAGAAAATCTGTGTAAGGTTTATCAAATCTGTGTAAAGTTTATCATAATGTATAAAGTTTACATCAAAGTCCATGGTAATGGGACTCTAAAATGTGATTATGCATTGGGATATGATAAAATATCGATTATCTTTTACTGGAAAATTGGAAAACATGTAAAAATAATGATACATTTATATTGTTGGCGGCCATTTTGAATACCTAATTAGGTCACATGACCAGTATTAGCATATTTTGGGACAAGTGTGTTATTGTCATTCAAAATATACATATTTACTGTGGGAAATATTTCATAATATTAGGTGCTGGATGTTATGTTACATTACGCTTTGACCGACCTAACACTTATACAGAGCCTTTGTTTACATTACACTTAGCAGGTCAAAATGATACAAAATATCTGTGTTTTTTCAAAATTTTTGTCACAATTTCATTGCAGTCAATCTGACGTGATAGAAAACAGGTTTGGTGATGAAAAATGATGAATTAATGAGGAATTCCTATGAAAATAAAAAGTTGAAAAAATACAAAATAAGTTGAAAAAATACAATATTTTATATATTGGCGCCATTTTGAATACTTAATGAGGCCATGTAACCATAATTTGCATACTTTTGGAACAAAGTATTGTATGATGATTCCAAAATTATAATGGTATGGGGACAGTCTTTGTTAATTTAAGAAGTCAGACGTCATGCTAGATGGTACTTCCAAATGTCAACTCCACCCCAGGGCCTTGGTATGGGGTGCAAAGGGTTAAAGTGGAAAATAAACGTACAAAAGGTTGCAATAGTCTAAGCAACTTCTACATGTATGATATGTGTTTCTCTAAAGTTGATTGTCGATAATTTACGGTAATAAGATGGGAGGGGCACGTTAATATGTCAATGCTGACAGCTGATATTTATCAAAATATACTGAAATAAACACTGACGTGAAGCAGTCAATTAAAATACTGAATGATCATTTATTTTAATCATCCCATAGACAAGGACAAAATAAAGCTCTATCGACAGACCAGCCACTTTTCCTTGTATGTAAAAGGTGACAATTCATATCTACTGAGCCATGGTTTTGTTTTCTCAGATCTATTTCTTTCCCGTTGTGTTCCTCCTTTGAATCCACGCTATCGCCCAATGGTAAAATTTGTCTAGCCAACGACCTAGGATAAGCTGCCCTGCAATACTATGATTAAGCTACATTTGATTCGCTATCCTACTGGTTATACCTGCCAAATATCTGCCATTATCATTAAATGATAACAGCCATAGAAAGATTGACAGACAGACAGACAGACAGATAGACAGACAGACAGACAGACAGATAGATATATAGATATGCATACTCAGGAACTCTTTCCTCCCTCCCTCCCTTCCTCCCCCCTACCCACATAGATGCAGACATACATACATACATACATACATACATACATACATACATACATACAATACATACATACATACTATACATACATACATACATACATACATACATACATACATACATCAACAGGTCATATATACTTCCGCTTTAGTAGCTAAACAAGTCAAATTACTAAAACATCAGATTATTATGACTATTTTAGTTTATTTAGTTTAGTTTAGTTTAGTTTTAGTTTTGTTTACTTAAGATTACTTCAGTATAGTTAAGGTTATTACGAAAATAACGCAAAGAGTGTATAAAGACACATACATGTAGTCATTAGCGCGCGTTTAGCGCGTCGGGCGATGCATTGCACAAATGTCTGAGTGCTTACTTTGCGGTTTTTTCGTAGTAATTATTATCGTACATCTCCTTTTTATCAAGAATATATGCACCTGTCGTTTCCGATGCATTATTCCATACACTTTAGAGGCATATTCTGCATCGCCCTCTCAACTGCGAGCGGGTTTAAGGGTAAGCGCCATCTTTGTTTACATCGCGCGCTCATCGAACATTCGATGTACGAGCCGAGCAGCGATGTCGTGCCATATTTGTACAGTGCCGTCTTGGTGAACTTTCGTTATTACCTCTTAATATTTTTTACCTCTCAACAATCGTAATACATTTACTTCTGTTTCTCTGTCCAGACGTTATTTTCAAAGTACAGTATGGAGTTTCAAGATGGAGCCATTCAATGACGCACTGTTTGTCATCAAATATAAAGGGGTTATTGCACGCCCGTTACGTGCCCGTTTTTACGGAAGCTCGATTCTGTTGTTTGCGAAGGCAGATGTATAATAATTTATTTTATGTTATTATATTTTATTACACCTCACGTATTATTCAGGTACTGTGATTGGCTGAGCTTTACTCACGTGATATAGAACAAAAAGTGATAGAACATGGCTTAGGTGATATAGCCCTGTCACGTGCGCTGATATAGCCCCGTCGCTTGCAGTGATATAGCCCGCTACCACGTTCTGGAATACCGCGCGTCCTTTCTCGCGCGTACCACATCATCGTGTACATTTGCTTGGAATTTTCTGTAAAGCAGTGGGTTTTGAAGAGGTACAAGAAATTAGGTGGACCTGATGTAGAGGACATTTAGTACATTAATGATTAAACGAGAAAAGCTTTAACAACACTGTCTTTGTTTTCATAGATGTTAATTTAAGTTAACCTTCAACTTTATGTAGCACTACGATCGAGCAACAAATAGAACGCTTCACTGTGGCGAGTCTCGATCGACACTTGACTGCATTCTAAGCAAAGTTTCGAAAACAACAGTGTTTGTTCGGTGTAATAAAATTAATAACACACGCTAGCACGGGCAAGATCACGATTTTTTGCCTGCCCTCGGGCTGGTGCTCATGACGGTAATATTGATGATACCCTCGCCTTCGGCTAGGGCATCATCAATATTACCGTCATGAGCACCATCCCTTGGGCGGGCAACAAATAGTGATCTTGCCCTTGCTGGCGTGTGTTATTATTTAATTATTACACCTCACTCATTCAGCGTGCACTGCCATTGGTTAAACACGACTCACGTGACATGTAAAAGAACGTGATGATGCCCTCTGCGAACTTGATGATGCCCTCTGCATTTGATATTACATGGATGACGTCATTTTACTTACTGCGCATCCTTTCTGTGCAAAACAAATTGTCGTTCGCTTGTTGTACTTTGCAGTCGGCAACTTATGGCTGCGAAACGTCATGCAGAGCTGTCACCGGCACAGTTAGATGATATTTTGATGCAAGTAAACAGCAAACGAACGAAAATAGCAACAAGAATGCAATTTCTGTATTCAACGACTATGCAAGCAACAAATTTGGATACGCCACCGAGGAAATCGGCAAACTTTAGTGGCAACCCTAGACTCGGCACTGACAACATTTTACGCTGAGGTCCGGACTCAGAAGGCGAACTGTACTCGAAGAAGTCTTTGTGTTTTTGTTTCTTTGCATGTTTGCTTGTTAGGTGTAATAAAAATAATAACACATGAGAGCCAGGGCAATATTACGATTTTTTTGCCTGCCCTCGGGCTTGTGGTCATGATCGAAATACTGATGATGCCCTCGCCTACGGCTCGGGCATCATCAGTATTTCGATCATGACCACCATCCCTTGGGCAGGCAATAAATCGTGATATTGCCCTCGCTCTCATGTGTTATTATTTAATTATTTTATCTGAGTATCTACCTGTTGATTGCTTGTTGTCTGCAATACATCAGAAAGAATGTCGTTATCCTATATTTAATAAATCAACTGACTGTGTATACCAATGATTCTCTCAAATATATGATAATAAACTAGTCAAAATCTAGTAGTTACCTGCCTCAGATGATCAGTGGTAAAAATACTGATTGACAGCTGTCTAAAATTAAGTCTGTCTAATTTGAAATGGAAGTCAGGGAGCGATCAAATTTTGTACTTACTTAACGAGTAAACACACTCTTTGTAATACCATTCCAAAGTCAATAAAATATCTGTTAATGCTTTAAAACTGGGGAACAGTTTTAAAATTATTACAAAATGCGTTAACAGTTATTACAAAGTGCGAATTATTACAAAATGCTGATACCCTTGTTACATTTTGCGTAGACAATTTTTTATTACAAAATGCTGATACCCTTGTTACAAAACGCGTAGACTGGTTTATTACAAAATACTGCAGACGTTATTACAAATGCGTCAGTTATTACAAAATGCTGATACCCCTTATTACATTTTGCGTAAGTTATTACAAAACACGTCAGTATTACAAATGCCGCAGCACAACGTCTATAGAAACAACACGTTGGCCTATTCAGTTTTGCAGCCAGGAAAAAATTGATTGTAAATGCGTGAGGATAGGCGCACCGTCCATTCAGCTTGTTACCTCAGCGTATCTTGAATTATTTTCCTGTAATATCCCTAGTAAAGGGCTAAATACTCTTCGAAGTAAACCTTTAATTATTGTTTCTTTGTTGAACACGATTGGAACTACTTTGGGGTAATTGGATGGTGAAGTAATGTTTTAAAATCTGCAAATGTCAGGTGCAGCCAACGGAGCTGTTCATCGAAAAAGCTATTCCAGGAGCAATTTTTAGGGCAGGGGAAATTTTAATTTTGCTGGGGCAGGGGACATGTTTTTAAGTGGCAGGGGAGCAAATTTTAGGTTTTTTGTAGGGCAGGGCGGATATCGGTTGATTGTCCTGGGTTCAGGGCTAGGCGAAAAGCTTTTTGAGGGGAATTGTTTCCAGGGCAGGGTTAATTGGCAAGTTTTTTTCGCCACAGGGCAGGGGAGCTTCAATAATTCACTATGGGGAGGGGAAACAGGCATAAACAAGTGGGGAGTGGGTAAAAATGAAGTTTGAGTTCGGGAGGGTAAGTCGAAAAATTTTCTGTGGGAGGGCAAATTATGAACAGCTAATTAATTACCCTCTTGACTTAAAATTAGCCAGTTCACATTACTTGTCATGCACAACATATCTTATCATAGTAACGACCTTTTTAAAAGTGCATTGTTCGTTGGCTGCACCTGAAATGTAGCCTAATCTGCCTTTCTTTTCACGTTACACACTTGTTTTTATGAGTGATTTGTAATATTGAGACATTCAGCTATAGGGCACCTAATATTTTTGATAAATTTGAAAATTATGAACAAGATGCAATTATCCCAAAATAGTTCCAATTGTGTTGTTGTAAACTATGTAAATGTAATACTCTTACACTCATGATAGTTTAAAGTCACTCCGTCTTTCAAATGAAATAATGTTTTTGCAAGTACTATTGCGCAGCAACGTCACATCATTTACACCAACCGGAGATTCACTGATCGGAAACAATCTGTCAATTATTGTCTATTTTCCGACATTGAAACATTCCACGTAGAACAACAATCAACAATCACGCTGTCTAGTCTTGTGATAATGACGCATTCGTGAAACAGTCGCTAATACATAGTCGCAAAATCGTTACTATTAGAGAGGTTTGGTTACAGGTAAGTGAGTGCGCATCAGACGGTTTAAAGAAATCCTGTCGAGGCGACAGATGAAAAGTAGATTAACACTTCAATAGAGAGGTTAAGATTTCACACGGGAACGGAACGGGAACGGATACGTCATCACTTTCTGTGCGCTCTTATCATGTTCTGATGATGTCACATGTTCTCTTGTCGTTTGGCAGTCTTTTTCTACGTGAAACTGCCACTTTTCTCGTATACCTTTTTCGAGAACGATTTTCTCGCTCGCTTCGCCATAGATTCGATATTCAAAACTGACATTCCTTTTGTTTTAGTATTGTTGCTCTTGGCTTGATCGATCGCCGTCTGATTTTGAGATATTTTAGATAACAAAAAGGAAAAAGTGCCTCCTGCAGTGCACTCGTAGACGACGGCACACGCGCGGCAGACGTCGCATACACTGCACTGCCGATAACACTCAGTCTACACTGAAATTAACATTGCCATTAGTTTTACCTCCGTGGCTTTACACGGTTTATCAAACGCAAAGCAAAATTTCAGTATTTTCAAGTTCTTATCTCTGTGTTTCATTAACCTGATATCAGAGCAAAATCCCTTAGACAATTTAGTCGGGTCGGAAGGTAGGGTTCCCATGCACCCCATGGATGTATTTTTTTAACCTACATTTTTGTAATCCTTAGGGTCTATATTTAATGAATTTTGATGTTCCCAAAATCAAATCGTGTCCCATGGGGTTCATTTGGCGCCATCTTTGCCGCCATCTTGGCCGCCATCTTGGATTTCAACGATGGGGTAGGGGTCACGTATCTACCGCTCGACGGAAACAGAAACAATAAAATACTATAAACGTTACATTTTTAGAAAGCCAAGATCATGGCCTTTTCATTGCTATATAACTTAATAGGGATTGATTAATATTCGAACGTCGATTAGACTTTATATCGGCCATTGGCCGTAAATCGTAAAATTTGCTAAATTTCACACCCAATAATTAAGTTCCCGTTCCTCCAAACAATTTTTCATAAGGTATTTATATATTTTTGGAAGAACACAGTGCAATAAACAAGAAAAACAAGATTAAAAGTATGTGTCTTGAGATTTAGTGGGTGCCTGAGCTTGTTTTCTTATTACGCGGTATGCCACATATCCGTGTGTAACATAAGGGGTAGGGGTAATGTTTCCCTTTCTGTTTCAATCATGAATGATGAAACCATAAAATGTTACATTTTTGAAAGTGCTGCATCAGACCTTTCTAAAAATATATAGATTTATAGTGAAAAGTTGCATATTTAAAAGTTACAAAGCTTAAACCTTTCGGTTTGTGTCGATTTTAAGTGATTTTTTAAGAACGAAATTACAACATATGGGGTAGGGGTAATGTTTCCCTTTGTGCCTCGAACCATGAATTACGAAACCATATAAATGTTACACAGTTTGAAAGCTCTGAAATGGGCCTTTCCAAACATGTATAGTTTTATTGGAAAAAGTCCATATTTTAAACTTACAAAGCTTATGCCTTTCAGTTTGTGTAAATTTTAAGTGATTTTTTAAGGACGAAATTACAACATATGGGCAAGGGGTAATGTTTCCCTTTCTGCCTCGAACCATGAATTATGAAACCATATAAATGTTATACTGTATGAAAGCTCTGGAATTGGCCTTTCGAAACATGTATAGCTTTATTGGGAAAAGTCCATATTCGAAAGTTACAAAGCGTAAACCTTTCAGTTTGTGTCAATTTTAAGTCATTTTTTTCAACAAAATTTTAATATAAGGGGTAGGGGTAATGTTTCCCGTTCTGCCTTGAACCATGAATTATGAAACCATATAAATGTTATACTGTTTGAAAGCTCTGAAATGGGCCTTTCCAATCATGTATAGTTTTATTGGGAAAAGTTGCATATTTGAAAGTTACAAAGCTTAAGCCTTTCAGTTTGTGTCAATTTTAAGTGATTTTTTAAACAATATGCACAAAACAGTTAGCCCGTTGGCCAGGTATCGAAATCATCCCCTCTAAGGCATTTTACCCACTATGATTTTCTGTTAGATAGTATTCTCAGCTGTCATAATTTGTTTTTTTTTTTCCATTTACTGATGGTGTGTGAGAGTGTAACGACTTGTTTGTGAAGGGCTGTCACGCCCTCGCTAGTAAAATAGGAATGGGTTAGGGGTAACATATTTACCGCTAGTCGGAAACAAAAACAAAAAAGTACCATAAACAAACATTCTTAGAAAGCCCAGATATAAGCTTTTTACTTTTTTGATAATTGTTCGACTTTAGATGGCGCCAATATTCCGTATGTACATGGCGGTCAGCAGCTGAATCATTCACATAACGAACGTTGATATGGCCTGAAACTTCGGTAAATTCATTCAAGCAAACTCTTGTTTGATTAAGTTGATAGTTTTCCTTTCTTTTTTATTTCGAGTATTTGCCATGGCATGACTGAAACGAACCTTGAAACGAAGGCTGTACGTATCTATATTAGTCCGAGCCTGAGCGTGATCTGAGAGCAAACAGATCCGCAGATAATGCGAACGATCGCAACCGTTACCAACAGACTCATTATGCAGAGCCATGCCCCAAAACGCCCTACCAAACTTGGCACTAATCATGATCCCAGTCCATTTCGAGCCGGGCTTTAAGGGAAATGCGATGGCCTTTGAAAGACCCTTTGGTTTGGTTTTGTACCGTAGTATAGGAAGAAAACCCGACCTGTCGTCGTTGCTGTGAATGTTTGTGTTGTTTTTAGCCTCTTTTTTTGCCTATTTGAAGAATCGTCTTTGCAGCCTTCCATCCTGCGTTCTGTGTAGAGAGTGTCTTCGATCGCTCTCTTAGGTTTGTGATGTACAACTGTCTTGAGTCCCGGTGCTTTATTGGGTGTAGAGGTAAATAGTTAGAGATCAGGGTGATAAATTGGTTGCCGCAGTGTCTTTCCAGGTGTTGCCACTTATGAAGGAATTCAACACTCGGTATTTTGGCCTGGTAAGTATTCTTTAAGGTGTACCTGTAGGCTACGTGGTACTGAATAGGGGCCACGTGCACTTAGGTTTCAACACATTCGATACTCTTGGCTTTCGCTTATACCCGGTTGTATGAGCAACTGGGATCGGAAATGGGAAAGGCGTAATTGATATCCATCTTTGCCAATATTAATTCTCGTTTGGCTTACAGATTGCCACCTCTACTTGTTTCGGTGAAAATTTGATTTTCAATTGGACAAAACATTGAGTATGACTTTCTTCTGTGTGTTATTTAGGCCTATGAAAAATATGAAAATTGCATACATATTGTTGTCAAATATCTCAAATCTTAGATTGTAAGAGATAGGCTTAGGCTTCCCTGTAATCATACAAATGAGTTAAATGAGAATTTATTGGAGTAGATTATAGTAATCGAAGAGAATGGTTGACACTATAGAAAGACTTATCTCGGATTGCGGGGACCTAATTATAAAAGAACAGCACAGAATACTTGCCGGATGTATTGACTGTTCATGTATAGTACAGGCTAGTACAACATGGAATGTAAAACATACAAATCAAAGAAGTGGCAAATTTTCTCAACTTTTCACAAAGTTTATATTCCATCATTACTATCAGGATTAGGATTTTCCCAATCTATAAATAAGCTATTACTTGATTACACCTTGATTCAGCATGACTAACATTTTGCATTTGCCACGCAACCAGCCATGCCCGTCCCTGGGATCGCGAACAATGCCTTTAACGAAGCTTTTGAACGCTTTTTGTGAATTGTGTAAGAATGTCCTCTCTGTGGTGTATAATGTGTGAAGCCGTTGTCTAGCTCGCTTGACTCTGATGATTATGTTGACTTATTTTTTCTCAGCTGCTGGTGGCTGATCTAGCTCGAAATTTAGATCAATCTAGTCTCTCTGATTCGATCATGCTGGTGGGAATGGTATCTTCAAGCATTGAACCTAAAACGTCCGTTTGTAGGGTCTTTGCTTCAAAGACGTCAGGGTCTAACATTGGTTAAATGTCATCCATGATAAGAAACTAATGATAGATTCACTCACAAGGCATTTTAAAACATTGAGGTGTCAATGGGAATATAAGCCTTTTTAGTCATTTCTGAGGTTTGTCTCGCCTTCTTATTGCTTGGTGTAGAGAGTGTTTGTTCGCCTTCTGTTTACTATTAGTTGCGTAATTTGAATGCGTTCTGTGACATTGGCTTTTCGGGTTTTAGTTCCAGAATTATTTTGCTATTGAATTTTAGTACCCAGTCGAAAATGTAATCCTCATTGGGAGTATAAAGTGTTCTGCGTTGTAAAATAATTTCGAAAAATTGGTTATGATCTCTTGTTTTCTGGTAAGGAAGGTAAAGTGTTGTCGATCCATCTTATCTTATTATGGAGAAGCTATATTGTGGATTAATGGTGATTGGTTTTCAGCGATAAAAGATTCTCTCGTGTTCCCGTGTGGTATTAAAAGTAACACTATTAATAGTGAGCTCTGATTTGCCCAGACGGTCAAGTGACTGTGCATGTATTACGATATACTGTAAAGTTGTCCATTCCTATTTCCAAAGTGGGTTTCTTTCACATTGTTTTTTCTTTTCATCACAAGTTTCAATATACTGATATAATATAGCGATAAACAACCCCTATAAGTTGGGTACACCACTCGAGCTCGGTTTTGACCATTTCACTCCTTATACACAGGACTGAAGTTTGTGCGTATATGTTGTTTACCGGTCGAAACCGTGTGGTATCCTTTCAAAGTGGTGCTTTATTGCTTATATATCTCTCGCGATACAATTAAAGAAAAGGGATTGATTGTTGCTGCTGTCATATCAACTTTGTATGACGACTATGACATCCAATTTAGTGTTTGTGGGTTTGGAATATATAATTTTTGACATATTATAGCTGTTAACTTTCTTTCCCTAATTTGAGTTATTGAAATGAGTAAAACGTCTTTTATTAACCACCATTTTAGCTTTTTAGTGCTATTTAATGCCTATAGAGTATTTTTCTATGTTCCTTTTAACAAGTAAATGTCAGTAAAGTAACACAAACTTTTGAGTTTAGGCTTTGTCACTGCATAATTTTTTAGTTTACCCCATCAAGCCATATCTTGTTGGAAAAACAACTGCGTTAGTGTTTCAGAGATATGATATTTATGTGGCTTCCTTATTCGCTGCGTTTGGTAGGAGAGGAAACATTACCCATACGCCTATCCCTTAAATGTATATTATAGAGGGATGTACGGCATACCATATATTAGGTAAACAATCGACGCACCCCATAAGTCTCAAGAAGATACACTCTTTTAATGTTTTTTACTTCTCTATTGCATTAAGTTCTTTCAAATGATATATAAATACCTTGTAAAAATTGTTTGGAGGAACATGAACTTAATTATTGGGTTTGAAATTAAGCAAATTTTACAATTTACATTTCATGTCCGATATAAAATCTAATCGATGTTTGAATATCGATTTATCCCCATTTAGTTGTATACCAATGGTAAGGGGATTATCTGGGTTTCTAAGAATGTATTGTTTATGGTACTTTTTTTGTTTCCGACTAGCGGTAAATATGTTACCCCTAACCCATTCCTATTTTACTACTGAGGGCGTGACAGCCCTTCACAAACAAGTCGTTACACTCTCACACAGCGTCAGTTAAATGGAAAATAAGCAGATTATGACAGCTGAGAATACTAGCTAACAGAAAATCATAGTGGGTAAAATGCCTTAGAGGGGATGATTTCGATACCTGGCCAACGGACTAACTGTTTTGTGCATATTGTTCAAAAAATCACTTAAAATTGACACAAACTGAAAGGCTTAAGCTTTGTAACTTTCAAATATGCAACTTTCCCAGTGAAACTATACATGTTTGGAGAGGCCCATTTCAGAGCTTTCAAACAGTATAACATTTGTATGGTTTCATAATTCATGGTTCAAGGCAGAAAGGGAAACATTACCCCTACCCCTTATATTATAATTTTGTTTAAAAACTCACTTAAAATTGACACAAACTGAAAGGCATAAGCTTTGTAACTTTAAAATATGGACTTTTCCCAATAAAACTATACATTTTTGGAAAGGCATATTTCAGAGCTGTCAAACAGTGTAACATTTATATGGTTTCCGTAATTTATGATTCGAGGCAGAAAGGGAAACATTACCCCTACCCCATATGTTGTAATTACGTTCTTAAAAGATCACTTGAAATAGACACAAACCGAAAGGTTAAAGCTTTGTAACTTTTAAATATGCAACTTTTCACCATAAATCTATATATTTTTAGAAAGGTCTGATGCAGCACTTTCAAAAAATGTAACATTTTTATGGTTTCATCATTCATGGATTCGAAACAGAAAGGGAAACATTACCCCTACCCCTTATGTTGCACACGGATATGCGGCATACCGCGTAATAAGAAAACAAGCTCATGCACCCACTAAATCTCAAGACACATACTTTTAATCTTGTTTTTCTTGTTTATTGCACTGTGTTCTTCCAAAAAATATATAAATACCTTATGAAAAATTGTTTGGAGGAACGGGAACTTAATTATTGGGTGTGAAATTTAGCAAATTTACGATTTACGGCCAATGGCCGATATAAAGTCTAATCGTCGTTCGAATATTAATTAATCCCTATTAAGTTATATATCAATGAAAAGGCCATGATCTTGGCTTTCTAAAAATGTAACGTTTATAGTATTTTATTGTTTCTGTTTCCGTCGAGCGGTAGATACGTGACCCCCTACCCCATTGTTGAAATCCAAGATGGCGGCCAAGATGGCGGCAAAGATGGCGCCAAATGAACCCCATGGGACACGATTTGATTTTGGGACATCAAAATTCATTAAATATAGACCCTAAGGATTACAAAAATGTAGGTTAAAAAAATACATCCATGGGGTGCATTGGAACCCTACCTTCCGACTAGACTAATGCGGCTGTGTGAGTCGGGTGTGTGAGTCAGCACGCACACGTCTTAATGTAGACTTTCGTCAAGTCTATGGGCATATAAAAATCAAAACAGAGCGAATTGAATGTAGACTGTCGAATGTAGACAGTAGACTGTCGCATCGGTGATAGGCTGTTACGTAGACCGTTAGATTAACACGAATATGTGAATCTTGCTCGGCTACCCAGTTACTGCTGCCGTGGAATGCAAAGCGATGGGGCCGGTCAAGTCTTCATCCGAATCTGTGCAGAACGTTACGCGTACGGAACGCGTAGACACTCTACGTTACGTTCTCGCTACGGATGCAATCTTAACCTCTCTATTATTTCGTTCATGTCGCGAAATCATCATGGTGAGTACTTCTTGTACTTATGCAAATTCTACGTGACGAAATATTCTGATATCAAACATGTTTGCTAATTTACGAAGGAACTTTGCGGGATTGCATGTCTAAATTCAAGGAAAAACAAAGATATTCTGAAAAATGCCGCACTCCAGTATGACTACATGTTTCGCTTCCCGTTCCGAACATCCGTGCTACATGTACACGTACTTGTCGTTCTTTTATCATGTGACAATGACACTAGGTGTACTGTTGGAACGTAATTAGGAGTAACTACACCTCTCTTGTCCCGGTAACGTTAATATACGAATGGCTCTTTAAAAGCGAAGACACTTATTCTAATAAGTTAAATGGCACTTTGCTGAACGAAAGTATCTCAGGGAGTATCGTGGTTCATATAGTCGGGATGAGCAAAAACTCATTGAACGTAGCTATTTGATTGCATTCATAAGGTCTCAAATTTATGTTTTTAAGATATTATTATTTATTTATTTATTTATTTATTTATTTATTTATTTATTTATTTATTTATTTATTCATGAACCAACAGGGTTGCCGCAATTACGGGTTTTTTTCATAAAGAAGAGATACAAATGTCAAAGAAAAACAAAAAATCTAACACGACAAAAATGGACAATGAAAACAATATATAAACTACGACAAGAAACGCACAAATAAAAACAGATTACACCGTGTATAAATCAATCAATAGCTTGTGTAAATTGCGTCTAGAGGTTATAAAATCACCAAAAATGTCTAAATTTTGTTCATTAAAAATAGTATCAAAAAGGTTTGGCTACATGATGAAAAAGAAAATTTTAAAATATTCGGACGATAAGAAGCAGGTCTAAAACGAAGTGTACGACGCAGAGCTATACGGGAGTATAAAAGTTAATCTGTGCAAGAATATCAGATACCTTGTAATAAGACTTTAATGAACAATTTTGTACAGGAATTTAGTATCTAAAATGCCTGTCTGTTCTCCAATGCGGGCAGCTGATTTTTTTTACAAAGGCTGTTAATCATTCATATACAATATGGTTAGTTTTTATTATTATTACTGTATTAATATTATTATCATTATTGAGTTTTCTTAAAAAATGCAGTACACATACGTCAAGGAGCGCTGTAAAGCGCACTTTGACGTATGCCAGAAGAATATGCACATTTACAAAATACTTGATGCAACTGTCAGGGTCCTGCGGTTAAGAAAATGTACCGCAAAGCATAAACAAAGTCACTGATAATACAGATACAAAAGATAGGTTTTCAAACCGAGTTTAAAACACTCAACATTCTTGCAGGCATTGTATGTTGAACATATAATGAAACAAGTCAATGCGAAAGCCTTACCTGAAAAAGCGTTGCAATCAGTATTATGAGCTGCTTAATCATGGTCGCCACAGAACGGACATGAGCTATGGTACCGGTGGAACTGTTTAAAATGAGCGTGTTTTTAACAAGATGTTTCTATCAGATACGCACGATTAATCAATGTCTCAGTAACTATGCAACCAATCATCTTAACATCGCGATGTAATTAGGTATATCTCTTATATTAATTTCCTCAATTAGTAATGATATGTACACATTGATGAAAAACTCATTCGTCAAATGACCAGGCATACTGTAACAGGATATGGAAAATCCTTCATGTCATATGTATATGTAGATCGACTTAAATTTTGAAGGACCGAAAAGTACAGCAGTATATATCGAAGATGCAACATTGGCTCTGTGATAAGGATATATATATATATATATATATATATATATATATATATATATATATATATTATATATATATATATATATATATATATATATAAATTAGATATTATTCCCTAATATTTTTCTTCGTTCAGCGAAGGAAAATACGAGTGACGTAATGACCGTGTCACCACGAGTCGAAGACGAGTGGTGACACGGTCATTACGTCACGAGTATTTTCCGAGCTGAATGAAGAAAAATATTAGGGAATAATATACTTATCACATGCACAAGCCAATAATTCGTTATTTTTTGCAAAATAAAATAAGTTTTCCATGACGATTCCGCGTTTAAACTTTTGAACTACTTTAGGAATAAATATCAGTACGCCGTGCACAAGTTGTCAATCATTTCCAGTCGTCCGTTGTGTGCATTTGCGCTCACGTTCGTTCGTGTGTTGAGCAAATGACAGCTCTCGGTCTACATTTAGGCTACCTTCCGCAAAGTTATACTCTATTTCAAAGATAGCATAGTCCTAGAAATTTATCACAGACGAAGATACGCTATTTTTCGGGAACAAATATCGACTGAATCTCGACGGCGCGAACACTGTAAACGTCGCGCCTGACCCTGTTTGCAATGCGTACGGAACCCACGGTATACGCGACCAGCTTCGAGTTCGTTGTTTCCGCAAATTATTCACAGGCGGTACACTCTTGTGTTTACATTGTTCGGATTAGTAATGTCGTAGTCTGTGAAAATATCGATTTCATTACATGACTTTTGATCATGGGAGAAACATCGGCCACCATGTTGTTTGTTTACATATTTACGAGCACACCGAAGATCGACAAAAAAAAGTCCGACGCACCAAAATTGATGACATAGACGCGGGTTGTCGTGACGTAGAAAGACCAGAGAATAAATCCCGTATTTTTTGTTCGGAGACGACAAACTTGGCTTGTGCGTGTATATATATATATATATATATATATATATATATATATATATATATATATATATATATATATATATATATATATATATATATATATATATATATATATATATATATATATATTATTTATTTAATTATTTATTTATTTATTTATGTATGTATGACACGCCTCGTATATCGAACGTCGCGCGCTCCATAGGATTCAATGGTAACTCGTCGATAACGTCGCAGGCCGCACAGTCATCATTCGACTGAAAGTGAACCGGAACTATTTGCAACTTGACAACTTTTTGATGCAAAAATGTTGAAATTTCATGTTTTGCATAGAAGGTTTACTTTCTGGAAAATTTTGTGTAAAATTATTGATAATTCGCATAACGGTATTTTAAATATATCAATGCGCCATTTGATTATGAAAATCGTTCAATTTTTAACTGATTTTGGTCCGATAAGGAAGCAAAGTATTTGACTATCATTTGCCAATAAATGTATTTAGTGAATACCATGTAAAGGAGACATATAATAAAAACATAATAGCACAAACAAGGGAATCTGTACCCTCTGGGCAGGAGACCATTTGCCCTCCTTATGTCGGGCAAATGGCTTGAACAACAACAACTATGGCTGACATATTACATTCTAGAAACATGTTTTTATGATGTTGAAATATTGTATGGGAATCAATAGAAGGGGGACTCAATTATGTTACTTTTAAGCAGTTAGAATATTAATTATATACTCAGCTGACAAATAAAATGCACCGGAACACTCCTCCGAAGCTTATTCAGCCATAAAAAGTTTTCTTGACAAAAATAGATGCACAATGGCAAGAAGACTCAATAGGAATGCAGGAGTTTACCATCGACAACCGCCGGAACCATATCTACTTACTGTGATAGATTTGCTCAGCATATACTTCAGGGCAAGAATTCTGTCTGCTGGACACCGATGAGTAGAAAACTTACTGAATGATTGATTGTAGGTCGTGACTTCACAAATAAGAAGATGCAACATTGGCTCTGTGGTGAGGATATTCATAATTGCTTTTATACGTACAGTGTTAAGAAGGCCAGTGGAGTTTAGCGTGTAATCCATACATTGAAAGGATAAATTGGAAACATTTTACCTAAAAACAGACAAGGCGGTTGATCAAGGTAAGTACCTAAAAGATACAACAGTACAAGAACAGCGGTATTAATATGAAACCGACCAATTATTGGTACAACTTGACGGCCATGGCATGGCTAGT
Organism: Ptychodera flava; assembly: GCF_041260155.1. Classification (NCBI taxonomy): domain Eukaryota; kingdom Metazoa; phylum Hemichordata; class Enteropneusta; family Ptychoderidae; genus Ptychodera; species Ptychodera flava. Next base: position 7,371,019 of record NC_091933.1, on the reverse strand, counting down.
CAGGGAAAAACAAAAGTTCAGTTTGATGAGAAAGTCAAGATAACAAAGTATACGGGTTTGGTTAAGAAAAGGTACCCTCCTAATAGGAAACAAGACATTTTAAGTCATCACTATTCTAACGGTATAATCAGAGTGCAGGATAAATGACTTGCAGGATCAAGAACGGTTGAATACCTTCTATGAACATGAAGTGAACATGTGACTGCGGAACCTGATACCTTCTACAGAGCCGGAAAATAATTGAAAATCGAAAATGTGAAAGGAAATAATTTTACTTTCTGTTGAATAGAAAGTGGACACCCGGGTAGAACATATCATACCGATAACTACTTTGAAAGACTTACGCATTTAAGTACTTTGTAAAGTACTTTGTCAAATACCGACATTCACAATAAAAATAAAATTTGATGTTGATATACAGCCATGCACATCAACTTTATATGCATAGGTAAACAAAATACAGCAATACAAGACCATAATCTGCATGTACGGCCCATCCAACGCATTGGTCACCGTTATGAAAGTATCATTTTCTAAGACATAGACGAATGACAAAGACAAATGTGACCCCATAAAGTAAATAGAGCCAGCATTCAATATGATAAGACACAGACCAAATCGATTGCAATAGATGTAATGACCAAGTGGTGAACCAAGGATTAAGTGCCCGACATGATGTTGCAAGTGTCTGGGCAATGTTACAGCATTATACAAATGTAAGCAAGACATAAAGAGAAAACATTGGGATGTCAATTTTATCCTACACGCCAATTGTGACAGACATGGAGGCAATAACCAAAAAGTATGGAATGGCATTGGACTACACGGGAGTGACCGAATTAATCTAGAGACTGAAGCAGAGGTCATTAAGTAAATTTATTTTTCATTTGCAGCATCCTTATGTTGTTTTTTTTTATTTTTAGACGTAGTATAAGCTGTACATACATACATACATACATATATATATATATATATATATATATTATATATATATATATATATATATATATATATATATATATATATATATATATATATATATATATATATATATATATATATATATATATATATATATATAGAAGAAACTTGGGTTGAAACACACTACCACACCTGGTTGTTAGGTTCCAAACGTATTTATTATACCTCAAACACAACGTTTCGCTCTAAATTTAGAGCTTCTTCAGGTGTTTTCTACAATAAAAAGTACGAACATGAAAATTACAATGGTTGAATTGTGTAGGAAAACGAGCAATGTAGAGTTATAAGTCTGTAAAAATCTGGAAATGTACATGAATGACAGGAGAGACTAAAAAGTACAATGGTTGAATTTTATAGAAAACGAGCAATGTGGAGTTACAAGTATCTGAAAATCTGTAAATGTACATAAATGAAAGGAGAGAGACTAACCTCGAGGTTGTGACTACAGTCAAAACTGTCTGGACCTACGCCGAGAGCTGGAAATTGGCGCGCTGAAGTCCAGGGGGGGGGGGGTCCCTTTAAATACTCAAAAGCTGGTATGTGGGGGCGCTGTTAATGCTATGTAAATTTTGGGCGAATGTTTAGGCCAGCTGGAGACAGTGTGTCAACGTTTTTTGATCCATTGTGATTCTAAATGTTTGCGTAGTTTGTCATCCTGTTTATTGACTTGGATGATGCCAATTATTGAATCATCCAAGTCAATAAACAGGATGACAAACTACGCAAACATTTAGAATCACAATGGATCAAAAACTTGACACACTGTCTCCAGCTGGCCTAAACATTCGCCCAAAATTTACATAGCATTTAACAGCGCCCCCACATACCAGCTTTTGAGTATTTAAAGGGAACCCCCCCCCCCCTGGACTTCAGCGCGCCAATTTCCAGCTCTCGGCGTAGGTCCAGACAGTTTTGACTGTAGTCACAACCTCGAGGTTAGTCTCTCTCCTTTCATTTATGTACATTTACAGATTTTCAGATACTTGTAACTCCACATTGCTCGTTTTTCTATAAAATTCAACCATTGTACTTTTTAGTCTCTCCTGTCATTCATGTACATTTCCAGATTTTTACAGACTTATAACTCTACATTGCTCGTTTTCCTACACAATTCAACAATTGTAATTTTCATGTTCGTACTTTTTATTGTAGAAAACACCTGAAGAAGCTCTAAATTTAGAGCGAAACGTTGTGTTTGAGGTATAATAAATACGTTTGGAACCTAACAACCAGGTGTGGTAGTGTGTTTCAACCCAAGTTTCTTCTATCTTCACCCCATTCCACGCTCCACTGGGGATCACCTGAATTCCTACAGTTTCTTATATATATATATATATATATATATATATATATATTATATATATAATATATATATATATATATTATATATATATATATATATATATATATATATATATAATCATATATGGTTTAAAAGATTTTGCACACTAGATAAAAGTCTAAAACCAGATGTAAACCTCAGTCCTCCTTAAGTCAAAGGACCCGAAGATGCCAATCATGATAATATTGTTCCAGTGCATCCATTTCCATTGAAGAAGATGTTTATAGACCTTGTAATTATGTAGTCAGAAAAGACAAATTTTTAACCCATCCGATTGACATTTTCAAAGAGGAAGTCAAATTAATGGCCAAACTAGCCAAACATGCAATATTCTTATTTGCCACAGCAGCCAAAATTTGAGATGTTCTGTGCCACACAGGCTGTGAAGATCCGATTGATGATCACTTAGCCAATGATGCTAGGGTAGTTGAACCACAGATCAGATCATCCTGTTTGTTTCATTTGTACAGTTAGACGAGTTCTACAATATATGGAGGTAGAACTGCCAGAGAGGTGTTTAATGCCCTTGATGGCATCATGAAGGTTTTTTTATGTAAAGAGTTCGGGTTCGGCAAGTGTAAAGACTTCAAGTTCAAGTGAGGTCCTGAGAAGGGATTTGCTTACATTTCGCAGGCTAGTTTTAGAAACTCATGTCCACTGTATTTCGTGTGAAACATTGTGGACGTGACTTAAATTTCTACTCACTGACAAAGATTGGGAAATCCGCCAAATAGTTAGAATGAAAAATACAGATGAGAATTTTTCCACAGTATGGCAAAGGTCTTACCATAGCGGGACTAGTTCGACTCACTATGAGTGTTTGTGTCTTATGTTTTCTCTGTCCTCAGTGCCAAGGCCAGAGTTAGAAATAGCTGGGGCGGGGGCTGATGGGGCAGCCCTTGCATGAAAAGTTTCTCAAACTCGTGGAAGATATAATTGTGGCCATAGACGAAGAAAATGATTATCAACGTTACTAAGATACATTCACTAAAACGGTATGATCATTAGTCATGAACTGTACCTGTTATACCGAGTTAAATGATAATCATCACCAAGAGCAAAGTTGGCTACAACAATTAGTTACAATTTGTTTCTCCTGGTGTGAAATTATGTTATAATGATAAATATACATATTTCAGTCGGTGAATTTCGAGTGCCATTAACAGCCACTATACGTCAGGATACTAACATTAGCAAGAAAGCTCTGTGTAACCTCTGGTACAGACTAAGTCACCAGAAATTAAGGTATTACTCCATAAGCCCTACTTACATTAGCTGTTTCAGATCCAATACATGATTAAACAAGACTGGATCAGCATAGTCAGCGTGATTTTGATAATATTGTAATACATTGATAATTGGAATGGGACTCACTTGTCACCGTTCTGTGCATACATTTACCTTTTTTCTGTATAAATTTAAGCATACATTTTCCTTTCTACTGAAAATGGAGAGTATGTAATAGAGAACCACCGACACTGTAGTGGTTCTTGGTTTCGAATCGCCGAGGGCCGTAGGCCCGAGGCGATTCGAAACCAAGAACCACCGAGGGGGAGGTTATGCTCTTACTTAAACAACGATCCCAAACGAACTCTGACTGAGTGGAAAGCCGTATTTGCCATAAGATAACAATATTAGATTACTGTTTGACAAAGTGACTCAAGATATTCGATAAAACAATTAGTATTGCTCATTCTGACAGCAAAATTGTATGACCACCCCTGTCAGTGAAATGACCTAACCTTCATTATGCAGCAGCTAATTCTAGAATTCCCTGTTGTTTCTTACAACAGGTGTTCGCATTGCTACTATGACAATTATGCAACAGTTCACCTGTATTCACACTGTGTCCTTGTGCAGGTGTTAATTCATTTATTTATGCAAATGTTTGCCACGTTCGTGATTTTGAAATCATGCCACGTAATTTACGAGTCAGAGTAGTTGTCGAGAATTGAGTGGGCAGGTAAGATGTCTGACCAAGACGAGGATATTTTTCTGACGCAAAACACGTTCAGAGAAGCGCAGTCCAGTAGTGAGGCTAGTGATAATATGGGATTTTCTCCCTGGAGCTTTCTTGAGGAATTTGATAATTTGCAGTCTGTTGAGAAAAAAGCTACCACACACTGTAGTGATCACAAAGAGTTTCCATATCCCAATGATAGAAAGACACCAGTAACAGAACATAACCAGGTTCTAGTAAGGTTGCCGGCGATAAAGTTTTACGCGTTGGTACGTTGCTTAGCGATAGTGATTTGGAAAAAAAATTATTGGGAAAATATTCCAAAAAACACAATGAAAAAATTACAATGGTCAGTGCAGTTGTTTGAGACTTGGCGTAAAGAAAGGAACAGGGGAATTGTGGATGGCAAGGCTGCCCATCTGAGTCTTGTAGAACCATCAATTAATGAAATGACTAATGATGAAATGAATTTGTGTGGCAAGATTTGTGCAAGAACAACTCCTTGAGGGCCACATCAGCCACACGACTGTATGATGGCAGTGTTGACGAACAACTGATTTGTGAAAAAACTGTTCACAGAAGCGAGGCGGTTAGAAACTATAAACAAACATCAGACAACCAGCAACACGACATCAGTAGAATTCTACAAGGTCTGTAGTATTGTAAACAACTTTAACCCTTTTCCTGCCAAGTCCATAGTTCACTATCAGGTCAAGATGGTTAAAATTATTGAAACACAACGTATTCCATTATGATGTATTTTAACATAAAACTTTACATTTGAAGGCTGTTGAAAACATAATACTGTAAAGTTAATTTTGTTTGGAGAAAAGATGCTATAACATACAAAGCCAAGTGGGTGAAAATACGTCATGTTTTGGCTCAATACCGCTTTTTACAGTCTTGGCTGATTGGAAAGTGATACAGCTATTACTCTCTGAAAGAAAAAAGGGTTAAGCTTTAGCGTATATCAATTTTTGTCGCCTTTATAAAATGTAACCCAGTCACTTTTTAAGATTGTTGCCAAAAGTTTGATTTTAAAGGTGTGACCAATAAAATTTGATGTCCATTCGGTCATAAATTACACACAAGATTTCAGAACAATTCATAATAATTGTTGATAAAAGTTGTTCTAAAATTTTAGCGGGAAAAATTACAGCACCAAAAGGATTAACATGGTGGCTTCGGAAATGTTCTTATATTTTATATGAGACATAAATAGCTAGAACAAAATCAAATGTTAAAATGAACGAAGGCGATCAAATGTATGCAAGTTGAGTTATTCCTGAGTGATTGACTATACGGACAAAGAACCTCTTACTGTGCCGTGCTATATTTTACATTACTAAAGGAATATTCTTTGAATTCGATTGCAGGGACCGTGACTGAACAACAACCACCATCAAAGAGAGCATGCCTTGTATCCCGAGAAGCGACAGTAAGCCATGCAGTATGTGATGAGCGGAGCACTGAAGAAAAAGAAATATCTGGAGAGAAAAAGCTATGTGACTGCTGTGTTGTCAAAAGATTCATCTTCAATAAATATCACAAGTAATCTGTCAAAATAAACATTTGTCACCAATAAACTAAAAGCACGGATTAGAATAAAATCAATTTTCAGAGTATCCTTTGTTATGTCGTATTGTTTTAGGACCAATCATGGTTCTATGTTTATTTTATCCAAAACCAGTTGTCCATAAACTCCCGGAGGTATTTCCAGAAACACCTGGAGGTGTTTGTTAATCCTTAAAAGTAAGGCGGACCAAATCATACCAAGTACTATTAATTAGCTAATAAAAATGAGATATCCATGACGTTCTTCAGTGTCTTTAACAGGTTTCAATCGCTGAAATCTGAATCAAAAAATCGCTGTTCAGTATGGGATACAAGCTCTTACATGATTTCTCTTCTTTGATATCTTTAACGTACAGGTTTTAATAAATGTTCGATAACAGCTGTGAAACTAACACTGTAAAAGTGCAGGCCATGATTTCACCGAGTGATGCGTGATGACTGAAAGATGATGGAACGATGAGTGCGAAACACGAGTAAATACATCATATCAGGATTATCAGACGATTGTTGTAGATCTCTGCCACTCCTCAGCTTTTATGGTTTGGAATCACCAGTGGATAGATATACGGATGCAAGTTACATTAAACGTCAAACTTCCGCATTTACAGAATCAACTTCGCACAAAGTTCTTTTGCAGAGACCAAGACAGATTACCGCTAGTTGGGTGACAATGGTAAAAGGCATTATATTTGAAACACATACAGACGAAGACACACACAGACACACATAGACAAACACACACAGAAAAACGCATACCGAAAAAATCATTCCATTTCAAAATATGACCAGCTTCATTTGGGATCTGGGCAGAAATTACAAGGGGTCATTTCCAGGTGATAGGTACATCTGGTAAGCGTTTAGGCCTGAGATCTTTGCAAGTCATGTGACTCATTATCATCGAAAACTACATTAATTGGTAACAGTATCTTCAGTGTCTTGTTTCCGTCGACCGCTGTAAGCATTAGATTAATTGGTCAGTAAGTCGATCATTAAGTGATTGATAAGTGCACTGTTCTTCATTTTCTCTTGAGTCTGAATTGTGTGATCAAGTTATTGAAAGCAACCGTTCGTCCCATTAGCTAATGAATTGGAATTTCCGGAAGAATCAATGCTTCAGAAGATAACATACTTAACACGGTTGGAACTAATTTGGGATGATTAGATCTCTATTTTTCAAATTTCTCAAAGGTGTTAAGTGTCTTATAGCTGAACGTTGCACAAAATTACTCATAAAACAAGTATGTAAACTTTAAAAAAGTAGATGAGCTTACAATTGCAGGTTAAACAGACATTAATTCACCATTAAATGGTCCAAAAGTGGTTCCAATCGTGTTATTTGTAAAGAATTCTAATAAGGCCTGTGTGTCTGATTTGTGCAAAGGACATGAATATCTGTCTTCTTTATTTTAGGAGACTTTGGAATTTATGAAGTTGACGAATATCTATCTCTATCGCATACATAGACCTAGTTATCCGTATAGTATGACGTCACACTTTAGGTATATGACGACGATGAATCCATATTCCACATGTGGTGGATATGGGACCCGGACTACTTTTAAAACGTAAACAAAAAATCAGCTGTTCAGAGTTTATTTTCAAATGCCTGAAATGCAAAAGTGGGAGGGTAATGAAACACAAGGAAATATGGAGTATTAAAACATATGTGTAAAATACAAAACACCGTCGATACTAGAATTTTTATGAATTTGTTTCTTCGTCGTTGATTTTTGATTGAAAAGTTTGATTTCTACACCACTGTCATTTATACGCTATATGTTACCGACATTTTTTGCTGTCTACCTAGTCAAAATAGCCCATGTCGATGTCCATCAAACAACATGATACGCATAGACGATAACCCAAGACAAGTACCAATCACCCCAGCAGAAGTAAGAATGTTTTCTTAAGCAAAATTATACTGGTTTCAAGTTCAACATCACGATCAATGCTGCCGCGGCAGTCAACGAATCAAGCCCCGGGTCGAGCCGAGCAAGCAAAGAGCGTTCATCATCCCTGACATCAATAAGGATACTCCGGACTTGAGACACATCAGATGAAATTCTATTCAATATTTTTCAAGAGAGACGAGTTCACGTAGTTATCAGTGCATTTCAAGGTGCAAGTTATTGTTCTTTCCATGCATATTGTGCATCACGTTTCCTTGACCTTGTTGGTGAACTTCCGTCGTCTCGGGTCTGAACTCAGAAAGACATATTTCTTGCAGTCTCACCGATTGAGTAGGAGCCGAATACTGTTCTTCTTTATATTTGAACAAGCTCATTCTATTCGTAAAATATTAAAAATACAATTGATAATTTCGTAAAACATAATAATCGGTAATTTTGTAAATTTTATCATACAAACTTTGCAAAGCAGAATTCTCGATAGCCGCGGCTAAGTGTCGCGACGTCGCGCCTACACGTCCTATAATTTTATGAATGAATTTTCACTCAAATTGATGTTATAGTAAGTACCAAATAAATACCTTACAATAAAAAACCACAGTCTTTCCTATTTCCGCTTGATTCGCACAGCAAAAGCCATACGAGAGACGTTAATTATCCATAGGAGCAGCTTCGGCGTGCTCGAAGTTAACCTCGACATGTAAAGCTGAGCGCAGTCAAGTCAGCAGTGACCAAACCGCTGCGACCGCATAACACAAGCCCATGAATTCTTGTAAAATAGTCCCCCTCGTTCTTTCCCAGTATTATCATTCCTGAAAGGTTTATTCACGGAAAACTTGGTCTATGCCACAGTCACCTGTGGTCTATTCCGCTCTGCGTCAATGTATGTGCCCCATATACGTGTGAACATATGCCTTCTCAAGCACATGTACACACGCCTATGGGGCAATATAGACGTAGAGCGGATAAGACCACAGGTGACTGTGGTCTATGCATGTGAAAAATATATAATCCCCCCGTATTCCTCACTCGTGTGTCTGCGTCGCGGACTCGGGATTCCCCGTGTAGCGGCCGTACCCCCCTCGCCTTCGGCTCGGAGGGATATGGCCGCTACATGGGGAATCACTCGTCCGCGACGCAGCCATACACCACACTCGTTCGGAATACGGGGGATTATATATAATTATTCACATTGTGATGATAGAATTATCAGACACAATTGGTTACGATTGTGTTATAGATCTGTGTCACTCCTCAATCTTTTTAGTTTGGAATCACCAGTGGATAGATATACGGATGCGAGTTAAACGTCAAATTTGCATGTACAGAATCGACTTCGCACAAAGTTCTTTTGCATACCAAAGACAGATTACCGCTAGTTGGGTGACAAAGGTAAAAAGTATCACATGTAAAACACATACAGACAAAGACACACACAGACACACAGAGACAAACACACACAGAGACACGCATACCGAAAAAAATCACTCCATTTCAAAATAAGACCAGTTTCATTAGGAACTAGGCAGAAATTACAGGGAGTCATTTTCAGGTGATAGTTTTATCTAGAAAGCGTTTAGGCCTAGGATCTTTGCAAGTCATGTGACTCATCATCATCGAAAGGTGTATTAATTGGTAACAGTAGCTTCAGTGTCTTGTTTCCGTCGACCGCTGTAAGCATTAGATTAATTGATCAGTAAGTTGATCATTAAGAGATTGATTAGTGCACCGTTTTTACTCCATTTTCTCCTGAGTCGGAATTGTGTGATCAAGTTGTTGAAAGCAACCGTTCGTCCCATTAGCTAATGACTGGAATTTCCGGAAGAAAGCTTTCGGATTCACATCTGTTATAGTAAATGTATAGAAAGTAATTATTCTGAACTTTAGTCAACGTAAGTAAATGTAATTGTCAATGTGTTTGTTACAAAAGTAGGCCTCGTGGGCGTGTGTTACCAGAAACACATCGCTATCTCGTCGCTTGATACGTATCCGCACGTTCTCTTACCCTTGCTTGTACCGGGGAGGCTCTCGAGAACGCCGATTGCGAGTGAAAAAGGCAATACAGGACAGTCGGTGCTCGCATTGGGAAGCTCACTTTCAAATGATCGTCTTTGTTTCCCACTTGAATTGAAATAATATGCTACCACACTAGGTATAAACTCAGAGTCGCTCGAGCATAGATTTTGAAGTGGTTTCAAAATGGTGACACGGGCTTTAGCCAGTAATGTTAACAGGAAACCTTCAAATTTATTGACAGTGCAAACGCCGTTGTTCATACCATAGAATGTAGCAAATGAGACTCCAAGTGGCTATTTACATCTTAAGGGACTGGTGGTTTCCGCTCGTGTGTCCGAGTGTACACCTGCATCTACACAAGCATGCATCATGTATATTGCATACTTGCATGCATACATACACACACTTACATACACGCACACGCCGCATACACACAAACACACGTACACACAAATACACACATACAAACATACAAACATATACACATACGAATATTGTATATAGAGAGATGAGAAACCATTTCGGCCTACTGCCCTCAGTGTCCAAAATTGGTAATGAAATAATATCATTCTCTGTGGCAGTCAATAATTCACAAATTTTATGCTTCATATTGACATATCATATTGATCTATCATCGTTCAATTTATGACCCTGCTACTTGTTCTTTATACTAAGCACCCAAGCTGTAGGGTGCACAGTCTGAGAAAAAGCAACGATACGATCTTAAATGACAAAGTAGCGCAAAAAATATAATAAGGTAAAATGATAATCCCTAAAGAAACAATAAAAAACAAACAAAAGTGTAAAATAACCCTATAAGGTTATTGCTCTGAACCTATAATGTTGAAACTTTTGCATCAGTAGTACTGGAGAAGAAACGTCTATAAAATAACTGAGGAAAAGCCTCTAAAGTTCATTGTCGATTGCAAAAATCCAAGTCAGGTCACACCTTAGGACTTTTAAACTAGATATGAACCTTCTATTACCAGCGTGTTTAGAGCAGTGCCATTGTGTGCTTTGCCGCTTTTTGCCGAACCAGTCCATACCATACTTAAGCGTGATTGGCGAGTTTAGTGTTTTTAATGGCTGTAGCTCCAGGGCCTCACCAGTTTATAACACACAACCCTGAACAAACAGCTATACAAAAACGTGACAATAACATACCATACTATACAATGCAATACCATACCATGCCACACAACACCACAGAATACAATACCATACCATACCATACCATACCATACCATACCATACCATACCATACCATACCATACCATACCATACCATACCATACCATACCATACCATACCATATCATACCATACCATACTAAGTCTTTTTCATATTGACAAACAACAAATTCCATGCAGTCATCTTTTGATGTAGTTTCTACGCAACTTCATCACTCGACACCGACTCTAGGTCAATTGACGGTAATGTTCACAGCTTTGGAATACACTAATTCTAAAAAAGAAAGACCCTGACAAAAACCCACCATAATTTTCAAAAAAATACGAAGAACCATCTAGTTTGACATAAAAAGGAAACAATGAGAGCTGAATAGCTGGCTACAATGACCCTTAATAAAAGCAGGTATTATCTTTACAAAAATAAACCAACCATACCCTCCCCCCGGCCGTTAATAAAGAAAAACATCACTTACGCGGACCCGACGGAAAACAGAACACACAGTTCCTGCGAAATTTGCTGGCAGCCAGCAGGATTCATTAATAATAAAATACGGCGTGGAAGTATCTAACACATTTAAGGGCGTAGTAATCCGATCCTACCCTGAAGTTTGACACGATATTACCATATTACTGCAATATCTTTCTTCTTTCATGTCAATTATTCATCCGTACTTGATTAATAATTGTACAATAAGTCACCAGTATCATATCGTGGACATCGAGATTGACGGATATCGATGTGAACGGGTGTATCATGGAGGTAGCACAAATAGACAAAGACTGTATAACGGTAGTACAGGCTGTGCCTTTAACAAGTTATCCTTACAGAGCAATATTAATTTCGCTGAAAATTGTTGTATCACAACACCTTGACAAAATGAGTGACAAAAGAGGCGGCCAACAGACTACAAAGGTCGAGCTCGGTCGTTAGATACGACGTGTCTGTATGTAATAAACAAAAATAACCTAAAATTGTAAAGAAGTCACTAATTTACATATCCGTGTGAGCGGTTAAAAGAATGTTACAAGACAGAGGATGAAACTGAGTATTGTTTCCCAAGTTACTTAATTACAATCGGAAAAAAGTCGTTTTCGCCTTTTTGTGATGCAAATCTACTTACAACCAATGGCAATTACAATACATATAACTGTATGAGCAAGATTTATTAAACAAGCAATGTTTCCACCATCAAAATCTGAAAAAGCTACATTTAAAAAAAGTGAAAACAAACATTTACCGTCTTAAATTTGTAAAAATCAAAAAGTTCTTTTGTTCCAAAAGGGTTGAGACAGGGCTGGCAGCCATCTAGTATTTCAAATATCGAAAACTTCAAAGTGATTGTTTCCATGGTAGCAAAATTTGTATGGTGACCATGATTTTTATTGAAGATTTTGAAATAAAATATTTGGTAGCTTCCTTCAAAAAACAAGCTACCTAGCGGCTGATATAGCTCCCATATGTTATGTAGAGAATAACGTTACTATTTTTGACACGTGTTGATGAAGAAGGTGGAAATCTTTGATCGCTCATTTCAGTGGCCTTCCATGACGCTTTTTCAATATCAAGCGCTACTTATTTATTCAGTTGAACTTACGTTGAGGTTTAGTTTTCGGGTTTATCGCCTGGTTCAACGTTCCACATTGAGCCGTCCGTACGACTAGACGAGCGCTACCCACGACGGCACCCTATTCTATTCTTTGGAATAGTACAAAAACTTCAGCGACTCGAAATTTCGTCGGACATGCCTTCCATGTTTCCATGTCTGAATATATCGCGTTACCCTTTCGTAAAAATGTCATGACAGCACGGCATCGATCGTGACAGATAGATCTGTGCCCAGAAACGTCACTGTGAATTCAAAGTGCAGGAAAAAGTTCATGTTTATGACGTAGAACAGGGGTAATTAGGATTTCTTATCTGTCGTGTTCTACGTCACACACGTGGCGATTCGGTTCAGTTCATATGATAAAATGTTTAATACTGACACGTACTTATTATAACTACTAGGCGTACATTGGTGTATATTCATTGTGTTGTATTTCTTTGGCTGTACAGTATATCTTATATAATAAAATCGTGAATACAAGACATTTATATTTAGACATTTACTCCCTTTCACTGACAAATGGAAAGACAGACTAGCGACGGGTATTGTTCAAGGTGCGAAGCGCTTACATAAGCCCTCCATGTAGCTCTCGCCTTTCTTTTCCGAAGAGTGCCGACCATGAATCCTTTGGTAATTTCCGGATTTTCGCCAATTTTTAAGCGAAAGTATGCTCGGCAAAGTTTGTGTTGTTGTTGTCGCGTGGTGCTGAGCGGAATTGGCGTGCTGGCGAAAACGGGAAAGTTTTGAGCTTCGTGAAAGTGAGTTTTACCATGATTTTAAAAATTCCTCTCACATTTTTATGAATATATAATGAGTGTGTTTGAACCAAATTTGAAAGTCTTTTATCGATACTGTCTGGTTTTACCCAATGGTTTACGGTCAGTCATAATGCCTTTAAAAGTTGGACATGGAAAGACGTGTTTATGAAACTGTTGGCGCTTTATGTCTTGATTCGCGTGAAGCAGTGTTTCTGCCCTGAGAGCTCACAAAGTAAGAATGGTTGCTACACGACTGGCAGCACAATGCCATCTCGTCGTACTTTTCGCATAATCTCGTGCAGTTATCAACCACGAACAAAGTCTCCAAAAAATCTAACACCTGTGAAGCTCATTTTAATATGAAAAGGCCATAGTCTACCGAGACGACCATGGAACAAAAGGTATGCTGCGTTGCTAGTCTGTCTTTCTATTTCTAAGGCGGTGAGAATGCAAAAATTGATAATGTTCCATCTTTTTGCCCCAAATACTGTTGTTCTAATAAAATTTCACATCAATTTCTCGCTAAGACTTTAAATGTCACGAGCTCGACATTTTAATTATAAAAATAGCGACCGACGTGTTTATTGTCAATACAGTTTGTTAGCATATGCTCAAAGTGATTTATGCCGTACCATGCTTTACGTATTTATTTAGTACAAAATTACAGGCCCTCCTTCTCTAGCAGGTTATCTTTAGTGATTCGAAAAAATACCACATTGCCAAAGTTTCTTGTGTTCAGTTTAATTTGCTGTACCTACATGTAGTTTCTGCACCATTTCATCTCTTAAGGTGGTGAGAATGCACAAATTGATAATGTTCCATCTTTTTGCCCCAATTACTGTTGTTCTAATAAAATTTCACATCAATTTCTCGCTCAGACTTTAAATGTCACGAGCTCGACATTTTAATTATAAAAATAGCGACCGTCGTGTTTATTGTCAATCAATACAGTTTGTTAGCATATGCTCAAAATGATTTAGGCTGTACCATGCTTTACGTATTTATTTAGTACCAAATTACAGGCGCTCCTTCTCTAGCAGGTTATCTTTAGTGAGCAATATCAACGCTGGTAAAAATGTTGTATCTGAATATATGGAAACAAAACAAATGCGTCACGTGGATAAATGAGAGAAAACTAAAAGATTAAAAAGGTCGAGATACTGTGTTGCATATATCTTGGCTCTAGTAGACATAATTATATTTAAAAAACTTAAAATTCTCAGGAAGTCAGTGCATTTCATGTTAGAAATGTCCATATGAGCAATTTAAGGTAGAACGCACCTCGGGGACAGACATTCGGACTCTCAAACTTTTACAATTCTCTTCTGACTTACCACATGTAGGGGTTTATTTTAAAGCTCTTGGTGAAAGAAAACTTTTCACCGGCTTAGTTTTTCGAAATTCGAAAATATTCATTTTTCTCCAAAGAGTTAACACAGGGATGGCGGCCATTTTGAATTTCCAATATCGGTAAATCTTGGGTAATTTGTTTCTCTAGTACAGAAATTTGCACGGTGACCCCCTATTTTTATTCTTGATTTTGAAAGAGAATGATTGAAAGATTCCTTTAGGAAAGTTAGAGCAAAAGTTTAAGTCTTTCACTTTCGAGGTGCATATTACCTTAAAGAAAAAACATTAAAATACACAGTGGTGAAACTGACGATTGTTTCCCAATTTCCTTCATAAAAACGATTCGAAAAGATACCACATTCGCCTTTACGTGATGCAAATCTACTTAAAACACTGAAAACAAAGCGTATAACTATAGGACAAAGATTTATTAAGCAAGCAAAGTTTCACAACCAATACCAAATTGACTAATGTATAACAGCAAAATTTGCATAGGAGGGGCGCTTCGGAAGTTTTGGCTTGATGTCAGAGAATTTGGCTGCTTTATATGTATATTTGAGAGATGGGAACATGATGGTTTTCCTTGCTGTAAGAAGGAACGCTAATTGTGAGGAGGAGGAAAATGTGAAATGTAACAGCTGCGGGGCAGTTGTAGATCATGTTCTCTTTCCCTTCTAAATGTCTTATCCGGTGATTGCCTGGTGCTAGCTCTCAAGCTCTACAAAAGCAGCGCCCTCGAACGACGGATCTTCCAGTTTATTAACATGGAATCTTAAATTCACTGAAATATTCTAAACGCAATACTTTTAGTGAACCATTATGGACAATAATTAATTAGTAACAACAAAATGATTTTGAGCCCATATTCTTAGTGGTGAATTTCTTTGGCTATATCGTTGGATGTGAATCATTTCATCCCTCAATTCCGAATCAAAGTTTAGCTGACGCATAGAATGCGTCAATTGACGACAATGTTCACATATTTTGCCATGTTTGTTGTTAGAGGTATGTGTCACGGGGTCTATACGCAACAGTAATGAACCGACCAACGTGATTGTTTTTCAATACAATTTGTGAATGTCGACTATAGTTTTGTCCGGTACATATCTGGATTGCAATTTACATCTGTTATTCAGTCATAGGCAACCATAGTGCCCCTCAAACAGGTGGTCCTCAGAGAAAAAAGTAACCAAATGAAGTTGTTGTACATAAACGTAAGTATGAAAAAACAGTGAAAAGGTGAGGTAGGACAAACAGACTACAAAAGTCTTGATAGTTCGTTGAAAACGATGTGACGCTAGGTATTAAAACGAAAACTGTCCCGAACTCAATGTTTTACATGTTACAAATGCCCATGCTATTATAAGGACGATTAAAACGCTTAGTAGTGAAACTGACAAATTGAATCCTTCCCGAAATGACTTCATTACAAATCGTAAAACAGCCGTTTCTGCATTATGATGGAATGCATTAAGGAAACCACAAAAAACAACATAAATCTACAACTAAGGGGCAAGATCTATTTACCGAGTAAAATATATTGTTTTTAGCCATGCTATGAATTTTAACAATTTTGAGCTCATGAACAATTATGATGTAAAATAATTCAGATCTTCAGTTTACGTTTTGTACACCTGTGCTGTGTCAGTCTGTCTGAATACCTTTCAACGCTGTTACACGTTATTTGACTCGGGTCTTAACGTACAATGCTATTTCCTGACCAGCAAATATACACTACAGAGGCTATTTGGAGAGCAGATGTGCGTCTATTAGCTTGCGTTTAACAACAACAACCGAGTTTCTATTTTAATTAAGTTTTGTTCTACGGTTACTAGGCAAGACGACAAGTGTGTTTTGTGGTTTGTCACGATTGGTAAATTTTTATTGATTTCGGAAGATGGGGCAAGGAGTAGATATGAACACTTCCCAGTCATTCCTGTTTTGCCTACTTTCTTCAGACAAATTATTAAAAGCTACAAATAAGAAAGTAAGTTATCTTCAGTAGACGAAGTCATGACAGTAGTCTGCTGAAAATCTAGGAGGAAAATTCCAAAACTTAGTATAGTAATATTAGTTTTCGGCGGATATATAGGGTGATAGAGTTTCAAGGATAGAAGTGTGGGGCTGAACGCCGAACGCCTGTTTAGTGTTAGGAAGAGTACAAAGGTTCAGCATTCGGCCTAACACCGGGCTTTTGACCGACTATCCAACAACGCTGCACTCATCTGTGATCAGGACAGGTTCTCTTGAACCGACATGGAGGAGACACCATGCCAGGAAGCTCCTACACGGTGACATAGCATATTTGGAATGGCTGAAGATTTAAAGACCCCGGCCATATACGCCATAGTGTTGTTGACATACATTCGCAGCAATATTGAAATAGGCACAAAATGTGTGATACTTTCTAATACTGACTTACATTCGAAACACATGAATTTTAGAGGTGGACCAATTGACATCCGGGGCGTCTTTAAGATTGATGAGGTAACATTAGGACCATAATATAGTTGTCAAAAATCACAGATGTAATATGTTTATATTATCTTATGTTTACATCCCAAATTACTTAGCGATATCAAACTTCAGTGTGAAGAAAAAGCCTAAAAACTGAACAAGTTTTAAAATCAAAAAGTTACTACAATTACTGGCCACCATTATACAATTCGGACCCAGGTTTCACTTGTCCATCTTAATATCTTACCGGATGCATGCCTGTTGCTAACTATGTGAAAGCAGCGCCCTTGACCTCGAGCCATTGCTCTTGCTGCCCATTTAGAGGGAACTTCAAATTGATAGAAACCATTTTTAAAAAAGGATATTTTTCACCTCTTACAAAAACTGTTACGAACTCATTCACAACAAGTAAATATTGTCCATGTGCTTAACTGAATTTTCTGAACCTAGGTTGTGATTGATTTTCTTCGCCCTCTCACCCCTCCAAGCTGACTCAAATGTCTCGCTGACTCCGAGAATTCACAAATCGTCGATAATGTTCATCTTTGTGCACAATTCGTGTTGTTTTAATTAACTTTCATATCAATTTCTCGCTGTTAGACTTTTGAAAATAGCGTAAAAATAGCAACCGTAATGTTTATTGTCAATACAATTTTCAGCATAGTCTCAAAGTGATTTATGCGGTGGCCTATTTTACTTGTTTATTTAGTACTGACATACCTGCTCTCCTTCTCTAGCAGGTTATCTTTAGAGAACAACACTGGTAAAAATGTCATATCGGAATATATGGACACAAATGAGACAAATGAGAGGAAACAAAATATTACAAAGGTCAAGATCGTTTGTTGAACATATCGTGGCTCTATGTAATTATAAGAAAAAAAGGAAACACTAAAAATTGTCAGGAAGTCAATTCTTTGCATGTTAGAATGTCCATGTGAGATGTTTTAAAGAAAGTTAAAATACATGGTGGTGAAACTCATGATTATTTCCCAAGTTACTTTATTACGAATCGACCAAAATACTACATTTCCCTTGTTGTGATGAAAAGCGACTAAAATCCAATGAAAACGAAGCATATACCTATATTGCAAAGCGATTTTAAGTAAGCAAAGTTGCACCACCAACAATATTATATGGGAGATGCGCTTAGGAGGTTTTGGCGTTAGGTGAGGGAAGTTAGGAGATTTACATGTTGATTTGAGAGGAAAAACGGATAGCTTGCCTTGCAGGAAGAAAGAACACTAACAGTGGGAAGGAGGAAAATGTGAAATATAACAGCTGTTGGGTAGTTGTAGATTTCTCTTTTCCTTCTTAATGTCTTATTGTGTCATTGCCCGGTTCTAGCTCTGCAAAGGCAGCGCTTTCGAACGATGGATCTTCCAGTCTATTCGCAAGAAATCTGAAATTCACAGAAATATTCTAAACGTAATATTTTTAATGAATTTTATGGACAACATCAAATTAGTAACACCTAAATAATTTTTGAGCCGAAGTTCTTCAACAAAAACCACTCATCACATAATTTTAAAACGAAACTCTTCAAAGCTACACCACACCAAAAAGGCGTTGACGTAAACCCAACATAATTTTAAAAATGAAAGACCATCTTGTTTGATGTAAAAAGGAAAGGAAACAATCAGAGCTGAATAGCCTACTGTGATGGTGCTAAATAAAACAGGTATTATCCTTGCAAAAATTAAACCAACCATACAGCACCACCCGCTTAAAATCAACAACATAACGCGCTGACTCCACAGAAAACAAAATACGCACATAGATTACAAAAATGTGCCGGCAACCGGCAGGAGTCATCAATGAAATACGTCACGGAAGTATCCCAAACAGGTGTTGGATCCGATCCCACTTTGACATTTTACAAGATATTTGAAACATTTTGCAGTATATTTTATCTTCGGAAACACACGTGATGAGTAATTGTACAATTAGTCTCAGTATCATGTCGTGGACGTCAAGTTTGACTGACATGAATGGTATTCCTTGCGGGTTGTAGTTGAGTGTATCATAGGGGTAACATAAAGATTATCTAGCGGTACTGCATGGTGTTTTATGCAGTGGTGTCCCTTACATGTTAATTAAGTCATATGCCAACAGGCTGTACCTCTAGCACTTTATCTTTACAGAGCGATCTGCTGAGAATTGTTGTATCTCAACATCTGCACAAAATTAATGAAAAATCTGAGGCAACACAAAGACTACAAACGTCGTTAAAAAGGACGTACAGTATCCCTATGTTATAAATCGAAAAGTACTTTAAATTGTCAAGAAGCGAATGATTAATATGTACATGTTAGAAATGTCCATGCGAGAGTTTACAAAAATTAAAATACACTGTCGTGAATCGTACGATTCTTTCCCAAGTTACTTCATTAAAAAATTGAAAAAAAGACGCATATTATAAGCCACTTGCCAGGTACTAAAAGCCAACGAGAATTACAAGACATATCACTGTTTGAGCATTGTTTTATTTACTAGCAAGCAAAGTTTCACCACCAACAATAATCTGAAAACAACTGCATTTATATTGGTGAGACTCTTGGGGATTTCTAGCATGAGGTAAGGAATGTTGCGATATTAAATGAAGCTTTACTTTTGAGAGAAAATTGGAGACGTTTCCTAATGGAGACGTTGGAATTTCACAGTAGGAGGCAAATTCCAAATAGACTTTGGAAGTCATCTTTTATTAACTTTCACTTGTCGTTCTCAACATGTCCATGACGCATAGAATGTGTCAGTGGACGACTGTGTTCACATATTGTGAATGCACTAACGCTTGCTTATATGGGTAAATGTCACGGCGCTTCTATAAGAAACAGTAATGAACCGACCAACGTCACTGTTTTTCAATATAATGCGTGGATTATAGTTTTGTCTGCTACATATCGATATTGCATTTTGCATCTGTAATTTAGTCATAAGCGACCTTGCTGCCCCTCTAACAGGTAGTCTTTAGGTAACAATAGTAACAAAGTGAAACTGTTGTACAAAAACGTACGTAATGACAAAAATAGCGAAAAAGTGAGGTATAACCAGCAGACTACAAACGTCTCGATGGTTCGTTGAAAACGATGTGACTCTATGTAATAACACGAAAATTGTCCCAAGCTCAATGTTTTGCATGTTTCAAATTTCCATGCTATTATAAGGACGACTAAAACGCATAGTAGTGAAACTGGCAAATTGAACCCTTCCCTAAATAACTTCATTACACATCGTAAAACAGCCGTTTCTGTATTATGATGTGAGTGCACTTAGGAAATCGCAGATAACAAAAACTACAACTACAGGGCCAAGATCTATTTACCGAGTAAAGTACATTTTGTTTCAACACTATACTATAAATTCAATCGTGCAGTACAAATTTTAAGTAAAATCTTGAACAATCATTATTTAAAATAATTTAGCTCTTCACGTTAAATATTGTACAACTGTGGTGTGTCAGTCTGTCTGAATGCCTTTCAACGCTGTTACACTTTATTTGACTCTGATCTTAACCGACAATGCTATTTCCTGACCAGCAAAAATACACTACAGAGGCTATCGAAAGAGCAAATGGGCGTCTGTTAGCATGCGTTAAACAACACCGACCGAGTTTCTATTTTAATTAGGTAAATGAAATACACAGGTCTTAATGTTCTAGGGCGACTAGGCAAGACGAAAAATATATTTTGTGTTTTGTTAAAATTGGCAATTTTGTATTGATTTCAGAAGAAACGGTAAGGTGTAAATATGAGCATTTTCCAGTGATTCAGGTTTTGCCTACTTTCTTCAGTAAAAAAATATTAAAAAGCTACAAATGAGAAAGAAAGCTAACTTCAGTAGACAAAGTTATGAAAGTTGTCTGATACACATTTGCTTAGGAATATTTTTAAACTTAGTACAGTAGTATTGATTTCGGCTGATATATAGGGTGATAGAGTTTTCTCCACCCTTCACTTCATCAATGATAGCTCGTCATAATTGAGGTAGCGATGAAAGCTTGAACCTGTATGATCTTACTGATTCAATGACTAGAAGTGTTACAGAAAATATGAATTGCCTTATAACAAAAGAAAAATTGTTCGTGGCCAAACAAAAATGAATATAAGCTCTGCAGGAAGAACTGTTTAGACATACATTATACTCACTGGTCATTAGCAACATCACAATGAAGTCAACTTGCCTTTTCTTTTCTCCAATTTTTGTGGCACTTTGCCTTGTTATCATCAATGTGGTCGCATGTGAAGAAAAGCAAGAGCCATCTGCGGTAAGTAATGTGTTTACTGTGTCCAAAGTGGAAAGTTAATTTTTCCTTACAAAATCTCCATTCCGCAATCAGATAAATAGCTCTATCAGGATACAATACTGTGGCAAATTTCAAGTTTTGATGATACATCGTACGGTGTTGTACAGTTGACAACAAAATAAAACGTTTATACCAGGTACTGTATCATTGCTATTGCCATAAACGCTATGACAACCATAGCACGACGATTTTCATTACACTGCACCTGGTGTTCATAAGCTAAGCCCGCTCCAATCAAATGAACTACCGAGAGTTAATATTCCAGGCTTGTTCCTGAAATATCATAAGAAAAACTCCAGCGAGATAATACTGCAAAGAATCGTAAGTCCTCAAGTTCCCCAATACGTTAAAGAATAGACAATTTTACAGAGTGCATAGGTGGAACATTCGATAATATTTTTAAGTTTCTTTTCTCACAAAAGTATGTTACAATATAAAGTGGTGGTTGAACCCTCTGAAACTCTTTACATAGTATAAAATATGCAAAGTGATCGTTGACAAATTAATTCTCGTTTTGGCTAAGATTGACTCGACATCAACGATAACATAGAACATTACAAACATACAAGCTGTTGGCTCTTCGGCATTCGCCGTTGCAAAAATACACGAGGTCATTAGTTACTCTGCATTATCTCACAACGATAAAGTACACTGAAATCCTACGCGTGTTCGTCATATGACCATCAGGATTGTTTTAAAATTGATCCTTCTGAAGTACTCTACTCTATGGGTTTCGATCCATTTTGATGCTGTTGAGGATTTAATACTTTGTTATAGAGGAGGATGCAAGGTTTCGGCTTTGTTAACGGAAAATGTGGTGTCAATATAAAAAGATGGGAGCAAAGCTATTAACAACTTTGAATTACTGCTCAAAGTTAAAAATCAGTAATTTATTATGCAATTTACTCAAGAATGGCGAATGTAATTAGATGAAGATGGGTAAGATGTCCTAACTCTTAGTCTGTGCTCAAACTGCTTCACATCAGGGAAGGGTATAATCCCCGAACATTTTATTTACAGCCTCAAAGTTGTACCTCTTGCTGCGTTCCCGGCACCCCTGGACTAAATGGGAGAGATGGACGTGATGGGGTCAAAGGTGAAAAGGGTGATCCTGGACCCCCGGGGACTCCAGTGAATCCTAGTGGTCCTCTGACTCATGTCATGAAACAGTGTGCGTGGTTTGATTTGAACGATGGCCGTACCGATGGTATTATCACGGTATGTCAATAGATAATTTCTTACATTTCCTTACTGCCAAAGAAGTGATAATACTATAGAAATAACGGGCGACGCGCTGACCATTAACGTTTATTTATGGGCAAGGGCGAGAGGAAAGCCAAAAATTAACGGGCGAGGCTTGCCGAGCCCGTTAATTTGGCTTTCCTCGAGCCCGCGCCCATAAATAAACGTTAATGGTCAGTGCGGAGTCTGTTATTTCCATTATATTATCAACGAACCGGAGAAAACCGTCAAAATTTGCGAAAATTTTCGGAGCGAACGACAACTGGGCCCCAGAACTGAGCAATACGTGACGCACTGTCACGCGCGCTGTAAAATATTGGCAAATCTGGAAATATTTTCAGAAAAAAGTATCTCAACTTTGCCCACAAGTGCTCCATTTTATTTTGTGATTGATTTTGATTTACGTTTGAGCTGTAAAATTACGATACTTTGAGTTGTTAATCTTATTATTCATATTCACGGGCATATAAACAGACCATTACTGTGTATTTGTGGTCAGTCACGTGGTTCAGCTCGACCAATCAAAATGCGACAGGCAGGGCATGGTAATATAATGGTACTTGTACGACCGACATGATCAATAGTTAAACCATTCTCAGGAACTTATATGTTGACCGCGGTAAATAAACGATTTACTGTTCAGCGCCTCCCTTCAGGAATAGCTAGCGAGAGGCCGTTGAGATACAGAAATAGAGTAGCGGCTCAAAGTCTTCAAAGATAACACCATTCATTTCTTAAACATCGATGTTGCATATTGTCAGGTGTTGTCCCTTCTTCCTTCTCCCTTCCAACTGATCCTTTCTGTCAAATACTTGTGTTCGTAAAGACATCTCACATATAAAGTCGTTATTTGCATACAATTAAAATTGAAAGTCGCCATATCATTCTCTATCCATACGGATGTTATGCCTGATTACGATTAATTCCATAAATTAAGGTCGATAGCGGTTTGCATGGAAAGAAATTCAAATTAAGTATAATTAATTTGAAATGGAAACACAACTATTTTTGTTCAACTTTTCACAAAGAATGAAAGGTTGTTGTTATCAAGAATTACATACTGGTATTACAAGTTCACCGCGTTTGAATCTGTACTGTACATGTAAATCTTTACTTGAACCAGAGAAATATTTGAACTTTCTGAGTTATGATAGAAAGAGAATTTTAACCAGGTTTCGTTGTTCTACTCACAAACTTAATATTGAAAGTGGTCACCACCTTAATCTGTCAATTCAGCAAAGAATTTGTGCATACTGCAGACTATACGAGAAATATAACATTAGTAGACAATGAATTTCACTTTTCTTTATCTGTGCGTTGTATCAAGATATCAGAGATATTCCTTTAAAATATAGATTAAATATGTATGTATTTATGTGAATAGACATTCCGATATATGAGCATCACAAAATAAGCGAGTCATCTCTCGTGTATCTCTTTATCTTTTAAAATCGTACGGTTTAGGAAACCAGAAGACTTATAGGTTTGACAGCTTAGATGTATGTATTTCTGTGATTTTCCTGTCGATTAAACCAATATTGTATTATTTGTGTTTTTGTTTGCCATCATGATCTGTAATTTGTCTAGATCTGTGGTTGTGAACCGTCTCATTGTATGTCAGTTTTAAGGCTCAGCATTAATTTGCAATATAAACGTAACTAAACTAAACGAAATTCAAATTAATTTAGCTGATTGGATTACACATTACAATACATTCATAATGAGCCTCATTACATTCTTATTTGTGAATCATTTTACCTGGTGACTTACTAGAGACATTTCTCACTTCTTTTATAAGTTTGAAACGTTTGTAAATTTTCTATACGATAGAAATCGGTCTTACACTATCAATTAAACGACAATAACTTAGGTGGTATCAAATTCCTGACAAACGCAAAGATAAGTCTAAACGGAACTCTAATCATTCTGTCACTATCGGTAAAGGCTGACATAACAACTGTTACCTTTAATGTCTTTACTAAATGTTCAAACATTCCACAAATTGAGAAATCAAAGTCGAGTTTAAAAATATACCATAACCATTCAATATGTATACAAAAACCACGACCTGTTGACAACCGACTGGCTGAAAAGTGATATTGCGTGAACTGCATTGAGTTCAATGAATCACATGCACATGACATACTCGCTGGCGTATATCGAACGCAAACTCGATCAAAGCAATGAAGTCTTGGGAACGATTCTCTCCACGTCATCGAGCCCTTTCTTTCCCTTGGAAACACCGGCTCCTCTTCTTCAGGCTTTGCATAGTCAATAAACAAAACCAAAATATTACTGTTCTGCGGGTAACAGCATACTATAGCGCTGTTGAACGTCATTTGGTATACATTTTCCTTTCTTAACCGATCTTTAAGTGTGTATAAGTCAGCCAAAAACTGGCAAGATTGAAGTCGAATGTGCCCATATTGAATAATTTTACTAATCAACAAATGTTTCGAATGATACAGGACAACTTTGCGAGAAAACTCTGTCATTTGTTAATTGAGATTTGGCCCAGTATTCTGCAGGTGTGCCTAAAATTGATTACCAAAAAATCAAAAATAGATGAGTTGTGTAATCTCACTGGGAAAAACCAGTAAGTTCTCATAATAATAGAGCAAGCGCAAATGTATCCAGAAGGTGTTTTGATTACCCATAGCGGTTAAAGCGACGTCCGTGAATAGACAAAAATATGAAATTATTAACAAATTACACGTTACAGGTACCACATTACTTTTCATGGTAGTTTTAACTTATTTAGCACTTTTCAGAATTGTCGAGAGATAAGGAAAACACTAAACGTAAAAGATTCCTTTTCTAAGTACATGATAACTTCCCTAGCTGGTGTGTCTATAAATGTCAGTCATTTCAATCTTACTAATTGGGGCTTTAAATTCCGTCAAATCAGACGTGTGAATTCAAAAAACAGTCCGACACGACAGCACTTCGAGTCCTGTGGAATGGTGATATGCGTCAGATGTCAGCGAACGACACCCCTTCTTGCTCGCGTTGGTACTTCACTTTCAACGGTGTGGAGTGTAGCAGTCCATTACCCATAGACGGTGTGATGTACTCCAATACCGCAGATAATCGTCACCGGAAAACGTCAAGTAAGTGAAAAAGTATGAATTAAAGGAAACATCATATCATAACACACAAACAATTATCCTAGACCGCTCAGCGATCCCTGTAAAACTCTCGGCAAGAAAATTACAAACAGAACACGGTGATTATTTCTTGTAATTACGTACGGGCAAATGGATGAGCCGCCAAACATTTTTTTACATCTGTCAATTTTCCAAAGTTTGCTTCAGATGTTATGTAGTTCTGCAGCAGAACTGTACGACTTCATCAATACCAGCTTTAGAGATCAACAATGGGTTACTTTTAAGTAAAAAATGGACCATTACAATTGTAGCTAAGTGATCGACAGCTTTGACAGAAAAAAAATTATATCCACCCTGATTGAACTGTTGACAATAGCAAAGCATATGAATGTGTTTGAACAATTTTATAGCCTACGCATCGTTAGTTTGTAGTTTGTCATTACAAATAATTCAATAAATGAAGCGACTAAAAAAAATCGCTTCTTCTTATTGATCAATAATTAAACTTAAGGAAATCTTTTAAGAAGAGGTTTTGGTTAAAATTATTCCACATGTTTCTGCATGGCAATGCTGTGAATATGGTACTTAATTTGCGATCATTTCAAAGTCAGCAATATTAACGCGATTGATAATTTTCAATTGTCGATCTCACTGATTGATTTCGATTTTTCCATCTGCCTTCTTATGTTTCCTTGTAGTCGAAGGGCTATGCTTTGGCATATATGCTGGCAGAGTAAATGTGGAATTCCGTATCGGAGGATGTAGATATGAAGGGACAAGAGGTCATGCCTACACCGGATGGAACTCGGTTTCTCGCATTATCGTGGAGGAAATGCAGCTTGACGGTTAAGAAGTTACATAGAAATAGAGCAATCTCAGATTTCATTCAATGAGCATGACCTCATACATTTAGTAGCTAGGTTGTGTAAGTTGTATAAGTTTTACGTGAATCTTTTACTACTTTGGAAATACTTGAGAACCTTTGATCTGTGCAGTTCTTGCACAAATTTGCATGAAAACATGGCAATCAAGTAGATATTAATCTTTCTACATGGACAACTGGCTCTAACTTTTGGTAGTATTTCATTCGTTTTGTCACAGAAAAACAGTTCATAAAAATTGGCTAAAATACAAACTGTTAGCCTTTCAGACTCTGTTCAAAGCGTAGAAAATGCAATGATTGTGTTCGCATAAGACAGATAAGAATTCTAGTCCGGACTAGACTACAACATTGATTGATAACATCGGACAATACACAAAACAAGCCGTGATGAATAGTTAAACACTGGGCATTGTGACATGCGTTTTTTATGAGAAGAGCAAGAAGCTTATTTTTACAAGCAGAGCAAAACGATTTGTGTGTTAAAACTAATGGGGCTTCAACATAGTTTCTTCTTACCTTTCCAAGTCAATAAATTATAGCATTATTCTTGTGTGCATTTGTTAATTTATAAATCCGGTCACTGTCTGAAAATGTACAACTTGGTAATCTACCATCATATCTTGGGGAGTGTCAAATTCTTATTTCAACAAGGATGATTTTTACATATGTGCTAGCTTTCTCCATTTATAACTCGCACGATTTAAAAAAAAAACGATAAAATAGTAAAGGAAGTTGCATTTTAGGGCTCCATCAACTCCATGTAATTTGAATCAAGAGGGAAAAGAGTCATGCTTTGCTCTTGCATCATGTGATACGGCAGGAACCATCTTCGGACGGGTATGGATTCCAAAACAAAATCGCGAGAGTTATAAATTGCGAACATAGCTTTTCTGTGGTAAGTGACCACAAAGATTCTACAAATGTAAAAATGATCCTTGGTGAACTTCCCCTTTAAGGGAGATCAACTGGTAAGGCTGTAAGTAACTGAAAAATAAATAGTCTGGCAAAATTGTGGACAGGTTTCTCATATTCTGCCTCGTTTTATACCCTGGCCGATTATCGATGCATATTCGATTTTTGGTAGATCTTTTATAAACGTGCCTTTGAAGGAGTTCTAATTTCATATGTTACTTCAAGAGGTGGATGTTTCAATCGAAATGAGGAAAATTATTCTTCATACAGACGAAAATTCTATCGTACTTGGGACAAGTCTTCCTAAAATGAACAAAAGGAAAATGTGTTATAAATTTGGTGGCTGTTGGAATGAATCATTTTCAGAAAAGGTCTTTTATGACCAAACTTTGGAATATGGGCACGAACAACTACATTCCAACAAATCTGAAAGATGTCATCTTTGGGCGACTGCACATATTATAGCTATTAGCCGAGTCGTTTCAGCGAATGTGTTTAGAATTTCGAGGCATCTATACAAGCTGTTCAAAAATAAAAATGATATAAACGATAGAGTTGAAATCTATTGAATGGTTGCTTTGAATGCAAATATTTTATATGTGATATTT
Organism: Ptychodera flava; assembly: GCF_041260155.1. Classification (NCBI taxonomy): domain Eukaryota; kingdom Metazoa; phylum Hemichordata; class Enteropneusta; family Ptychoderidae; genus Ptychodera; species Ptychodera flava. The sequence goes on along the minus strand of NC_091933.1, from coordinate 7,342,819 downwards.
GGGCAAATAAAGGCAAAATAATTTCTGTACTGGAATTTAATCAAAATTGGAACAAATCGGAATAAAGTCATCCTGAAAGACCTGCAAAATTTGAAAGCTACAGGACGACTTGTTTGGACTTTTTTGACGATCACCTAAAAATCTCTGAAATTTACACAATCAAATTATATGAAAACTCATAAAAGCTGAAACGTCATTCGGTGATAGTTCATTTCAGTCGAGTAGTCACGATATATCAAATATTCATGTAAAAAAAACCCAAAAAATAGTCCCTGTAATGAAGATGGATATATATATAAGACAACACATTTCACGAGCGATTGAAAAGCGAGGAAAAAGGTAAACGAACCAAACAGGCAAACATGTCTTCGAGAAGCCTACAAGGTACCTTATTCTGGGGTCGTGATTGATACATGACTTGACATTTTTATGAAAATTACCAGCTAGAAAATAAAAATTATGAAGCACATGATATTCTATCTATTGTTTGTTATAAAAGAAAAATGGCTATGAAGTCAACAATTTTCTTTAAAATGATTCTATTAAAACTATCAACTTAGTCCTGTGATTAAGTTCAAAAAGTGTAAAGGCAAAGATCTTTTAACTTTAGCCAATGTAATTGGGTCGTCTTTTCTGCGAGAATCAAATATTTCCTATTGTTTGAATTCTGCCCTGCTGAAAATTCGCAGAGTTCACAAAGTACTATGGACATGAATTAACATTAATTTGGTAAAGGCTTGCAAAAATGCTTTCAAACCACACAAATATCATGGACGAGACACCAGTTTCTGTTACGACAGAAAATTGTCGTGAAGTCATGATTTTCTTTAAAATAAATTTATAAATCTAATGACTAGGTCAAGTGATAAAGTACAAACATTGTAAAGATCAGTCTACTTAGCCTTGTTGGGACGGCACAAAACTCGTAAATTACAGTCTCCTGAGAGTTCGTCCAGACGACACTGATGAGCGAGGAAGTGAGTCCTTCTCTGGTTACAACCTTGATTTAGGTCTGAACCATGCTAGAGTTCACAGAGTAAAACTCTCAGCGTGGAGGTCTTGAAGTTAAAGCCAAACTTTTGAAGTAAAACACTGACGTGAAAGATCCCAGGCTGGTGAAAATCTGTGAGGCCCCGTATTTACACTGAAGAGAACACTAGAAAACACTAGAACATTTTAGACTTTCTATTGATATGTTACTTACTGTTCTAAAAATATATTCACTTGTAGTAAACATGACCATCCAGAACAAACTCGACTAATCGAAGTCAGGTCATGGAGGAGAATGACCATGGAGGAGAATGACCTTCTTAACATTTCATAATTCATAGGTCACAATTTTGATCACTTTAACTTACAAATATCGGTTATTCTGTAACTATGTGACAAGAGGAATACTGTGTCAGTGAAAAGAACCTGAATATAAAAAAAATATCTGATTGGCTGTTCTTAAGACGAAATTTTGACATTTGTGATAAAATAAAATACACTTGAACCCTTAAATGAGCAAAGTGGTCCTCGAATGCACATCTGTGAATCATTATCTAACGAAGTCGTGACAACTTATTAATGACACCTTAGAGACAAATTTTAAACTTAATAAAGAAGTGATTTCAAAGAAATTTTGCAACTAAATATAAAGAAAAAAGTTTTTAAAAACGAAAAATGTAGATTTTATATGCAATAATTTACATGAACAACGCGACATAAGCACAGAATCTTCCTTTAAGTTCTATTTCTTTAGGTTAGGAGTGACATTTTCACGAGGAGCATCTACAAGACTAGATAGTTTGTTCATTTAAGGTCATTTTATCGATTTCCTCACACTGTTATCTGTTGCCTTAGTGCAAACAGCAACGGAGGTGAAATGTGCATCCACTGAAATTTGACCGTGTTATTTTAAGGAATGTGTTTGCAGTTTTGGCTGTATTCTGCCAGTCGGTGACAACGTAACTGTCCTGAAGAGACAGAGACGTAGACGTGAGTGCACAAACTACTACCATTGGTCTACTGTTTTCCTGTTGTGTTGTTGCATACATGATTCACCTTCATATACTGCTGTATTTTGTTCTTCTATATGATCAATTGTCATGTTTTATCAAAATAACAGCGTTGGACTATTCTTATTGAGTATAGTATTGTTTGACACCATAGATGCATCATGTGGAGAGACAATAAATATAAACCGCAAAAATTGCAAGTCTTTAATATTACCGATAGATGCCTCAAAGATCAAAAAGCTCCGTCTCACATATGAATGATGTCTTCACTTCACTATTTATCTGCTGTACGATTATGGGTGACACGTATTTGTGTCTTCCTCATGTCGCTTTGGAGCTGGTATCATACATCAGGAATGGGATCTGTCAGGAATACGCGGTGAAGCAATTTTCGAAAAATACGCAGACATTTGCAACGAAAGGCTATTCCACAGTCTTATAGAGGGGGAAAGTCGAAAGTCTACTAATACAACTATTTTTGCCGTTCCGACCTTAAACACAATGAATTAAGTGTGGTAAGGCCCCTGAAATTCCCTTGTCTTCTTTCTGACCACAATTCAACGGTTTAATGACTCGATGATCTATACTGAACTTCGAGAATTGATAATTAAATGATACACAACAGCGATAATATGCGGTATGCGGTGGTCGTCACAACCCACAAGCGTACTGTGTACCCTCGAAAAACTCACCACTTTTATTTACACAATTCCCCCCTTACAACGCTTTGTCAAAAGGCAACGGACTTACAAGATCTATAAAACTGCATCACAAGATTAAGAGAATATACACACAAAAAAATGTGGCGACATCGTGGACTTTCGACCGAGACTGAAGACAAAAGACCTTTACACCAATATATACGCATTCAACACCTGGTGACACAAGCGTCAATCAAAGGAATTCTCTTATGTAACGAATAGATAGTAATTATATGCTAATCTTCGAAACGCTTATAATTGTTCATTTCTCATAGACAGTAAAGGCATGGTCTGCTTACGCCCTCACTCGGCGATGGTGATGCTTGTTGATACTTGAAGTGGTGCAGACTGTGAGCGATCGCGACGTAGAAAGGCTTTAGTGGCTACCATGCATGGAGCTATTTATGAATAGCTCTATGCATGGAGAGAAAACAAGTGTTTTGTACAGTCTAACTCAATCGTTCAGTAAAACATCTTGATTAAGCTGTAAGTGTTCCAACTTTCCTTTACTACAAAATTATACCAATGGTGTATTAAAGGTGTGTGCGCCTAAATATCAGATATTTGGACTCTCAAACTTCTACAACTTGTGTGTTTATTTTTGTAACTTGTGTGTTTATGGATATCTATATAATCTATATGGGTAGCGGTGTTTTGAGTATATGTATAATATGAGAGAGAGAGAGAGAGAGAGAGAGAGAGAGAGAGAGAGAGAGAGATAGAGAGAGAGAGAGAGAGAGAGAGAGAGAGGGGGGGGATTATCCAATTCTATGTATACAGAAATTGCGATTGAACTTTTGTGCGTTATCTCTGTCATTCGTAAGTTACTTAATTTACCTATCTACCAATGACTGGCGGCCTTTACATTATCTATAGACACTTTAGATCGCTTTCCTTGGAAGTCGCGTATAATTTTATATTAGAAAAGACGGTAATTACACAACATTTCTATAAATTAAACTGGACGATCTTTACCTTCAAAGTTAAACACGAAACCCCCTGCCTAACAGCTAAATTAATACTGTACATGACCTTGAACAGAGAGTGCCATACGGAAAATTTCCAAATTGTGTATTTGAAATAACTGAACATCTATCAAGAAGACTTACTGAATATCCCTTTGAGGAGCAATCTGAAACAAGTATAATGACGTATGAAATGTCCACCAAAATTATGTAATACGACAATGTCCTGCGACTTATCAATCGTACTGTTATGGCATGCTGCCGTGCGAAAGTCATTCCGATATGCGTATTTCGTCGCGTAATGTCGTTAGAGGGCGCGCCTTCAACTTTCCGCTTTGCAAGATTTTAAACAATTTTTGTTACACACTGACTTTTGTTTTCTTTGTGCTTTTACTGCAGTTTATTCACGTCTTTAAAACTCCCATTAAGGATATGATCTGTCGAAATTGATACCATTTCTTTGCTTGGTGGAGATTTCTATTATTTTAGGTAAATACGTCAATGTCGGCCTCATTGTATAGCGGCCACGCAGCAGTGTTCGCTACTTAATTGTTGGGGCGTGAATCTTGGGGATGAATTAGCGAAATAGCAGGTCTCTATTCTTTGGTTGTTAACAATAGTCTGTCTGAAAAACTAAAGCAAACCAACGGTACAGTTGTACAAAGTTGAACTTGTATTTTAACAAAGCTATTTCATTTTTTCTACAAAAGTTCATGGAAGTGAAAGGATTAGAAGTGAAATTTCAAACAATGTTTCTTGTAATCGTACAGGAAGAGTATAATCAGCAGGTCTGCTGGTATGGGTAAATATCTTCAATTTGCATAACAACTATTCATAGCCGCTCTTTCCGAGGAATAAATCCCCTGATAAGTGGTTCTGGCTTCAAGATACCTCAACACAGTAAACTATTTGATTACTGTCTATCCTCTTACTCACACCTTTGCCCAGAACATACCCTAGCAGATAGTTGTACCTCTGAATCGTGCCACGTATAGGCTGCAGCGGCGCAAAAACGTAACTGCGTCATGTTCAAGCCCAACGCTGGTCCTATATACAATGTACATAACTCTGGACTAAATTTCAGTAAATATTACCTTGGAGAGCATCTGTACCCCTTTTGTGTTCTAAATTACAGAAAATAAATAAAAAAGGCTGGCTTGTACCGCTCTCCTAAATGAGTATGCTCTCGTTCGTTCGTCTTAGCGACTCATGCTGGTTCCGATCGAGCAAACACAGACGCAGTTTCATATCTATATAGAAACAAAACACCATGTAGAATAGTCAGTGCTCATCTCCTATGTACCTCGGTTTGAAAATATCGGCTTTTTGTCTGGCGCTTCAAATAGTAAGTCATCGTGTCGGCAATAAGCTTGCAAAACGCATATGGATGGATTTACGAACGGTACCAAAGAGATAACACCAGATAAATTATGACCCGTTGACCAGACTTGTGACAGCAGCACGAGACAATTAAAGGCTATGATAGAATGGCGGTAAGTTTGTTTTTCTCTTGGAGAAATATTTTGTCGGACGGGTTCAAATAACTGACTTTACTCCCGACATTTAATTGACGGAGGGGTTTTGTCAAATTTAAACAAGAATCCTCGAGATTGGTGGCGGTGTTAATATTGAGAATGCATATTCTTAAGGTCTTACCCGATGGACATGAAGGACGACACAAATATGAGAACTATATGTCAATTTGTTGCACTATAGATGAATTTAAAAGACGCTCATAATCATAGAAAATCACTATTCTCTGCCACATACTGATCCGTACCAGAGCCAAGATTCAACGCCAACAACGGTGGGTGACAAGAAATACAATAATCAGAACAAGACACCTACGGAAATCACTCCCCTTGTCGCACAAACCGAGTCGTCGGTTACGGCGACAAAGGAAGGACGAACGGAACGGAGAAATTCAACTTAAGCGGGTATCGCAACTCGAAAACGAGCTCTCACGGCCTCATCGACTTCGCTCTCCTGACGCGAAACTGCACGCTGATGAAATCGCTGGTTCTGGGTGGCAAGAAAGCCGCCTTCTACTCCGTACTCCTCTCTACGCCATACAATGATGGCAAAAGTGTCACGAGTTAGTAAAAAATACAAGACGACGTCGTGCATTAAACCACACGGCCGTGCATCACCGACTTCTGTGTGGTTGATAATAATACATACGTGTACGTCAAAGTATTCTGACGATGAACTTCACTTTAATATTCACCCCCGATTTCACTTTCAAATGAAATCAGAAAAACGAGGTTGACACGGACGATAACGATACGTTAGTGCCACTAGCGATCTTTCACTAAACGAACATGAGAAACGAACGAGAACGTCGTGTTTCAAGGCATTAGTCAGCTGTCGTCACATTTGCATATGTCTCGTCGCCAAATCTACATCGTGTTTGGATTGAAGACTAATTAATTAGTAGTCGGCGGGGACTCGTCAGTTCCTTTCGTCGTCTTTCGTTACATTGTAATATTCAGCCACTGCTGTGTATTGCCGCAATGGTAGCGGTTGATGCATGCCTTTCAATCAGAGAATAGCTTCGCGTGTGACAGATGGATGGCAGGACTGTGGGTTAGTGTCGATATAAATGCTCGCCATTTATTAGTGTACCTACAATTCTCGGGATTTGTCATATTGAAAGCATGCGTGTGTTCCAAGTATGGTAGGCAATGCAACCTGTTCACTCGATTGGCCGCTTGATGCAATCACGTCACCTAGTTTGACTACTTGAACACTTGCATATCTATCGCTTGTTTAAATCATGTAAAAAAACATATCTGAATGTGAAATGAATCTGCTCACGTTGTTTACAACAGGTTCATTACATAGTAGTACTCTTCACGGAAAAACAAAATCTGTCATATCATTACGTGCACATGTTGCTGGTGTTATGTAGGTCATTTACCCCACACTCATCATGACCTGAGTTCAATTAGTCTAGAACATTCTCAAGGTCACTGCCCTTGATGACCTAACAACCTTGAATTCAATTAGTCATGTTTGGAATGTTCTGGAAAGTTGATTAGTTGTGTAAGGGAGATAATTTTAGAACAGTAATTAGCATGTCAATAAAAGTTCTAGATTGTTCTTATATGCCTTTATAAAAGGGACGTGCTCAGCTTCCAGTCAGACTTTTGGGATCGTGTCTCTTGTGTGTTACTAAACTCCAGCAGTAGTCATTCTCAAGACTTTTCAAGACCTTCACTGTCAACGCTGGATTTATACTGTGGACTTTATGCAGCTGCAAGCCTGCAAGGACTGTTCATTCATCCGACTGACTGTTACAACTCTGAGACTGGAGCTTTGCCGTCCCAGCTGAGATAAGTAATCTGTACACTTTTAAAGCTTGTACTCTATCCCTGACTTAGCAATTAGTTTTATTTTTGTAATAATTTTGTTTAAACGTTAACTGCTGAGTTCACCCTTTGTTCGTTTTCTCTAGCACGTAACAAATTGGGGGCTCGTCCGGGAGACGATATTTTGAGCCGTTTGACAACATTTTGACAGCCTTTTCAAAACTACTGTATACTGTGAACTCAGCGAAATTCAATCATGGCGGAATTCAAGCCAGACGAATTTATGGATGACCTTGATCAGGACACATTTAATTCCCTCAGAAAAGACAACCTCATAGCACTGGCAAATTTCCTTAAAGTAGATGTCAAAAGATCTATGCGCAAGCGAGAAATTCAGTTCAAGATTGCAAAACATTTAGTTAATTCTGGCCATTTTGAGGAGTCTGCCTTAAAAGATTATGAGCCTGAGTCTTCCTTCGAACTCAAAAATTAGAATTAGAAATACAGGCAGATTTGGAGCTTAAGAAATTGGAATTAGAAAAGGAAAAATTGCAAATGGAAGAAAGGGAAAGGCAGGAAAAATTACAAATGAAAGACAAAGAATTACAAATGGAAGAAAGACAGAGAGAAAAGGAGAGAGAATTGGAAGAACATCGACTACAGTTAGAAATGAGACGTTTAGAGCTTGGACAGTCAGGAAAATTCTTCCCTTCAGTCAAGTTTGACATCACTAAGCATTTCAGGTTAGTTCCCCCTTTCCAAGAAAAGGATGTTGATAAATATTTCCTCCATTTTGAGAAAATTGCTGAGAGTCTGAATTGGCCTAAGGAGTCCTGGTCTATGCTTTTGCAGAGTGCTTTGGTGGGTAAAGCCAGAGAAATTTACATTCAGTTGTCAGTAGAGCAGGCTTCAGATTATGATTCTGTGAAGGAATTAATTCTCAAGGCTTATGAGTTGGTGCCTGAAGCTTACCGTCAGAAATTTAGGGATTGTGAGAAGGTGAAGGATCAAACTTATGTTGAATTTGCTCGAACAAAAGAACAACTGTTTGATCGTTGGTGTTCTTCGGAAAAGGTCAGTCAGAATTATGACAAATTACGACAGCTTGTTTTGATTGAGGAATTTAAAAGGTGCATCCGGAGTGACATCAAGACATTTATCAATGAACAAAAGGCAGATACATTGGAGGTTGCTGCACGTTTGGCCGATGATTATTCATTGACCCACAAATCTTCCTTTCTCAGCAAACCATCCCAGTCCTTTTCATACAGAAACAATGCAGGTAAATTTAACTCCTCCTTTTCATCCAAGAATTTCTCAAAGGACAGTAGAAAATCAAATGACAACAGTCCACAAAATTCAAGTAACACTCCCACATCATCAGATCCCAAGTCTCAATCTCCTTCTGACAAACAGTTTGGTACACTTTCTTGTAATTATTGTAAGAAAGGCGGCCATTTAATGTCAGAGTGTTTCAAATTGAAAAGAAAACGTGAAGGTCAAAGTAGTCAAAGTGGATCTAAGCCCACCGGCTTTATTTCTTCATCAACTCAATTAGAGTCTAATAATGTGTGCAACACATTTTCTGAGGTTAAACCCCTCTTATCCCCAATTAATGGGGTCAAAGTCAATTCTTCTCAAGATAGCATTATGGGTATTTTCGAGCCATTTATTCATAATGGTTTTATATCACTTTCTAGTGATTTCTCTTCCGCTACCCCTGTCAAAAATTTAAGAGATACCGGGGCTTCCCAGTCTCTTTTGTTGGCAGATACCCTGCCGTTTTCTGAAAAGTCATTTTCAGGTTCTAAAGTTCTTATTAAGGGGGTAGATTGCAATGACTACATTCCTGTTCCTCTCCATAATGTCTATTTGTCTTCGGACTTTGTTTCTGGACCTGTGGCTTTAGGTATTAGGCCTTTTTTGCCTTTCGAAGGGATTCACCTTCTTCTTGGAAACGACCTTGCTGGGGACAAGGTCATCACTAATCCACTTGTGACTGATAATCCTAGTTTAGATCAGGATCCAGAGCCAATTGAACAAGAGATACCCGATTTATTTCCTTCATGTGCCATTACTCGAGCCATGTCAAAGAAAACTTCCGAGAATCAAAATACTCTCAAAAATAATGTCACAGATGTTGACTTAAATGACACTTTTCTCAGTCAGGTGTTTGACACGGATCATTCCGTTATCCCTCGTGGATTTGAAACTTCCAGTAAAACTTCTGCTGACCAAAGTCAGACATTTTCTAGATCAAATCTCATTGCAGAACAACACAAAGACCCAGATATTTTGTCTTTGTTTTACAGGGTAGATGATGAAGGTAAAACTTCAGATAGCTCTGTTTCCTATTATACAAAATCTGGTATTCTCATGCGTAAATGGAGACCTCCAGACGTTTTGGTTGATGACGATTGGGCTATAAAACATCAAATTGTGGTTCCAAAGCCCTATCGTGCTGAAATATTGCGCCTGGCCCATGAAACGCCCTGAGCTGGTCATTGGGAGTAAGGAAAACTTATCATAAAATTCTCAGTCACTTTTATTGGCCTAATCTCAGGCAAGATGTAACACATTTCTGTAAAACTTGTCACACATGTCAAATGGTAGGAAAGCCAAATCAGACTATTCCAAAGGCCCCTTTACAGCCAATTCCTGCATTTCAAGAACCATTTAGTAGGATACTAATAGACTGTGTTGGGCCCCTACCAAAAACAAGATCAGGAAATGAGTACATGTTGACAATTATGTGTACATCAACTCGGTTCCCCGAAGCCATACCACTGAGAAATATAAAGACAAAGACTATAGTGAGAGCTTTAGTCAAATTTTTCACTTTATTCGGCCTCCCTAAATGTGTCCAGTCCGATCAGGCTCCAACTTTATGTCTGGAATTTTTCAACAAGTAATGGATCAGCTAGGCATTAAACAGTATAGGTCATCCGCCTATCATCCAGAAAGTCAGGGTGCTCTTGAGCGATTTCATCAAACTTTGAAAACATGATTAGGACCTACTGTTTTGACACAGAGAAGCAGTGGGATGAAGGAATTCATTTTTTGCTCTTTGCTGTTAGAGAGTCAATTCAAGAGTCTCTTGGTTTTAGCCCATTTGAGCTTGTATTTGGACATACAGTCCGTGGCCCACTTAAGCTAGTTAAAGAGAAATTCCTATCAGACGATGATGATTGTCTGAATATTTTGCAATATGTGTCAGATTTTCGTACGAAACTCTCTAAAGCATGTGAATTAGCCAGAGAAAATCTTGAGTCATCTCAGCAGTCAATGAAAACCAAATATGATAAAAACACCTCAAAACGGAAGTTTGAACCAGGTCAAAAAGTTCTTGTTCTACTTCCAATTCCTGGCAAACCACTCCATGCTCGTTACTTTGGGCCATACCTAATTGATAAGAAATTGAGTGATTTAATTACATCATAATAACACCTGACAGGCGAAAACAAAAACAGCTATGTCACATAAATATGCTTAAGCCATATTTGGATAGGGATAATCCTACTATAACTCAGCCTGTCAGTGCAGTCAGTTCAAACCATTATGAAGATAGTGATACTGAAACTGACTTGAGTGAAAATACTCTAAACTCAAAGCTGGGCTCGGTCAAGCTTCAGAACTCAGAAATCCTGGAGAAGCTGGAGTCTACAAAGTTGGCACACCTCCAGCCAGAACAGCAACAACAGGTGAAAGAACTGCTCCACGAATATAAACACCTGTTTCAAGATGTTCCAACGAGGACGAACGTCATCTATCACGACGTTGATGTTGGGGACAGTAAGCCTGTAAAACAACATCCATACAGACTGAATCCAACAAAAGCGAAATATCTCCAGGAAGAAGTCAAATACCTGCTGGACAATGACTTTATTGAACCCAGTAAAAGTAACTGGAGTTCGCCGTGCATACTTGTTCCCAAATCAGATCACAGTTATCGTATGTGCACGGACTTTAGGAAGGTCAACACTTTAACAAAGACAGACACTTTCCCAATCCCGAGGATTGATGACTGCATCGACCGAGTGGGAAAAGCCAAGTATGTGACAAAATTTGACCTACTGAAGGGATTTTGGCAAGTCCCTCTGACGGATCGTGCTCGTGAAATATCCGCCTTTGTTACACCAGACGGATTGTTTCAGTACAAGGTGATGCCATTCGGAATGAAGAACTCTCCGGCAACGTTCCAACGGATGATCAACGACGTCATATCCGGGCTAGACGGGTGTGCAGCTTACGTTGACGACGTTGTCCTGTATAGTGACACCTGGGAGGAACACATCAAGCTCATGCGGAAGTTCTTTGAGAGACTGAGTAAAGCAATGTTGACTGTCAACCTTGCCAAATCTGAGTTGGTTGGGCGAGGGTAACTTACCTCGGACATACTGTAGGACAGGGTGAGGTAAAACCTGTTGATGCCAAAATCAGTGCCATTTCAAGTTTTCCCATACCAAACTGCAAACGACAACTGATGCGCTTTCTCGGTATGGCTGGTTACTACAGAAAATTCTGTCCAAATTTCTCCACAATTACTGAGCCTTTGACTAACTTACTTAAAAAGAAAGTAAAGTTTGTTTGGTCAGAGCAATGCCAACAGGCATTTGATACACTTAAAGCCATACTGCAAAGTGCCCCAGTATTGTCTGCACCAGATTTCACTTTGCCATTCAAATTAGCTGTAGATGCTAGTGATACGGCTGCTGGTGTTTTATTGCAAGAGGATAGTCATGGTGTAGATCATCCTGTTTGCTATTTTTCACGCAAATTTAACAAATCCCAGAGAAACTACTCTACAATTGAAAAAGAGTGTTTATCTTTGATATTAGCTTTACAGCATTTTGAAGTTTATGTTACTTCTTCAAATCAGCCAATAGTGGTTTATATTGATCACAACCCTCTTGTTTTTCTGCAGAAATTTAAAGGCAAAAATCAGAGATTGCTAAGATGGAGTTTAATGTTACAGGAGTTTAATCTTGATATTAGACATATCAAAGGCAGAGACAATTTAATTGCAGACTGTCTCTCTCGTATTTAGAGTTTATTGTTGTTCACTTTCAGGAAATTTTACTTTAGAGTAAAAAAATTTTGAGTACTTAATCTTTTTCAAGATTACATTTGTAAAAGAAAGATTTTCTTTGAAAAATTTTCCTTTTTTGAAGAGGGGGTGTGTTATGTAGGTCATTTACCCCACACTCATCATGACCTGAGTTCAATTAGTCTAGAACATTCTCAAGGTCACTGCCCTTGATGACCTAACAACCTTGAATTCAATTAGTCATGTTTGGAATGTTCTGGAAAGTTGATTAGTTGTGTAAGGGAGATAATTTTAGAACAGTAATTAGCATGTCAATAAAAGTTTCTAGATTGTTCTTATATGCCTTTATAAAAGGGACGTGCTCAGCTTCCAGTCAGACTTTTGGGATCGTGTCTCTTGTGTGTTACTAAACTCCAGCAGTAGTCATTCTCAAGACTTTTCAAGACCTTCACTGTCAACGCTGGATTTATACTGTGGACTTTATGCAGCTGCAAGCCTGCAAGGACTGTTCATTCATCCGACTGACTGTTACAACTCTGAGACTGGAGCTTTGCCGTCCCAGCTGAGATAAGTAATCTGTACACTTTTAAAGCTTGTACTCTATCCCTGACTTAGCAATTAGTTTTCACTGCATGAAAACGCAATAATACAGATAAATTCACATTAATAAGTTGCCTGTATTGTAGAATAATACACGTGAATTCACATGAATCCACATGAATACAGGCTTGCTGAATACAAGCAATGGATTATTAACTGTATTCACCTGTATATGCACTATTCAGCTAAAATACAGGCAATAATTCATGCTAATACAGTAAGTATTAATCCGTTTTTATGCAGTGTTTATTTTGTAATAAATTTTGTTTAAACGTTAACTGCTGAGTTCACCCTTTTGTTCGTTTTCTCTAGCACGTAACACTGGTTTCATCAACTTTCGCACAGTACTCTCGAAGTTAAATCACTAATTTCAAAACTTCATTTAATATACAACTGAGCTGATTATTAACTAGACACTGCTAAATGCTTCATACGACAATTAGATATATTAGATCAACATCTGTAGCAAGTTTCGTCAAATTTAATTCTTTAATTTCGGAGTTATATCACTCATTGCAAAGTTCATTAAATATGCAAATGAACCCTTGATTAACTGGACACTGCTAAATGCTTCACGCGACAATAAGATATTTATCAGATCGATATCTGTAGAATGTTTCACTACATTTGGTTCCATAACTAACGCAAAAAGTTTGCAAACATAATTATTCTAAAATATATTTAAAAACAAATTGATTTCCCTGAAATTATCAAACATTAAAATCAAATTTGATTTAAACGTTCGTCTAAAGTTTGCAGCATCTTTCTAACCAAATCCAGGGTATGTGGTTATCTGTCCATGATGTTTAAAATACCGTACGTACCAATCCCTGTTTAGAGTGTGCAAAGGACAACGTTCCCCCTCATAACACAGTGTTCGGAATGGGAATGTGTTCACCAATTACGACATTTTCAACTAGTTGGCGAGATTCCCTTGAATTTAATCGGTGTAACATTAACGTTGAGCTCGTAATATGATATTTCAAAACCTATAAAGCACCAAAAGAACTGTACCACCAACGCCATTGGTTCATGCCAATAGTTGCCAATGCGTGTGCCTTTCTGGATCAACGCCGCATCAATTTAGTGCGAAGACTACGCTATGAATACGGTGGTTTCAATCGTGTTCGAACTCACAACGTACGGTACCCAATCACCTAGTGGAGAAGCTATAGACAAAACCGCTCGGCCAAATCCCCAATCTCAAAAAAAGATTGGCTCAATAACCCACCTAAGTTGTTACAATTTTTCTGACTGCGACCCCTCCACACGCTGTAGAGTTCGTGAAGCACTCATGCTCGTACGCTCACTATCACACATCGCACACAAACTTTATCGAAGCGAAGCAATGAATACATCGCTTAAACTGGGCGAAAGACAGCCTTGGGACAATTCTGTCCACCAGCAGAGCTATCAGCCCAGGGCAGAAAATACAGTGGTTTCTATCGGATACGAACTCACAACCTACGGTACCCAATCACCCAGCGGAGAAGCCACAGACAAAACCGAACAATCACAGAAAAATCCCGCAATATTTCTTTCAGTCTGTTAATGTCCCTATTTAGTTCTATTTTGTTTGTTACTATAATCAAACATTGTGCGTTTAATAAGTATTATATCTCATCAAAAATGAGTGGCTTACCTCCTGACCACGCATAGAAGTCTGAGTCGTGCTACTCACGATGTGAACGCTATCATATGAAAATCTCGCCGCTAATCCAAGGCTCCAGATGTGACCCCTCCATGATAATATGACCCTCCCTGTCAACAGCGGCGATGAACGGTCCCTCTAAGCAACTTTTTGCGTCAATCGGCTTGTCCGTGACACAAAGCACTACCCAAATATTATAATGAGACGAGATACGACGGAAAGAACTGACAACTATTAGGCTACTGTTCGACCGCGTTGCAGAATTTGCGACAAGACATGCAAATATGAAGAAAGCTGACAAATAGCATGCCTGATGGAAACACGACAAGCCCGGTCGTTCTCGTTCGTGTTTCTCGTTCGTTTTAATATTAGTGAAAGATTGCTAACGTAATGAAGCGTGCAAAGAGATACTATTGAAATCACGTGGTAAAGTTAAGGGACTGGACGTAAATTAGCAGGTGGGAGGGCCGGGGGATTTTGCAAGACAGTGGCCAAAAATCATGACCCTTCCCCAAATTTAGTCCCAAAATTTACGACCCTCCCCCTACGTAAGGCAGAAAATTTTGTGACTCTCCCCAAGTTTCAAAAAATAGAATATTACAAATTGATCGAATCTTCGACGTTCAAAAATTGAAATGGGGATTTACAACACAGGGCACAGGCGACCCAATAAGTACTACTGGGTTTTTCAGTGTTTTCTCTATCATTTTCTCTTATTTCTTCATGCTCTGAATGATCGGATTAAATAAAATAAATGGTTTATATAACATAACCTAGCCTCTGTGACTCTTTATTTAGTTTACACTCCATTACAAGGACATATATCTCTCATACACACATGCTGTAATTAATTAGTCAACACAACTAATCATGCTAATCCGTGGACTTATCAGGGATTTTACGGGTTGGTCAACATCGCGAAAGATAGGATGGTTACTAAAACGGGAAGGTAAGAAGCTCTCCTGAAATGTGTCCAGAAATTACCAAATTGCGGCCAGTCATGACCATTTATCCAAAATCTACTGCAGCCAATGTATTTCGATGGCCGAGGAGAGCCAGCTACTCTTATTTCAAACGTTTAAATGGTCGCGAACAGTGCAAACCCTGCCAGTGCCTTGCCTGCAGTTCATGGCATGAGGACGTCCGTAAAGCAGGAAGTCGGAAGTTGAAACCTTTGACCTTTACGTTGTTTATATGTGGGCAAACTTGTAAACATATTTCCCAGGGACAAGCCTGATTTTGACTAGGGTCAAAGTTCGTGTGGTTAAGCGTGGTTCGGGTGTGTTGCTAAGGTTTTGTCTGCCCACCGTCCGTGGGTGGAGGGACGGAGGTCTGCCTAATGTTTGCTGTGCGTTCTCGATAATTTTGCTGTATTTTTTCTCACAAACATTGGAAATTCGTTTAAGTTTTAAGAAACATTTCGTTCATGTAAGGAAATCATATAGCAAGTACTTCTTGCGCTGGTGCAAACTCTACGAAATATTATGATATCAACGATGTTTTCCATGATAGTTTACAAGGTTTCTTGTCTAAATTCGCGGAAATCATCAAGAATATCTAAAAAATACTACACGTAATTATGACTACATTTTGTATGTGTAGAGGTGTTGTTTGCCGTTCCGAACGTATGTTCTACACGTACGCGACGTTCGCGACGTATGGTTATCACTGATCAGCTGACGATGGAACGTAATTACGTGTAACTAAACTTCTCCATAACGATATGTTACCGGCAGACATGGAGATAATAGCGAGTGAATAGAAATGACGGTGACTGGTTTATAAAATTCACAGTGCTGGCAAAAATTCTCACAGGCTTCTTAACGTAGTGGCCGACATCATCGGTGATGTCAGTTTGTGTTTCGATGTTGCGAGGTAACCGCTCAGGTGACTTTAGAGACGCGACGGGCTACACTGCGCTTGTACGCCAGAAAAAGAACGGTCTGCGAGTAGCCATGTCGGAAAAAGCTGGAAAAATGGCGATAGCTTGGTGATTTTCGAGCGGATTTCTGGTAGTGGTAGGCTCCTAATAACCATGTTGTCGATTAGTGTTGGCAATTTGGGTGGAAAATATGGACCCAAAGCTAGCCTAACAGTATAAACGAAGTTTTATAGCCCGTGCGCCGCTTCTTTTGGGAATTTTGTGCACTAACACTGCATAAGGCACGATTGAAATCGATGAATTCCTTAGACTTGTAGCGACCATGGAGCTAGAAACTAGCTCTATGTAGCGACCAACTCTCTTTTACTATGCGAAAAGAGTAACCGGCGACATTAACTCTTTGACGCCGTACAGTCATTCTAGTCATGAGCTTGGTTGCTACCGTACACCAAAAATAACCGACTTTGACGTCAAAGGCCTGTTGCTGGTACGTACTTTGAGACAGAAAATAACGATATGTTACCGGTAGACATGGAGTTAATAGCGAGTGCAGAGAAATGAAGGTGACTGTTTTAAAAATTCACAGTGCTGGCCAAAATTGTCCAGTGTGTGCTCCTGCTAATGTGTCACCATTGTGCCTTGAATCACGACGCGGTTTGTAAATTATACTTGGTATATACACTCCAGAAAACGACGACGTGAAACATACATCTATATAATTTTGTTGAAAAAACTCATGAAACGGCAACTCCGGCGATCTTTTTCTGCTTGGTCGGTCGATACTTTCTGGGTGGCATTTGTTACATGGAGCAGGACCATGTCTGCTTAGTTATGTTAGAATTTGGCGCTTGGCAACGAAAAGCATGCGCGTTTCCAGTGTTCCTTTCGATCTAACTTCCCGTTTATTTTTGAATAATGAGCAGTGTTTGTTTGCGCATATCATGAATATATAAGCGTCCACTAGGTTTACGGACGTCCTCGGGACACGTTTCCCAAGATCTTCATACCTTCTCCTTTTTCATTAACATCACTATCTTTCCGATGTTGACCAACCTCTGATAAGTCCACGGATTAGCATAATTAGTTGTGTTGACTAATCAATTACAGCATGTGTGTATGAGAGATATACGTCCTTGTAATGGAGTGTAAAATGAATAAAGAGTCAAGAGGCTATAGGTTAGGCTATATAGTCATTTACTACGATCAGTCAGAGCATGAAGAAAAGGAGAGGGGCTGACAGTGACAGAGAAAACTGAGAAAAACTCAATAATAAGCTTATCAATATGTATGGGCCGCCTATGCACAGGGCAATATAGATGGACACCAGCAAAGGATGCCTGCAATTTTTTTTATTTCCTTCTGCTCGTGACAAGAACAAGTCTAGATTTGGATGTCAGCCTTATATAAGAATACTTTCAATGACTCGGTGTCAGTCACATTTGTAAAACTAATCTTGTAGACAAAGATCTGCATAATTGTATGCTACAGATTTTTCAGTACTTTTAATAAATGGGAAACCCCTGATTTGTCTGTCTATACAACATGCATTTCAATTCTTATGATAATGGTTTAATATACTGTTTAACTCTTACATTGCTTAAATTTCGTAAACCAATCACCAGATAAAGGAGAACTGGTATTCTTGTTTTCAGTGCAGTATGGGTGGATTGTTCTGGGGAACACTACAGGATAAACTTGATGATTAAATTAATTCATTGTTTCACCTTCTGCACTAGTTTGATGAAATGCTCAATTTTGTCAGCACACTTGTAAATGTGGCATAAACCACACAAAACAGTTTAAAGACTTTAATGGACACAAAAAATTGCACCACTTCTCCACTTCTCAAGTGTCGTTAGGCTATGCTGACAAACTGAGCATATCAGGCTAAAATACAGCAAAAAATACTGAAAAATCTGAAAAAAATATTCAGCTCCTGTTCTCTTTACTGCGTTAAATTTCTGTGTAACTTGTGTGCCAGGTCTTCTGAAGTCCCTTTAACAAACTTGTAGTACAGCGCACGTTTGTTTCAGCAAACTAAGACAATTGCCAGGTCAGAGTTGTGACAGCAAGTCTGAACACACATTTAGAGTACTGTAAAGTGTTGGGGCCTGATATCCTTGATCAATCATACATGTAAATTTACGATTTATAAGTAAATTTTCTATACTTCTGAAATCTTATGAATTTATAAAACTTTGACCTGCAAAATAAAAAACAACCAAACCAACGACACTTATTCATACACCATTGTTTCAAATTACAATGACTGACAGGCAAAAATAACAAAACAGCAAACATGGAATGTAGCCATTTTCATCGGGCATTAAAGGGACAAAGTCACTCATTTTTGACATAATTTTGTTCAGCTTAATTTCTGTTGAATCTATGCTTTTCTGCTGCTCACTGAAATGGGCTTAATGGCAATCTCTGGTAGCCACAGCTCAACTCACGTGTATGCATGGATAAAACATGTGATTACTTAATAATTCAATTTGAGGTATGTACCAAAAATTGTAACATAGTAAATTCATATGTTAATGTGTCTTATAAAAGGTAAGAATTGATTTGCAATTGCAATAACCTGTGATTGAGCATATTTCAGTTAGAAGAACAACATAAATGATCTATCAAAAGAAATTCAAATGGCAAAATGATGTCAAAAATGAGCAACGTTGTCCCTTTAAATTGGTACATATCTAGTACAGATTATTTTAATTCAAGTGCCAAGCAGCATAAGATTACACCCTTTGAACTCAAAAATGTTTCCAATTTGAAAGTGCAGTCTTCTGCTTAGTGAAATCATATACGTTTTTCACTATGGAGGTAGACACCAAGCATAGCATCATATGAAAACAGTTGAAGTCTTTGTACTAGATGACCGCTAAACAAGGTCTGCAGTCTGCTTGTTTCAAAGCTATACACTGCAAGATCCGAGGTGAAAACTTTCTTCTGGGCCTTTTTCACATTATGCTTGACCTGCAAGCCTGGTACGTACGTACTGTATTAAACTGGAAAATGACAGTAACTATAACGTCATTTAAGTCAGAGAATCGTCTATCAGTCAAACTTCACTCAACTATTTCTGTCCGTTCTTCCTGACTGTCAAAATTGATAGAGGTCTAAGTATTGAAAGTACTTAATTTAATGATGATTTTCATAAATATGTTTTACTTACAACTAGACTTAATTGTCACTACACCCAAGTGTGAACTTCATTCTAAAAATATTCAAATAATGTCCACGCATTCAACTCTGTACAAGTTTGTTTACAAGTGTCGAGCAGTACCATAAAGTTTTCTGAACGTACACTGTACTTTTTAGCCCATCATTTTCAGGAAATAAAGGTCTGTTTCAATGATTGACCTATTGGCTTATGAAAAATATATTAAGGGTAAGAAGGATGTTGATATTGCAATTCATAAGTCTCGGTGTTGTTTTCCTAAGCAGGAGCGTATCAGTATCACTCATTGATTTAAGTAGCTGCAGTTCCGAAGCTGCAGCTTTTGTCTTTTTCGACATTTTAGCTTTTAGTTTTCGGCCTGAAGTGTTAAGGTCTGATCAAGTTGACGTCCTACCTTAACACGAGTCCAGATATTGAGTTACAACGGCAATACTGCCCTACGCTTGGAGGATACGTAATCCATGTACCACTGACGCTACGCGAAGGCCACGGCTAATACCAGGAAGAACTCTCTCTAACGGGTGCATAGGCCTTCGCGTAGCGGCAGTGCCACCTGTGCTTTACGAGTATGCCGTTGTTGGCGGCAATCAGAGCAGCCAATAGCTGAATACTCTTACAATTCTCGTAGGGCTACTGCTACACCAAGTCAATGGCATATATCATGTAATATAGAGTAAATAGATGCCCATTTACTTTGGCTTTGAACTGCACATGTTGAATTTTATGATTCAACAGGCTGTCCAATAAGTCCAATGATAAATGCCCAAATTGGCTCATAATGGACTAGAGCACACTTACACACCATTAAGAGTGATTGTTATAGATAATGATCTTTAAACGTTTTCTTTTGAATTAATGCATGCACCTGCCATTTTTCTTAGGAATCATAATTGAGCATTTATCAAAATATCAGTGAAATTCATTATTTTGAAATGTATCACATTGAAAATTGAGGGAATACTGGAAACATAATGTGACACTGATCTCCACAACAATGTTATATGGTCATGTACAATGTATTGAGAAGTTCAATTTCTACATCGGGAAGAAATATAGAAAGTATGCTTATTAATAAACACACTACATGTACAATATACAGCCAGAATGCCATGAGTCATTCCCTTTTGTATGGTGGGTTAGCTGAGGAACAATAGATTGGATTTGCTTTTAACCTAATGGCAATGACAATTGCAGCAAGAGTGACAATTCTGTTTAGATGATTGTGGGGAAGAGATACACAGAGAGTTTGGAATGAGCATTTACTACAAGATAAGAGGCAGTGTGCGAGTAATGTCATACGAGCAATTTGTTTACAACTTTAAGTGCAAAGACAACTTCCCCAAAAATGTCTGACCCTCCCCTCAGAGGAGATCAAAGAATTGTGACCCTACCCAAAACAGAGGCTCAAAATATTGTGATCCTCCCCAATCCCCAGCCCTGCCCCTTCTAATTTACGTCCAGTCCCTAACTCTCGGTTGCAAAGTCAAAGACTCGCCAGGGAAGACACCACTCACGTCCTGATATATTGCAATTGTGCCAGTGGGTTTTCTTTCTTTCAAACTGACTCAGTGTAATAATAGGCTAATATTTATTGGCCTAAGTCGTGAACGTCTGTGGCGTATTCGTCCATCTGTTTACCGTATTTATAATTAAGTTGAGGATTGGGCTGTCTGTTTGCTCATCGTGAATGAGGTGAAATTGCAACAGCCAACAAAACTCTAAAATTATTTGAAAAGCAAAGTTTTCACAACTTTTTTCCAAAATTACGTTATTTAATCTTATTTTTATTTTGTTTAATTCAATATGCGGAAAAGGAAAACAAAAATTAAGAAAGATGGACGAGATAAAAAATAAGAAAGGCAGCATGTAAATCAATAATGCAGCTCTACTATACTTTCCCATAAGCACGCTTTGATGCGTAAATTTAGTCATGTCTTATGTTATTATTATTATCCTGGAGGCATCATGGGCCAGTGGCTAGAGCAGTGGACTCACGATCACAGGATGGTGAGTTCGAGCCCCGGCATGGCCATGGTGTTGTGTCCTTGAGCAAGGCACTTTATTCCTCATTGCTCCTCCCCACCCAGGAGTAATGGGTACCTGGTAGGACAGTGGTTGTAATGTGTGTGTTTAGCTCTGCTGCGCTTATTGGCTGCACATGTGAGCTGTAGTTTGCTCCCAGGGAGTTGAGTTGTATCATATTAGGTCCAGTGACCAGGGGTAATAATAATTGTAAAGCGCCTTGAGCACATGTACTGTTGGATATGTGCGCTATATAAGAACCCAATATTATTACAAAGGCATCTCACACCGCTAGCCCTTCGTCGCTGTATCCGGTATAAAGGTTGATATATTTTATATAAGCCGCCGATCCATTTTTCTTCAGCCGACTGTATTAATTCAGAAGTATATGTTGGAAGAGGTGACAAACAACATGCACAAGTTTGACGGTAAATTAACTCCCAAGTGTCAGCTAATCTACATACAATCTAGACATACGCTTAACTGTCGGAACACCAACAAAGTCATCGTGCGGAAGTCTTCATAAAGTGGCTAGAAGTTTAAGGGTACACAGTTCTGATAATATCTGTTTTTTTCATTAGTAGTTATTTAGACTGCCGTTTATTAAGATATGTAAACTATTCTAGAGTTGTTAGCATTTTTTAACGAGTTGAATCGAATATACAAGTTAAGTTGAACGAGTATAAACTGAGGTGGTAATTTTGGTTTAGCAGCTTTTTTATCATTATCGGGCTCTTCGGTAAGAAATGTTGTCGATACAGAACACCTTTGGCTCGTAAGACAAAAAAAACTATGTTAACTTTGAAGACTGAGAGTCTCTACTCTGTCTATGTATCCCGACGACTTCCGGCATGGCGATTCCACGATGACAGACAACCGTGAACTGCAATAATGTCACTCTCGCTACCAGTCGACAAATCTATTTCATTTTATGTACAAAGAACATCAATTACTTCTCTATAGTTTGCATTCCCTTGGCTAACCGATAATTTGCCGAAGTGCAGATGCGAAAATCCAAAATTTAATGTATTCATTAAAATTGCACACACAAGTATGCCGCCAGATGGACAGCATGCGATTTTTACCTATCTCTGTCTCGTCTGCAATAATAAAAACTCCAAAAGCTGTAACTTTTGGCGTATTTTCTTAACTCTTGTTTTCCTTTTTGTAATTTTTACAGTTTCTGATCCTTAAATCATGATGCCAATATGCATATATATCTAGGGTCGATTTTCGGTGACCAATTTACGTTGCATTATGTACACAACGCGTTGTGTTTCAGTACAGGCACTTCATTCATTTTTTCATATCAAGTTTTCTGCAAAAAGTGTAAATAAATGAATTCTACTGTTATCTAATAAAAATACCAATTGTAACCGGAAAATGAAGCTACAGCCGCTTTGGGCCGGGAAGTTCATTTTCATTGGTCAAACAGTCGCATTTTAATAACAGTGATAGGACAAAGAAAAGGTTAGCTATAGATCCATTGTCGTCTTATAATGAGTTGTGACCGACTTGCTCAGTAAAAAGTCAACACTCTGTCTTAAGTCTGTCTTGAAGAAAATCTTACCTGTAGTCGCTCAAGCAGCGTTGCTTTCTCTTCAGCGAAGTTGCTGGTTGCTATGAAGACTCCTCGATACTCGTTGTTTTCAAGAGTTAACGTAGACCGGGGCAGCAATTCCAAGGAGACGTGTTGAACCAGAGCTAGCGACAGGCAAGTTAGGAGGAAAATTCTTAAAAGTAGCATCATTGCCGATCGAATAAGTTTCTCCGGTCCGATACACGAGGTGTAAACGTTGGAGGAGTTGCGCAAGAATAACATCTTCTTTTTTACGTCGTGTTGGCAAGAAAGTAGCATGCTATATAGTCAGACAGGTGCCACTCACCGTGGCATGCTCTTCTCCGAACGGAACATTTCCATCGTAAGTTCAAGTTTCATGGCCAAGTCGCTGATATTTTACGATCGGCGATCACAATTGGACTCATATATACCTGTATACATATTATACCTTGCATTGTTTTTGCAGCAAAATTTTCAAGAAATCAACTAGGGTTAAAGTCACCGCTCTGGAAGTTTTCTGGCATAAAACAATATTTTTTGGGCGACACCATACAAATGCTAAATTAAAATTTTAGGTCACTGACCTTGTCGTTTCTGAGAAGAAGAATTCAAGTGATTAAAGTTATACTTTTCCCATAACTTATTAATTATTCAAATTCAATGTATCTCGGGAAATTCGGGGGCTACACGTTGGTTCCCGGTTCACATGAGTCAATCAAGAACCATCATTTTTTTGACAATTTGCAGAGGACCTTCAATGACCATTAATCTACGTTCATGTATCATGCTCGTATTTGAATACTATTGCACCAAATAACTTGAAATTTGGCACATTGTTAAAACTCAAAGACCTTATTTTTTCATTTCTTCACCATGATGACTGGTCACATGACAAATAAGCCATTTTCAATTGAAACTTTTAAATCCATCTCATTTTCATAAAATTAATCAATTAACATGCAATGTTAATTTTGAGCAGGTTTTTGAAGTATTACTTTTTCACACATTTAAATACTATACCTCTGCAGCTATACTATCGTGATATCTTATTCTACCTTATATAAAAGTCAAAGAGGGTTAGTGTCAAGAGAACAATGTCAGGTACGTGACCAAAATGCACAACTAAATTTTGGGTAGCTGTAGACCTTTGAGCCTCACATCATATTTTACCTCATTAATTAAGCACATATTTAATTCTGGGCTAAAGATAGGGCTAGAGGTCTGATTTAATGTATTAGAGCATAGCTTTTCTCACAAAATGTCACATGACTAGCCATTTCCTGTACCTCGTTAAGTATGCACATGTACATTTCAGGTCTTACACATAGAACTAGAGGTCTAATTTTTGGTAAAAAGGGATAAGTATTGGAGCAAAATCTTTTGACCAAATGGCACTCGATCTTGGTGACCTTTGACCTCGAATATGCTTATAAGCCTATAACTTCGTACCAACAAGTACTATATCCTTCATATTCACTATGGTGGGGACCTTACAGCGCCACATCCTGCATCTCATTCGTCATGCGCTTATCTCATTCTGGGCCAGCTAATCAAGCTAAAGGTCTGACTTTTGGTATGCGGGGATCAATATGGGAACAAAGTGTTTTGCCAAAATATCATGTGTCCTCGATGAACTTTGACCTCGAATATGCTTATGTGCCAATAAATGAGTAACCACAAGGTCTACACCCTTCATACTCGATATGATGGGAATCTGTACCTCATTAATTATGCTAATATCTAATTCTGGGCTAGCGAATGGAACAAGAGGTCTGATATTTTATAACCGGAGATAAATATTGAAACAAGGCTTTTTGCCAAATTGTCATGTGACCGAGATGACCTTTGACATGAATTTTGCAAATATACCTATATACCAGTGACCACAAGTGCTTAAGCCTCCATAATTGACGGGATGAATGACCTAAAGCCAACAAATCCTGTACCTTATACATATCTGATTCTGGGCTGACCTATAGGTCTAGAGGTTTGTTTTGTTTGTATACAGGGAAAATACGGAGCAAGTTTTATTTGCAAAATTTCACAGTTGCTGACATGAAGGCAGCATACTGTATTTCTTTATGCAACCATGGTTATTATGAATAGCAACATTATGGATTTACACTGGTGTTTCCCTACCACTGCTACCCTCGACCTCAAAACGCATTTCAAGAGGGGAAAAATGAGCCTCATATTCAGCAAAGAATAATAAAGTCTTAAAATACACTGACAATACAATACAATACGGTAATGGTGGACTTTTGTCGACTTTATTGATATAAAGAGTAGGAAAAAAAACATTCTGCTTGTGTTCAAATTGTGTAGGTAAACGGTTCATTTTCTCAGCTGTTAAGGAGACGATGCATAAACTCCTCAAAGTCGTTTTAGCATCTTTTTCTACGATTTATGATACTTTGCCGGACGTTGACTTCAAATATGACTTTGATAAGTAAAACACAACTGATCCATTATGAACAATCATTCAATTTGACAGGGCATACGTGGAATATCACGTTAAGGCAGAATGTGCCTCGGACGAATATTTAGTCTCAAATTTTCACAATTCTGTTCTGATATACCATTTTTGGGCTCATTTTAAAGTTAGAGATACAAAACGTTTCAAAGACTTAGTTTCCGAAATTCGAAAATTTCATATTTCCCATTTAGTTAACAAAGAAATGGCGGCAATTTTAAACTGCAAATATATGTAAATGCTGGCAGATCATTTGTTTCTCTGGTCACTGACTTTTATATTGGGTTTTGTATTGAAAAATTTCATAAGGAACGCTTTAAGAAAAAGTTTCGGTCAATTTCAAGCCGCATACCATTTTAGTAATATTAGTTGATTTTGAAAATGATTGATTATGAATAAATAAATGTGTCATAAATTTTGTGCATTAATTTTAAACAGCTGAATTTTCGGATGGAGATTTTATTCCTTGAATCATATTTATTATGTACGCTATATGATTAAAATTATGCCTAACTCAGACGACATGCTGGTTCCCCATTCGAAATTTGGCCGTTAAAGGAAAGTGGTATTTAGTTGTCGGCGTAGACTTTTTACTTGGCTGAACCTTCCTTTAAACGATTCACGGTCCTATAAGCAGAAAAGTGTCATAACTTCCATTCTTTGTGCGTTTACCGCATTGGCATTTCAAGCACCTTTTGGGTACACATAAGTGAAGTTGGGTGCATTAGTCTGTGTCCATCTCATTCCAAATTTCGAAATTTTTTGTGGTGAACAGTCTCTGAAGAACAATAAATTTATGTCTAAACATTACGGCTAGCAATAAATGCTTCCGATATTTGAAATGCTATGCTAAAGTATGGGTATATAAGATTAAATATTCTAGCTATTTCACAAAAAGGTGAAGTTTTCATGGTAAACGATGCAATTAAACGTGCTCTACAATTTCAAGTTATTTATGGATTTTCTGATAAATAACGTTCAAAAATGCTAAACAATGCATTCAAAAGTGCTTTACAATATCAATATAACAATGTATTTACTGATAAACAAAGTTGAAAATGGTAAACAATGCATTTAAAAGTGCTTTACAATTTCAAAGTTATCAATGGCTCTACTGATAAACAACGTTCAAAAATGCTAAAGAATGCATTCAAAAGTGCTTACAATTTCAAAGTTATCAATGTATTTACTGATAAACAATGTTGAAAAATGGTAAACAATGTAATTAAACGTGCTTTACAATTTTAAAGTTATCAATTAATTTACTGATTAACAAAGTTAAAAAATGGTAAACAATGCATTCAAAAGTGCTTTAAAATCTCAATTTATCAATGTATTTACTGATTAACAAAGTTGAAAATGGTAAACAATGCATTTAAAAGTGCTTTACAATTTCAAAGTTATCAAAGGATTTAATGATAAATAAGGTTAAAAAATGCGAAAGAATGCATTTAAAAGTGCTTTACAATTTTAAAGTTATCAATGGATTTACTATTACCAACGTTCAAAAATTGTAAACAATACAATTAAACGTGCTTTACAATTTTAAAGTTATCAATGGATTTAATGATAAATAACGTTCAAAAATGGTAAACAATACAATGCAAAAGTGCTTTACAACATCAAAGTTATCAATTGATTTAATGATAAATAACGTTCAAAAATGGTAATCGATACAATTAAACGTTTTTTACATTTTCAAAGTTATCAATGGAGTTACTGATAAATAACGTTTACAAAATGGTTAATGATACAATTAAACGTGCTTTACAATATCGAAGTTATCAATGGATTTAATGATAACATTCAAAAATCGTAAACAAAACAATTAAACGTTAGCAGTGAGCAAGATGGAATCAAGAAATCAAAACCTGGATGGAACAAAACAATCTGCAACTCAATGACAGCAAGACAGAAGTCCTGTTTATCCGGTCACAGTTCAACCGCCTGCCTCGTCCCATCGACCACATTAACATTGGATCCTCCTGCATACAACTCGCAAAATCAGCCCGCAATATTGGCGTTACTTTTGACTACCAGCACAGTCTACAACACCACATAACCTTCACCTGCAGATCCATTTATCACCACCTTCGCACAATAGGTCGCATCCGCCACTATCTTACCGACGAAGCCTGCAAAATGCTTGTTCATGCCCTCATTACCACAAAACTCGATTATTGCAACTCATTATTATACGGATAACCTGCCAAAGACATCTTACCACTTCAGCACGCCCAGAACACTGCAACTAGAATGGTGTCACGTGCCAGGAAATTCAATCATATCATACCTGTTCTTATAAATCTACATTGGCTACCAGTTGTCATCAGAATCCAGTACAAGACTCTACTCATCACCTACAAGGCACTTCATGACAGCACTCCAACATATATACCAGACTGAATCCACCGTAAACCTATATCCCGTACTCTCCGGTCAAATGACAAGCATCTTCTTCATGTTCCACAATGCAGACTGACAACTTATGGTGAACGTGCCTTCTCGCGTGCTGTTCCACTTAACTGGAATAATCTACCCTTAGAAATACTACAGTCTTCCAGTCTGGACAATTTCAAGAAGAGCATCAAGACCAATCTCTTAGAAAGAGCCTACTGACACCTTGCCATAACTTTGTACAGTGGATACTGGCGCTCTATAAATTCTTCTGATTGATTGATTGATTGATTGATTGATTGATTGATTGATAAACGTGATTTACAATATCAAAGTTATTTATGGATTGACTGATAAATAGGGTTCAAAAATGGTAAACAATACAACAAAATGTGCTTTGCAGTTAAAAATTTATCAATTGATTTAATGATTAATAACGTTCAAAAATGCTAAATGATGCATTCAAAAGTGCTTGACAATTTCAAAGTTATCAATGGATTTACTGATAAACAATGTTCAAAAATGGTAAATAATATAATTAAACGTGCTTTACAATTTCAAAGTTATCAATGGATTTAATGATAAATAATGTTCAAAATTGGTAAACGATACAATTAAACGTGTTTTACATAATGTAGAATAATGTAAAACATGACAAATTAAAACCCAAGTTATCTTGAATTCTTCAAATGTATACCATTTGTGACATACCATTGTTGTCCTTGTGACATCAGCAACGAAATATTATAGGGATTACTCCTCGTGCAAAATCCAGTCGACACGTTTCCATTGTTAAAGAAATGGACAGATTATACCCAACCAAATCAATTTTGGTCAGAGTATATACGAGGACTATCGTCAATGAAAATCCCAAGAATAGTAAAGTCACTAATTATAAATGTTCCATTTGTGTATTTCTGTCAGAGTTTCCTTTCCGTTAAATTGACGATTCGTCCGTGTTCGGGTTTGCCAAATTGCTCTTTTGTTCCCCTGTTCTTCTTTGAAGTTTTATTCTGGTGTTCAATCAAATGACATTATGTCTCTGTCTCTGTGTTTCTTTCTGCTGTGTCTCTGTTTTTGTCTCTGTGTCCATCTGTCCATGTCTGTTTGTCTGTCTGTCTGTCCTTCTGTCTATCTCTGTCGCTCTCTCTCTCTCAACTTTTATGGAAACTCCGTTTTTTACACTTTTGCAATATTGAATGTAGTCACATGATTGCACAGGCACACAGTTGATGTCAGGTTAGACATTGATGAAACCTGTAAAACACAGCGAATATGTACAAGTTACTTTGCGTTAGAACTACTTAATTATGTAAACCTATTGTCAAAAATGTATTACGTTGCAAAACAGAGAACTCTGACATCCCAGCCTTAAGCCCTAGTTATAGCAATGTATTTACACATTCACAATACACGAACACAAACTATTACCTTAAAGGGTGCAATAAACATATGAAAAACGTTCTAATCAAAATACAAAGGGATCAAAAGTAGGAATTATGAATAATTTATAATTTCTGATCATAAAGGCAAAAGTATGGATTTGATGAATTGTAAATTAATCAACAGTGAGTTTGAATAAATCATTTTCGAGCCTTAAAAGCAATTCAAAGTAACTGCTAACACCAACCTGGCAACCGTTTCTATCCCATGTACTACTTCGCTTTTCCATGTACGTGCACATGATCCCCTTAACAGCAATAGAGAATTTCATTTCTCGATCTGCACATTGAAATAACAAAAGCCTATTTCAGTCAGAGAATTATGAAAAATACTGTACAAATGACAACTGTGCATGAATGTATGATCGTGTTATTTATAAGATAAAGCCATAAATATCAATTTGAATAGAAATCACAATGAAGGTGGCAGGTAATACGATTTGAACGAGTATGTTACTCACTCCCTGGAATAGTGAAGGTCAAATAGTAAAATCCGGTTGCCATGAAGTAGTCGTCTGGAATGAAAATTTTCGAATGGTGTCCACTGAACTGGACATCAACAGAGAACATGTATCCACGGTACTGATTCGAGTACATGACCACGTCGTTGAATATATATGACGTGGCATTTCCATAGAGAAGTTCAGAGTTTTCCAACATAATGACAAATGCATGATCCAAATTCGACACCTGGAGAGGCAATGCAGAGGAAGTTTGAAAAAAATGAGAGTGACATACAAAACGTCAATTACGTTATATATTAGTGATGACGACATTGTGCCCCTAAACGTCAGACATAAAAATCAGGTTTTCGTTTAAACCATCGAACATACAACTAACCATACAACCATCCAAACAATACAATCATACGATAATTACAACCATGCAACTATACAACCATACATACAACCATACATACAACCATGCATACAAACATACATACATACATACATACACACACACACACACACACACACACACTCATACATACATACATACATACATACATACATACATACATACATACATACATACATACATACATACATACATACATACATACATACATACATACATACATACATACATACATACATACATACATACATACATACATACATACAATATAATTTGAAGAGCTTTCCTATTTAAGTTTCGTGTGGCTTGAGATGTAAAACACCGGCTGGGCTATCGTATCAAAATGATCGCGCCAACTTTAGATTTCAAGCTCGATCGAGCAAACTGCTCACCTGACAGAGTGAGCAGCTCTACGATATCTCACTATGAATGCAAAGTTGATATAGTAGCCGTAACAGTCAGTTTATCTCAACGTATTGCACATATCCTTAATGTTAAATATGCCAAATTTAGGGAAAATCCGAAGTGAGTACAGGATCGTAACTCGTTCGCTTTATTGCAGTGGGAAAAAAGAACATTTCAAAGGTATTAATTTATATCGTCTACTCGCATATTTTCTTTATTGACTTTCCTAAATACAACTACACTTATTTAATACCTTAATGACTTTCTTGGCAGTATCTTACAACATGTTGTTTCCGAAACCTGCACAAAACACGATCATGACCTTTGAATCTCACTGTACAAATCGGAAGCAATATATTTACCTTCTCTGTGGCGAGTATTTTTAGTGTTATCGGAATTTCCGGGTCATTTATGGCCATACTCGCAATAATTCACTACCCAGATATTTCAACGTGTCAACAAGAAACCTGTCGTATAGGGGTTCTGACATGAAGTACAGACGACGAGAACCGTACTCTTCAGCAGGGTAGATGACATGAAAACATACTGTGGGACCGGCCGTGGATGAGAAAGGCATCGGTCGCAATAATGGTTACAAATATTCAACGTGTCTTTTGTTTGTTTTGGTTAAAGCTGTACTTGTAGATATTTAGTGTTATGCCAAAGAGCTGAATCAAAACAACAAATTTTATTATTATTATTATTATTATTATTATTATTATTATTATTATTATATAATGACGAGGAAAGGAGAGTCATGAGTCCTGTTCGCTCAGCTAGCTGTCCTACATGTGAGTGAAAATACCAACGATGGTCATGCGTACGCCTAGCTCTAAGTAGTTCCTATTACAGTGGAAAATAACTGTTACATGTAAAAATACGGGTTCATGTCTGTACTCTCTAAATAGTAAGAGAATGGTGATACAGGCATAGAATGTATTATGGAATACAGGACAATATAAAAAATGGTATACATTGTTCAGGATCGACCCACCTTGAAAACTGTTCCAAAATATGTGACATCATCCATGTCGAGATAGATGCCTTCAACTAATACATGTTCTTCATTGACGGGGAGGTCACTCGCAAACATAATTTGAATTTCATCCGTTGTATTATTCACTTTGTGCACAGAGCAAACATTTATGACACATCAGTGAAAACAATACAAATTGAAAAAGTCACAAAATATTTAGTGATGGTAAAGTAACAAAATGATGAACATGTTGGATGTGAATTACCAGGCAGGTGTTCCGATTCTCACATTTCTAAAACTAAAATGCTTGCATATGAAGAGGATGAGTAACTTAAGATCATTTCCACCATACATAGCGATATAAGGATGCACAATCATGTTTTTAATGTATAGACGATAAAAAATTTTGTGGGTTCCTTGTATAAACAAAAAAATAAATCGACAGTTTTGTCTGCAGTTTCTGGCAGTACTTGCAAGTAAATACGGGTGTTGTTCCACATTAAAATACAGAAGAACTTCATGTCTAATTTCGGGGTGACGGAGGTAAAGAAAGTAAAACGTTGTATTGCAGTACATTAGATATTATACCTTCTACTCCATTGCCTTCCCTGTCTGTGAACGACAACGCCAGAACGTCATTTTCCGAAGATGCACTTCCCCCATTCTCTTTTTGCAAAGATCTCCTTTTGAGACGTTTCACCTGTGTGAGATAATGATGGAGTGATCAAACATTCCCTCTGTTTCTGTTGATCAGAAGTGCGCTGAGCCACAAACTAATAAACGACCTAAATTTACCTGATATCATCCTAGTTGACAATTTAATAGCTTTTAATCATGATGTTTATCCTCTTCCTTACATATTTCTGCTATTGCAATTAAAATGATAACAGAAAACAAAAACTGATAGAGCCTGACTTCATCATAACGTTTTCTATTTTTTTTTCAATAACTGACTGTGTATAAAAACTGCATGAACTTGCGCCATGTACCATCTAATGATATCGGAGATAAACGACCATTCTTCAATACGTACTACGTTGCCCACCACGCTCTAAAGATAACATCTATACACTTTGTGAATTTTAAAAATGTACTCACTATCCTGTTCAATGAGGTCACTTCATCTGTTTGATTAAAAACAAGTTTATCATCTCCTGGTAGAATAAATCCATACCCAATGCCTACTTCTATAGAGGAGTTGACAAACTTGCTTGGCGAGCCGCTATCCAAATTTAATAGAAGTGATGATGTTTCCAGTAGCAAGGGGTCAGTACCTTGCTCTTTGTTCAGAAGAACAAACGTCGCAAGTTTATCTGCCGTATTTAGCAAGGATTGTATGAAAGCATTTGTATCATCACGACTGCTCTCGACGTCAGGGAATGAAGACAAAATAGCTACAGCGACGAAGTCTATTGCATTTAACACGACTGAAAGAAAGTAGATGTTAAAAGAAGGCACGAAACACAGCTAGACATTATGCGTTGCATATCGAATCATTTCGTTCGAATATTCATATCGACACGTTCAGCTGATTTAGAAAGTGATAGTTGGAGCACGATTTCAGTGTATACATAAATGTAAAATTGTTTGATGTCTTGCAAATTACATTGCTTATCGGCAGTGATTAACCGATTCAATTCCATTATTTGGTGGACACGACAAGTCTTCCTGTAAAACATTGTACAGGAAGTAACGATGAGACATACCTATATATATTCGTTTTTATTATTTATATAAAAATCAAATTATTAAGTTGATCCAGGGGTTATCAGTAACATACGTCTGATTATGAGACGCATATTCTGACATTGAGGACATTTTTCAGTAAACTTGTCAAAATGCAAGATAAAATAAATATCAATTTATCGAACTCGAAGCAGATATTGGCCTTCACAGATTGAATAAACTATCAATTATATGCCTTGAAGAATAATATATTTTCAAGGACCCGATTTCAAACTACATAAACTTCATATCACTAATCATCTGTCAAACCGCTTTCATCATAGAAGGCTAAGAGTCTTTTGTTTTCATTTACCATATGCTATGTCTTTGCTCTGCTCCTGTGACACATTCATATTATAAAGACCAGTTATTGAGTTTGATAATTCATCCAAACGTTCGATGACCTGTCGGAAAAAACGTAAAGTTGTGTCAGAAAGTAGTTTTTGCAGTGTCAACAAACACTAGTTCAGAAATATGCGAGAAATTTGCGAGAAATGTACACTTTCTCGCTTTTTGCGAGAAGTAAGCGAGAATACATAACTTTCTCGCAATAACGTAGCGAGAATTTAATTTTCTCGCAATCAGCTGGCGAGAACTGTGTTTTCTCACTCAGCATCTGCGAGAAACTGAATTCTGGCAATCAATATAAAAGAAATTTGTTTTCTCGCTCTGCATCTGCGAGAAATTGTGTTCTTCTGTGTAAGCATTTCACAAAAATTGCACAATTTCTCGCAGATGTAGAGCGAGAAAACATTATCACTAATTGATAGCGAGAATTAAATTTCTCGCAGATGCATGCGAGAAAGCACAGTTCTCGCAGCTTGATCGCGAGAAAGTTTATATTCTCGCTTACTTCTCGCAATACAGCGAGAAAGTGTCCATTTCTCGCAAATTTCTCGCAATTTTCTGTACCAGTGATACACCGAAGGCACAGTTTTGGATTTCATCCGCCGTTGTCACATATTTAGCATAATATCCTCCAGTGTTTTCTGAGGAGTAATAGGTTAGATTGATAAAAGGGGAAGGTCACCTAAGATTATAACTGATATGTGCTACCTTTGGGTCTGGGAACATAGGTAATGTTATTTTTACCATTGATAACTTACGCGTTAATTTGTTTAAAAAAGGGCAAAACAGTTTGGAAAAAGAACAAAGTTGCATCATGGAAAAACGTCGATGTTAGCGAAGGGAAGAGTAAAAGGGGGATGTCAGTATAAGTGACAAGGTCCCAACTGTAAGAAATTTTCTAAACTAGCTAACGACACTGAAATCCACTGCAGTAACAACACCAAATAAACGACTTTTGCCCTCAGACATACGAAAGAAAATATCTTGGATGTGTATACAGTTGATGTTAACATTACATGACAATGTAAATAAGAACTGTCATGAGGACGTGTACTTACTTCATTTGTCGACAACCTTGTCCCATTCACTGTATCAAACAATGGTCTGATCTTGACTGTGTAAATATGTATTCGGTAGGCATATAGAAAAAAGAATATTTGTCATAAACCTGGAATTTCTGTCTAACTCCTAGGATTTCAAATGTACTATGAACATATGATTCACAACTGCATTGTTATTGGTTAAATGGCATTCCCTAACCATATTTGTATCATTTATTTAAGCGCCCAGATTTAACCACATCATGACATACATACCCACTTGCTCGTAAGGTAGTATGCGCCTCGTAAGTAAAACACAAACTTTTGCTTAAACTTTTCTTAAGGAATCTTTCACCCATTCTCTTTCGAAACCAAGAATAAAAATCAAAGATCACAGTGCAAATTTTGGTACTAGAGAAATAAATAACCTCTACAAGATTTACCAATATTTGAAATTCAAAATGGCCGCCGTCCTTGTGTTAACTCTATGAAAAAAAAATCATTAATTTTGGAATTCGAAAAACTAAGAGGGTGAAAATTTTTCTTTCTCGAAAAGCTTTAAAATTAGCCCATTAACTGGTGTATCAGAAAAGAATCCTAAAAGTTTTAGAGTCAGAATATCTGTCCCGGAGGCGCGTTCTACCTTAATCGTACGTAAATAAGAGAACTGGCAATATGACGTCAAAACAAATTCAATAATCCAAATCATACAAGGTAATAAATTACCAGGTCGTTCAGTATAAAATATCAAAAAGAAAATATTAACAAGATAATGAAGGACCATCTTGAACCACGAATGCAATCATAAGTGTTGGTACCGGGTGTGAGGAATGGGCTGCTAGCATGCTACACCCGTCAAGCATGACCCTGAAGTGTCAATGGTAACTCAGTGAAGCTACCGTACAAGGTCAAAGTTGGGAATACTGTCACGCATCATTTGCGTAACAGCTGTGTCATATTTGGAAACCATATCCCCATATCTACCATTGAATTTCTTAAAGATCTTGCAAGTCTTTTTTCCGAGAAGCCCTGTCTCACTAAAAGCCAATGAGGCATGTCATTCTCGAAAATCATCATATGACTCGCAAGCTCTACAGTATCTAAGGAGCTGTGAACATATACACCATAAGCTGGAGCAGATGGAATGTTGCTCGACACGTAGGGAAAGTTGATAATTTCAAAATAAAAATAGTCCCTCTTGTCATATAGCTTGGTGTACAGAGCGTGATGTCTTATTTGGATCAACAGATCAAGGTATGAAACTGAACTCGCACTTTCTGTTGTTTCTTTGATCTGAAACTCATCCAGATAACTATAATTCAGATAATTTGATATGTTTGGATTATTCAAACTTAGAAGGTCATCAATATACGTGTGTGTGTGTTATTAAAACGTTTTGCAATTCTCGTACGGCAAGATTTGTTGAGAGACTGTATGAACTCAGCTTCATATAAATAGAGAAACAAATCTGCAAGAAGTGGTGCACAGTTTGCTCCTATTGGAATACCCACACATCAAGCTATATATATATATATATATATATATATATAATATATATATATATATATATATATATATATATATATATATATATATATATATATATATATATATATATATATACCTTCGCTACGTAATTGTGGGAGCCGTACGCTGTGAGTTCGAATCTGATTACAATTCTACTGTATACAACAACTTCGGATAACACGTTAAAATATTCAAATTACAAATCGGCTGGTCATATATTGCGAATGTTATATCACAGCATCTCTTATGTGCAAAGCAAGTTTTGTGAACTCTAGTCAAGTCATTCCTGCTACATTTCCTTAATCATGAAAGTTAATCAAATGTGCAAATTAGCAATTAACTGTCATGTCACCCTTTTAATATCTTTCATCGCTGATATGTCATAGTGTGATCAACATTTATAGCAAATATCATCAAATTTTTGTAAGCAATGCTCAATGTAAATCCGTTTCTTTAATTTCATATATTATATAAATAAGCACAAATATGGAAGTCATACTATTCAAAATCAGTTAGTTCTTGACATTTTCTAACAAAATGTATGTACCAGATTTCGTTTCTTGTTTGTCAACCATTCTTGAGGTATAGACTTGAAGGGGAAGTTCACCAAGGATGATTTTTACATGTGTGCTAGCTTTGTCGTCACTTACCCCTTGAAAGTTATTTTCGCAATTTATAACTCTCGCAATTTTTTACTAATATAAAATAAAAATAGTACAGGCAGTTGCATTTTAGAGCTTCATCAACTCCATGTAGTTTGAATCATGGGAAAATAGCTCCAGGCTTGAAACTTGCATCAAGTGATATGGAAGGTACCATCTTCCGATGGGTATGGCATTTTCCACTCACCCACGCTCAAACCAGGCTGTGCATATTTACATAGCTATTGTTTATAATGAGTATCCTTGCATAAGGCTGCGTCCACAAACCAGATATGAACTGAAAATGCCCACGTGTTTCATTATATATTGCAGTTATATGCAAACTGAACCCTTGCCACATTTCTGCAACTTCATTGAAAGTGTTATGATCAACATAACGAATAATATTCACCACAGATTAATTCTAAATCCAAATATATATCCCCAATCAGGAAAGTTCATTAAAATATGCAAATAAGGAATTGATTGAAATGTTCTCATTAAATATGCAAATTAGGAATAGGCTGAAGTAAAAATGTTAAATGACTTTTAATAATCTCGTATCATAGTATCTTTAATGTACAAAACAATTTGTCAGCTTTGGTCTGGTCAAGACAGGTAAATATCCTTAATTAGGAAAGTTCATTAAATTTGCAAATAAGGTATTGGCTAAAGTAAACCAGATATGAACTGAAAATGCTCACGTGTTTCATTATATATTGCATTTATGTGCAAGTTTGAACCTTTGCTACATGCTTTGCTACATTTAAAGAGTTATGATCAACACAATGAATTTCACCACAGATCAAATCTAAAGGTCATTAAGTATTCAAATATGTAATTAGCTGAAATAAAATAATTAATTTCTTTGAGTACTGTCATTGTATCACAATATAGCATGTGTAATTACCTTTGGTCAAGTCCTTCAAGCTCTATATGCCAAACCGTGAAAGCTTGTTAGCTATTTATGCAAATTATGAATTAGCTGACATGAAAATGCAAAATGACTTTCAATACTGTTATAACCTGGTATAATGATCAATGTACACAGCATGTTTCGCCAAATTTTATCAAGTAAATGCCAGTATATATCCCTAATTTGGAAGGTTCATTAAATATGCATATTGGGAATTGGCTGAAAAAAATGTCAAATGACTTTCAATAATCTTGTATCATAGTATCTTTAATGTACATAGCAAGTTTTGCCAACTTTGGTCAAGTCAAAACAGATAAATATCGCTAATAAATGCGGGATATCGGACCGCAGGCGGGCGAAGATTGCATTATAAGCGCGCCAACCCAAACTCACTGCATGGACATCACATTTACGAAATCGAAGTCCAAAGTCAACTACGTCATTGTTAGAATAAGAGAGGTTTTCCATCACACGGGAGCATACCACAACAAATTTTGCACAGATGGCGTTGCACTGGCATTGAAAAAGGGTGCATGGGAGCATGGGAACGCGGGCAGTTTCCCTCGCTATGGGTAGGAAATGCATTGAGCAAGACACACTTCCGGGTTCGCAAAAAAACGAGGATCTCATTTACGGGGCGCTCAAATATAACTATTTGCTGTGATACATAGCAGAGGCGTATATGTTTGTGATGCTGAGAATAACATCAGTAAATAAATGACGGGTTTAAAAGTTGACGTTTTTTGCGATGAAACAGACTTCTGAAGGTAGCTCGCTGGGGAACACGTCATCCCGGCCGCTGTCCGCTTTGACCCCAGTAATTCACACTGGTTTTGGTCGGCCCCAGGTACCCAAGTCACTTCGACCCCGTCACACTTTTGCCTACATGTCCACGGAGACGATTCAACATATTCCACAACAAAGCCAAGACAAAAATTGAAATATCAATAAATGGCTTCACAAAGGCTGAAATACACGATACTCGATGAAGTATGAAGTTTATGAAATGAAATCAAAATTGACAACACAAGTGTTTGTCTCGGGTAATACCACTTGAGGTTGAACTATTCTACAGACTGTTTTTTCCATACAGTGCAGTATTTGTCTAATCTTTGCAATACATTTTTTTGCGATGAGCTGGAAATTTGATTAATATCGAGTTAATGTACATAAATATTCCGTTATTTACTGGGACACGTTTATTTTCTCGATCCGCTATCTGCGGACTACGTGCTGAAGTACATTGACTGTTCATGTCAACGATCGTTTCTCCCTCTGCAGAGTTTCTGTATCCCGTTCAACAATGCTGTACCTCGATCACACGATAGTGACGCTATGTAGCTGTGCAGTATTGAATCATAAAATGGCCACCTCGTCTAACAGTAACACGTATTGTCGGGATTATCGTACGGAAAAAAAGACTGCAAAAGTAAGACTTATGAATCTTCATCAGAATTGAACACATCATGATTGTACACGAGTATCAACCGTGAATGCACGTTGAGCTCGGCAGTTACACAAGCATGGTACGCTACATGCGTAGCCCTACGAGTATGGCGACAGTGTCCGGCTTTGGCTACGCCGGGGGCTACGCCGCCTGCCGGAGGTGGGAGGCGGCGTAGCCAAGGTTGGCAACAAACTAGACCCCCTACAATTTGCATATCGACCGGGAAAAGGTGTTGAAGATGCTAAGCTTTTCATTCTCAATACACTGTACAAACACTTAGAAAAAACAGGTGCTCATGCAAGAATCCTTTTCGCAGATTTCTCCAGTGCTTTCAACACAATCCAACCCCACATCCTTGCAGAAAAACTCTTAAAATTTAATTTAGCAATCAACTTGTACTTTGGATTATTGACTTTCTTACAATAGATCACAAGGGTGTTTGTCAATGGTATTTTGTCAGTATCATTCAACAAATACAGGTTCTCCTCAGGGTTGCGTTCTGTCTCCTCTGTTGTACATCCTTTATACTGACGATTGTAGAAGTACACATGAAGGTAGCCATCTTGTTAAGTTTGCTGACGATAGTGCTCTGCTTACACTTCTACAGGGATCAGAATGTCATCATGGTCCCGCTCTTAGTGAGTTTGTTGAGTGGTGTGATAATTCGTATCTAAACTTAAATGTTAAGAAAACTAAGGAAATGATAATTGATTTTAGGAGGCAAGAACGCAACCCTCCTACGTCCATTGTTCACGATCAAGAAGTCGAGATTGTTTCGAAGTATACATACCTTGGTTCAATATTGACAACAAATTGAAATGGGATCATAACACCGATGCTATACTGAAGAAGGGGCAGCAAAGATTGTACTTTTTAAGGAAACTGCGTTCATTCATGGTGATAGACAAATTTTATCTCTTTTTTATAAATCTTACATTGAAAGCGTTATCTCATTTTCATTCATTTGTTGGTATCAAAATCTGTCTGTTAAAAACAAAACTTCACTTGATAGAATTGTTTCACTTAGCTCAAAACTAATTGGTATACCCCAGAGAAGTCTTTCTACGTTTTATAATCAGCAAGTACTCAGGAAAGCCCGCTCAATTCTTTTGTCTAGTGATCATATTTTATCAGCAGAGTTCGACACACTTCCCTCTGGTCGGCGTTTTAGATACCCGGCTTGCAGGTCAAACCGGCGCAAGTTGTCATTCATTCCAACCGCTGTGCGGCTTTTAAATGATTCCTAAACTGTTTTTTTGTATAGTCCTGCGTCTCCTCCATTTTGTAAATTTGTATTATATATTTTTGATGTTGTATTTGAGCCACGCTTTTTAATTGCCCGTGTTTGGGATAAATAAAGTTCTATTGAATTGAATTGAATTGAAAGCCGGACACTCTCGCCATACTCGTAGGGCTAGCTACATGCACTGCCGCGATGCCGATCGTATGCATGCCAAGGCCTATCCCGGAATTTGTTTCACAAACAACCTCAAAGGAGAGCAAACATACTTCTATGGACATGACGAATACGTTTCTTGGCGAAGCAAAATCAAAACAGTGCAGAAGTACATGAAGTAGGTCATGGCCTTGGACTCTGTGCACGAACCTGATTGGACACTTCAATACCTTTGACCCAAAGTAATATTATTCATCAGCACTTCCATGCCATGAGGCTAGGTAGAGAACGTATTAGCCCTGCGTATGATGCTGTGTGTTCCGCTACAGCTAATAATAGCCCCGCTCACCACAGCCCTGCAAAGACCCATACGTAGAGTTGGTGACTTCAAATCCATTTTTGGACTTGACGTAAAAAGCCAAATTACTGCCGAAATTCAGCGTTCTTGGGCCCAAGTCGTATCCCTGCCTACCTCAGCTACTCGATCGCTTCCAAAAATGCCAGTCTTTTATTCTTTTTTCGTAAATAACCGTCGATGTCGGCAACTCTCTCGCTAGCCCTGCGTACGTACGCAGTGTACGCTGTGTGTTAGGAACGCACACAGGGAATGCACAGCGTACACTGCGTACGTACGCAGGGCTAGCGAGAGAGTTGCCGACATCGACGGTTATTTACGAAAAAGAATAAAAGACTGGCATTTTTGGAAGCGATCGAGTAGCTGCGGTAGGCAGGGATAGACTTGGGCCAAGAACGCTGATTTCGGCAGTAATTTGGCTTTTTACGTCAAGTCCAAAAATGGATTTGAAGTCACCAACTCTACGTACGGGCCTTTGCAGGGCTGTGGTGAGCGGGGCTATTAGCTGTAGCGGAACACACAGCATCGTACGCAGGGCTAAGAACGTATGTACTCATTTCTGGCGATCGAGCAGCGAGGGAAACAATCAATTACCAGGATGAAGCTAATTTGCTAAACGATATTTTATCTTGAATAGTGAGTTGAATGAGTAATAAAATATCATATTTTTAATGTTCAATACGAGGTTGAAACACGGAGGGACCGTGGTTGAAACCAGAGCTATCCAGCTGCACTGTCCAACCTGGACAAGCACATTTCACAGCGCCCTCAAACAGTCGATTGTTTTCACTTGTCATACGCGGCGTAACAGAAAATTAAAACTTTCATAACTTCATTAATATCCAAGCCACGCCCACCAAAACCTTTTCAGTTCTAGCCATTTGAATTCTGAAGATGTCTACCAATTTGACTGAAATACGTTCAGCCGTTTTTGAGAAAATGGACCAACAGACAGACAGACACACAGACAGACAGACATCGCTGCGACATAAGCCCACGTGTTCACACGTGGGCAAAAAATGGTAGGGGGCGCTGGAGGAATTCAGGGGGATTCGAAATTTTTGGGGTAGTACAGACGGACTTGAAACTTTTGTTCTGCCTGTAGGTGGGGACATGAACAATTTTTGGTCGCCTATTACCTTTTACATATTCCAATACCAAGTTTTTGTGGGTATTTAATGAAAAATGAATACCATTTTATGTCATCAAACTGTTGTAATGTTTGTAATAGATATCAAATCTAGAACCATTTTGTCACATTTCATGAATTTGATCTTGAAAAATCTAAACATGTATGATTTGTCGTAAAAGAAACAAACTTGAGTTTAGTAACAGGGAAGAAGCTGCAACTGTTGATGATTTTGTACTATTTCTGTGCAATATATCAAGCCGGTTTCTTGCTGTTTCCCTACATCATCCTCAAACACACAATATTCAGTTTGTCGACAAAGCCCGTATAGACAAATATGTATTAGGCGATAATTTAATTATAGTGCAGACTGACAGTCAGTTGTCAGTGATAAAAATGCATGGTACACATACACAGGCTGTGTTAGCAAGCTGAATACTGGACAGTTCAACATGTTGAAGAGAGTAGAACAAGAACACAGTTGTATAAACTAAACAAAAATTTCGTCAAAATCATCAAAGTTAATACAGCTACTCCCTACGGCCAGTGTCACTATCAGGTACCGTCCTGCTGCTGCAGTATCACTCTCACTGCATACCTGAGCAGTGATAGAGATAGCTCTGACTCAGATGTACCTGGTAATTGAAGAAGTGTTTGGGTCAAATAACGCTCACGACAGTGAAACATACTTCCAATCGAAGAAAGTGTTGACGCAAGTCGAAACCTTCAGATAATGTAGTTCTATACGTGTAATTCAATGACAAATGACTTGAGCTAATATGCAGTGTTCTCAAAAGGTTGCTTATGACCTTGACTCAACTCACTCAGATTAATTACAAAGTATAAAAACACACAAGTAAACAACTATATTGTAAATCTATGCACCACGCTCTTCCTTGAAAAAAGCAAGAGTTTAAACATTTACCAGGATCACAGACACAAACTTGTCACTTTTATGATATTCATAAATCCCTACAATGTTACGGTGATATGGCTGGTTTTATGCTATTTAACGTCTGTCACTTATAACTGTAACATTAGTTATGGAAATCTCTTACAATAACTCTCCTCTGATTGGAAGGCAATGGTATAATTCAAGTATAATGCAAGAGAAAGGTGCCTTAAATTCGTATTGTAAATTACCTTCCACAGTTATGGTAAATGAACATGTTGCCATATTATCATTTGGGTCCGACGCCTCATAATACACAACTGTACTGCCTATTGAAAAGTTACTCCCGGGCTCATGGCTTCCACTTATGTGTATCGTGCCAGAATTATCAGTTGCATTAGGAATAGGCCATGTCACAGACTTCATAGGGATATCGATGAAGGTTGATGTCGAGAGGTCCGACGTACAGTTGATTACAGGGTTTTCTGTGTCTGTAAGCGGAATAGCAAACCATTGAGATGAAATTTTCTAAAATCACATTGTTTAATTATACCTTTTGACGACAGACTGTATAGTGTTTCTAAATCATGTGAAATCTTATTCGACTGTCCTCCTCCTTTGTCATTATGTTATTACTTTATGAGACAAATTCTCTCAGATCGATCATACATACATACATACATACATACATACATACATACATACATACATACATACATACATACATACATACGTACATACATACATACATACATACATACATACATACATACATACATACATACAACATTTCTGTACCTATCTTGCACCTCGATTCTGCGGCCAAAATTTCTGAAGGCGACAATTCTCTGTCGTACACCTGCATACACGATACCATGGCTTTCAAAAATTTGATATCATTGCTAATTACACCCATCCTGGCTTCATAGTTGGTTGCCAGCTCAATTATACCAATATCCCTCGATGATTTCAACTGATCC
Organism: Ptychodera flava; assembly: GCF_041260155.1. Lineage (NCBI taxonomy): Eukaryota > Metazoa > Hemichordata > Enteropneusta > Ptychoderidae > Ptychodera > Ptychodera flava. The sequence goes on along the minus strand of NC_091933.1, from coordinate 7,298,948 downwards.
ATTACCCACACTTTGGCTAGCCCGGTACTGTAGTTGTAACTGGCTCCGACGAAATTCCACGTGTTTTGTTCCAAAGTTCGTATTTGTACGGCATCAGTTCTCAATAAACTGTTTCGTATAAGGAACCGAGCACGGTATTCTTCATCACCACTGTACAGGTGGACTCCATAAGCGTCTTGTTGAAAGTTGAAAATTGGACCAAACATTCCTTGAGGATAGATGTACATCAGCATGTGTATAGAGTATCTTGTGTCGTATGCACCGTTGTTTGGGAATTCAACGTACGAGCTAGCATTGCCAGTGAACTGATAAGCCCCAGCTAGAGTGCCTTGTGCATCAGAAACAAGAATAGCGCCACCACCATTCGTGCCGTTATTACCATTACCCGATACATCGCTTAGCAACTCATCTTGGTCGAGTGGCCAAAATGCCACCTCCCCCGGTATTGCTGCAAAATGAGACAAAATAGAATTGTTCATTTAAGTGTACTACAAAAGCAATTTGTTCCCTCCGAAACGCGTAAATATACACGCACATACATGCATATGTATATGTAAGAAAGTATCCTTACCTACGCATGCATGCACATACATACACATACACACACACATATACAGCCATGCATGCATGCATGAATGCATACATACATACATACATACATACATACATACATACATACATACATACATACATACATACATACATCCCACCTACCTATTTTTCTACCCACCTACCTACATACACACGCCATTGTCCTCCGTTTCCATCTATACCGACCCTGTATGTCATCATTAAAACCTTGCTGGCTAGGAATAATGACCAGTGCTTTAATGCTTCTAAACACATTCAGATATCTGTCAGATCAGTATCTGCAGTAGATTTTATCAAATTTGGTGCAGTTATTTTGGAGTTACATGACTAATTACAAGATCTTATTAAATATGCAAATGAAATATTTATCAACTTGACACTGCCAAATGCTTCTCAGTACAATTAGGTGTAGAAATTTCAGAGTTATAATCACTAATTACAAAAGTTCATCAATTATGCAAATGAGCAGATAATTGACATGACACTCACAGTATCATCATAATGTTCTGAGATTGTACCTGTGAAAAGTTGAATGATATTAAGTGCAGTATTTCTTGCTATATGTCTACACTGCCATTACCGTGTACATAGGAAACCATTGCATAAAAAATATTATTTCATGACTTCATAAATATACAAGCCACACCAGCCAAAATCTAATCAGTTCTTGCAATTTGCATATGGCACCTATCTACCAAATCTGACTTGAATCCGTTCAGGCGTTTTTGAGTGATCGTGTAAACAGACAGACAGATAGACACACCTGCAGACACACAGACAGAGAGACATCGCTATGACATTAGCTCAAAGTTTAACACGTGAGCTAAAAACCATTGTCATCAATAACAATCTTAAATAATATCATTCTTTACCAAAAACGTAGTCAACATTCATTCAAATATAATTTTATACGAAACATTTTTATACCTAAGGAATATTTTTTCTTACCGCTCAAACCACATTTACCATACTATATATTCGCTAACGTAATGGTCAATGTAACTTTGGACATTGCATCGCGCCTTGGTAAGGGAGCATTCGTTATTTACGGGGAGGGGGGCGGTGGAAATCAGGGGGTGTTGACTTTTATAAAACCGCTTTTTAGGGGGGGTCTAATTTTACAATCAATGATAGAAGGGGGGTCAAATTTTACAAAGGTTTGTATTGAGTTATGGAAAACAAAACTGACTTTGAATTTCACCGAAATGTTGCTTGTGTAACCGATGTTTCGAGACGGCAGAATAATAACCGACCGAAGCTCAGCCAAATTTATTTCTCTAGCAGGGCCAACAAGTCCGAGACTGGCGTTAACCTCTCTAGAGCAGCAACAGAGCATGTAGCCCTGAGTACAGGTCTGTGTGTTCCTGGCGTATACAGCCTCCACCACAGCCCTGCAATGGTCTGTGGAGATAACTGGGGTCTCTGCAGCGAGATTCAAAATGGGGATCTCCATGGGTAAACAACTTGTCGAGTATGTTATGTTTCAGAAAATGAGCGGTTTTGGACGTTAGGAGAAGTCAATCGCATCTTTTCTGGGATTGGTTAGGAGGTAAAGGTAGGCAGGGAAAGGATTTTGCCCCAATAGAGCAGAATTTTGGCCAAAAAGACCGTTTAGTCTTCATTGCGGTCCAGATCCAGGCCGCAGAGACCTCAAGTCTGTTCAAAGACCATTGCAGGGCTGTGGTAGAGGCCATATAATGCTGGGAACACACGTGCACACACCTGTACGCAGGGCTACACAGCATGGGGCATGAAATGAGGAACCAACAAACAGTCATATAATGTAACAAACAACTTCTGTATATTGCTATATTGTGTCAAATATCGGGGTCTACATATAAAATAGTAAAACCGTATTTCAAAACTACAAATATTACTCCATGGTAACAATAACCGTACTGATCGACCTCCCGACGGCAGGAGTCGAACACACTTTCAGAACAAAAACTCTGTTCAAAGCCTTTCTAAATGCTTAACAATTTCTATGGAAAACTTAACGTTACCGCAGAGGTACCTCAGACTTGACCACGCGGCTGGGAAACACAAATAGTTCACACGCGACTTTAACTAATGTTCGATGATGAGCACAATTGTAAGTCCCGTGTAATGTCTGCACATGAAAGTCGGCGACAACACACGCAATTCACTGCTAAGCAGCGTCCAGTTCAGCTACCACGGGAGCAGCCATCTTAGATCTCTGTTTACTTCCGGTCGGGACATGCCGAACTAATCTGAAGTGACATTTCCTCTGCTAACTCCGCGCATCGACAAAAGTTGAGTGGAACAACCATAAATAATGTTCTCATGACAATCTCAGACATCTGACTGAACTCATAAACGGAATAAAGTTCACAGTTAACACACAATTTGCTGCAGAAAGATCAGCTTTCAACTTGTGGTGACATTATCATCGTAGCGTGTAGTGGCACGGCTTTCACTTGTGTGAGCAATGTTCGTTCCATCGTCTAAAGTAGAGGATGGCGTAGGGTTTAAATAAACAGTCCGATCGGCATAAAATTCGATCTCTGCCACTCACCGGTTTCTTTACATATCAGCTGACTTGAGTGAGACTCAAATTAGAGAAATATCTGACTTAAAAAGCACACGCTGACACTCTAACCTTCCGGTGCCAGTGCAGCATGCAACGTAAAACACTCTCTGGAAAGTTCCCGTCTTGGACTCCCTAGGTATACAGTGATAACACACAAGAACTCCCAGGCAAAATAGAAAATACACAGGTCCTCCATACATAATCTATGAGAAGCTATGAATAATTTCTTTTAAATACAAAACTAGCTAAATCTGTGTATTTATAGACTCTTGATTATTGATATTAATGTACTTGATAAGACTAGGGTAGTTACCAGTGCATGTGTGAGCAAGAAATTTGATTTTGGAATTTCACCGAATTGTTAATTCACTATCTTGTCAGAGGAAACTATGAATAATTTTTTTTCCATTACAAAACTAGTTAAATCTGTGTATTTATGTACGCTTGATTATTGATATTAATTTACTTGATTAGACTAGGATGGTAACAAGTGGATGTTTGTGCAAGAAATTTGATTTTGGAATGTCACCGAAATGTTGATTCACTATCTTGTCTATATGGAAACTATGCATAATTTTTTCCAATATAAAACTAGGTAAATCTGTGTATTTATGTACTCTTGATTATTGATATTAGTGTACTTGATTAAACTAGAGCGATTACAAGTTCATGTGTCTGCAAAAAAATTGATTTTGGCATTTCACCAAAAATCTTGATTCTCTAGTATGTGAGGAAACTTTTTCAGCCCGGGGCCACAGGGTGCGAAGGGTTAATGAATCAAATCTGATGATTTTTTTTTCATGGGGGGGGGGGTCACATTTTACAATTGATGAATTGAGGTGGGGGGGGGTCAAATTTTAGAAATTTGATTTGGAGGGGGGTCGCTTTTTACGTTTCATTTGTCGCTCAAATTCCACCGCCCCCCTCCCCGTAAATAACGAATGCTCCCTAAATCTTCATAGTTGTCATCAACGTGGTTACGTGCACAAACTCATTCACTTTAATGTAAGTCGTCTGCTCGTGAAACACTTTGAGGTTTATAGTGGGAGGTCACAACATTCGCCTATTCGCCTATTCGCCGTTTAGGCGTCACGGTGGGATTTGGCAGAAAAGGACTGATGAACATTCGTCAAACGAAAATACATGTATCTATCGCTCGCGCTCGGCAATACAGAATGTAAGAACAAGTCGATCCCACATGCACTGGTGTTCCCACACGTCTAGCTTAATAGGAGTTTGAGAAAGATCTATTCTTTAGACATTACGTAACTTGTTCTAGTGAATCACTGAACAGAATAATCATGTGGAACTAATCAAATACGCATCAAAATGTGGGACTTGAATGCGATAATGCTGTACAAATAAACGAAATTTTATCATTTTTGCAACAAAAATGAATATATAATTATCTGCAAGTCCTCACATTGTTAACAAAAGATAGGAATGGTCGTCGAAAGATTTTTTTATTCAGTAAAGAAAGCGTTATGTACGCTTTTACAGAACTTAAGTGTACATTTTTCGGACATCGTAATCATGTAAAAATTGTGTTAATTTTCAATATTCTAGCAATTAAAAAATACCGTCAAGGACAGTGTGCTCACATTCGGTTTGAGTTGGTAAATTCAAGAAATATTTAAACCATAAAAACAAGAATGACAAAAGCAAATAAGGTCTGCAACTTAGGTACTGGAGGTCATCTTTAGGAACATGCATATCAACTTCTATAGCAATGGGACAAGCGATCCTACATACATAAGCAAATGTCAACAAAAACATTAGCCAAAGAAGCTTGACAAAAGAAAAGGTGGAAGAGTGGGGAAAAAATAAAGAGTGGGAAAAAATGTACAAGGGATCTGGTAAAAAGTAACGCTACCTATCAATCTTCTATCCCCTACCCCCTCCTGAATATCAAATGTTCCAACCCTTACATAAGACCAGCTGGTAGGAAATGTATTTACAACCTTGGGGATGTTTTAATTAATGCTATGAGTGCTATCATTCGAATGTAAACAGCACTTAAATCAGTTACAGATAGTGAAATGCCTGCCACTGTGGGAGAGATTACGACATCTGGAATTATCCTGGATCCAAATTTCTCATCAGTTCTTGTGTGTCTTACATGCAAAAGTTGCAAAAATGGTTCGCAATGAAAAAATTTACATCAGCTTTGTTTTTCTGGATCAAATTGTACAATAAATTGATATTAAATATGACAAAATTATGTTCACAGCCTTCAAAACTCTCTCACAACATATCCTGGGTTGGTGTAGGTCATTTAAGGTCACGAAAGAAAATTTCCAAAAATGTAAAAATTTGGGGGTTCCCAACACTTTGAGCAGAAAATTTATCTCATAACATCCCTTGGGACTTTTGTACAAATTACAAAGCTATCAGACAAGTAATTTTGAGAACAAGTTTTCTTGACCAAAAATGACAAAATTGTCTTAAAAATACAAATTTGTATATTTCAGGACAATTTCCACATATCTAACTATTGTCATCTCTGGACATCTGTACACCAAATATAAAAGCTGTCTGTCCAGGGGCTTTAATATCTTTTAAGATTTTTTAACCAAAAATGACAAAAATTGCCCCAAAACAGTAATATTTCCAATTTTGTCGTAATTTCAACAATTAGAAGGGCCCCCCTTGCAAACATCCAATCCAAATTTGAGAGCAATTGGGCGAGCGGTTTCAGAGAAGAAGAAATTTTACTTAAATTGAGAAAAGTAACCAAAAAATTCAGCAAAAATACAAAATTCAAGATATCTTCACAATATTCATTAAACTGATTTTGATCAACCTTAGGAACCTGTATACCGAATATCAAAGCTATCAGATTAGTAATTTTTCAATAAAAAAAGTTTTGATCAAAAATTTGGAAAATTGCCCCAAAATTACAAATATTAAAATTTCAATTCAATTTGGATACTCTTGACTGAGGTTATCCTAAGGAACATGTATACCAACTTTCAAAGCAATCAGATGAGTGGTTTCAGAGAAAAACATTTTTTGACTAAAAACTGAAAAAAATTACCCTCAAAATAGAAACATGCAAATTTCATCCCAAATTTTAAACACCTACTTTAAAAACCTAAAATAACCTGCACACCAAGTTTCAACCCAATCTGACCAACGGTTACAGAGTTTTAGCATTTGCAGGGTTTTTCCTTTTTTCCCCTCATTTGCATATTTTGGCACTGACATGTTTATTTGAACAAATTCACATCTCCACTCCTAGGTGCAACGTGTACACCAAATACTAAGACAGAAGGCGCTGCGGTTTAGCTGTTTTTGACGTGGACAGACATACATACTACATACATACATACATACATACATACGTACATACATACATACATACATACTAAGACAGAAGGCGCTGCGGTTTAGCTGTTTTTGACGTGGACGGACATACATACATACATACATACATACATACGTACATACATACATTACATACATACATAACATACATACAGACATGCAAATGGCATGCAAATGAACTGATTCAGCTTATACGATTACCTCACATTGGTATACCAAATGTGAGCTAAAAAACCTAAAGCCATGGGTGAAAATTGGGTGATTTCGGTTTCCCTATCTGTTCTTAATATTTTCCTGTCGAACTTTTAAGATCTTGAATATATGCGAGAGCGAAAAAAATGAAAAAAAAAATCACTCAAGAAATATAAATCAGAACTCGAGTTTGATTACGTCAGTCATTGTTGCACATTAGAAAAACAAGCAAATTGGTGGTAAGTGATGCCGTTGACTTTACTCAATTTTATTCAGAAAATGCGATCATGGAAACGAGAAATATTTTATATCAGTGACTAGCTACAAATGGACCTTGAAAAAAATTATAAAATTATCATCCGCTCAGTTTTCATTGTAAAACCCACAAGGTATGAGCTGAATGAGCTTGCGACGTAGCACCCGCATCTTTTGGGAACTTACTACACATTGTCCAGTCTGAAAGAGTGACCGGGGACGACATCAAAAGTTCGATATCGAAAATGTTTTTAGTGTTTATGGAATGCGGAGTATCGTACCAATAAAGGTGTTAACCCGAAAAATCGATTTGATAAGCGGAAGAATATACATTTACAAGGAAGGAGAAATGCACACTTTTTGATTAAAACGAATGACGTTAATTGCTAACATCCGATTCAAAACGCAGGCTATTGACTTGAGTTGTAACTTCAATTGTTTTTGCATAAACATTGATTTAACAAAGCAAAAAATTAAAATGTTCTTGAAGTTAAAGATACAATTATATTGTTTTCATACTCAGCTTAACCCTTAAATAGGCAATCAATTGTTTCATTTACTCAGACAAAGCCTAGGGATGGATTCAAAATAAGAGGTTTAATTTTCGGAAGGAGTGGCTTTAACGTGAGTTCTTTTATGTGACATACAACGTTTGACGTCGCCCCTATGGGTTACTCTTCGCCACCTTAATACTTTGATCAACTTGAAGACAAGCCTTGAGAAAAATATCTAAATAAAACCTATATTTCAAAATCATGTAATCTCAATCACACGACCTGTGATTCATCTAGCCTCACTGAAAACTAAAGGTGATCTTTATCTGGTTTATTACTGCATGATTCTTATTTTATTTATTATTTTTACACTGAGCTCTAAACCAATTTTACATTGAACGAGGGTCTGTTCGGTACACAATTCGGTCTATTCGGAACAATTAATTGTCAAGTACTTACTTTGATACGCCCCGACAGAGAAAATCTAAAAAGGAAAAAAGAAAAACATTGAATAATTTCAAATTTTACAGACAGATCTTTTTTGGCATGACGGAACAGCAAGCCCAGGATAAGTTTAGCAGAATAAGTTAGGTAGACTGCGCCTCGAGGACAGATATTCGAACTTTCAAACTTTAACATAACTCTTGTTTGGCCTACTGCTTTTTGGTGCTCATTTAGAACAGCTTATGAAGTAAATTAAGTTTTCACAGGCTTGGCTCTTTTTTTTTGAAATCGAGAATTGTATTTTCCCCATAGAGATAACACAAGGGTGGCGACAATTTGTAGTTTGAGTAAACAGAAGGTAATTTTCTTCTTTAATACAAAACGCTGATGGGGACCCCTATTCGTACTTTCGATTTTCAATGAGAGCAGTTCACCGTGTAGGAGCTTCCCGGCATGGTGTCCTATGGGACGCCGAATGTAAAATAATTAATTTACACATTTAAAACGTATAAGCGTGTATATTTACACGCACACACATCACATCATATCTCTGCATGGATACGTACACACAACACACACACACACACACACACACACACACAAACACATACATAACACGTACACATACAATTATGTGTGTATGTGTAAATATGTGCGCTTATACGTTTTAAATGTGTAAAGTAATTATTTTACATTTGGCGCCTCAAAATAAACTGAATTCAAGGCAATGTTTTAATCCAAGTGTAACAGCATTTATACAACATTACATGTAACACAGCGGGGCTGGATGTAGTCTCGTTCACATTTAAACGGCTACATGCTCTAAATTACAAACACACCACGATCACAGTGAGTGTGACAGTTCATTATTAGAGTTCATAATATTTCATTGTTAGGGTCGCCTTTCCATTTGATGACTGTCACTAAATCCTCTACTCAGTAATTACCAATGACGTTTTATGAATTGTAAACCAAGTATATATGTATTCAAACACCAACTACATTGCATTTCATCAGAAATAAAGAAGAAACATATAGCATTGACATTGCAAAGTGCGGTGATTTGTTTATGTTACTGTCTGTACATATATGGAGTGGCCGTGGTGTGTGGTTAACTAAGCGCATGTAGATGATTAAGTGGTAACAAGAATACATCCAGCCCTGCTGTGTTAATCTTGTAAAATCGCTGATGCACGTCGATTAAAACAACACCTTGGCCTATTCAGTTTTGCAGCTAGAAAAAGTTTGATTGTAAATGCGCGGGGATAGGCGCACCGTCCATTCAGCGTGTTACCTCAACGTATCTTGAATTATTTTCCTGTAATATCCCTAGTTAAGGGCTAAATACTCTTGGAAGTAAACCTTTTATTGTTTCTTTGTTGTTAACTATGTAAATGTAATACTCTTTAATTCATGATAGTTTAAAGTCACCCTGTCTTTCAAATGAAATAATGTTTTTGCAAGTACTATAGCGCAGCAACGTCACATCATTTACACCAACCGGAGATTCACTTATCGGAAACAATCTGTCAATTGTTGTCTATCTTCCGACATTGAAACATTCCACGTAGAACAACAATCAACAATAACTGTCGCAAATTTTCACGCTGTTTAGTTTTCGTGAAACAGTCGCTTATACATAGTTGCAAAATCGTTACTATTAGAGAGGTTTGGTTACACGTAAGTGTGTGCGCATCAGACGGTTTAAAGAAATCTTGTCGAGGCGTCAGATGAAAAGTGGAATAACACCTCAATATTTCGTTCATGTCGCGAAATCATCATGGTGAGTACTTCTTGTACTTATGCAAATTCTACTTGACGAAATATTCTGATATCAAACATGTTTGCTAATTTACGAAGGAACTTTGCGGGATTGCATGTCTAAATTCAAGGAAAACACAAAGAGATCTCAAAAATGCCGCACTCCATTATGACTACGAGAACATGTTTCGCTCCCCGTTCCGAACATCCGTGCTACATGTACACATACTTGTCGTTCATTTATCATGTGACAATGACACTAGGTGTACTGTTGGAACGTAATTAGGTGTAATTAAACCTCTCTTGTCCCGGTAACAAATACGCATGGCTCTTTAAAAGCGAGCACACTTATTATTAAAGTACATTTGCATATAGTAGTGAAGACACGCTCTTTTAGTCGCTCCGCTACTGGTCTTCTTTTTCCGTGATTATCAGTCACTATCACGGTAATGTTGCGATGTCAAGATTGTGGAACTTGCCAGAATGTCAGAGTTTGTCAGGGTGACTTGGATTTGTGCCCAAATTGCAAGAAAAAGCGGTTTCCTGTACCTGACCATGACCATGACCGTGGCGAGCCGCCTTTGTCTTGCAACAATGGCGGCACTGGTGTATCGTCTGACCCTCCAGCATCTGGTACTTCTGGAAGCGGGACTACTGGTCATCAGAAGGTGCGAAGCTCCAGCTTCCATCTCAACACTCATCAGAAGTCACATTTTCCTGGTAATGTCATCATTAACGAACTTTTGTGCTTTGTTGTTAATAAGATGGACGTTTTGCCAGTTGATGATATTGTGAAACTGTGTGTATCTGCGTACAATGACGACGCAATTGAACAAGCCAAGGTAATTCTATATGATGTATGTGGGAGTTTACCTCTCGACGCCTGAAGAGACGACAGGGTCAAATAAATCGCAATCGAATGTTCAAGACATTGTGACGCTTTTATTAGAAATTGATCCTGAGAATATTCCTGTCTTCGTGGCTCAAGATCTGTCTAAGCTACCTCCAGTTGATTATAATTACATCGATGTATCAACCTTGTTATCAAAGATAAATCGAATGCAAGTCGAGTTTGATGGACTCAAAGAAGATGTCAATAATATATCCAGTCTTTATTTGCGAACGTCTGATGATATTCGGCAAATAAAGGACAAAGTCTGCAATCCTGTTCTTGGAAATTCAGTGCATCAAGCTAAAGCAGTAGATACAGCGGACAATGCTTTCACTGTTGGAAATGTAAATTTGCATATGATGGCTCTGGTAATGAAACGCCTGTTGAGGATCCACCTGTTGCAAATGTGAACTCTGATAATGCTCTCTTTGAAGATGACGCTGTACATGCCAGTGACAATCCAATTCCAAGGTGCGAGTCAGGGAAAACTGTGACGAAAACAGTATCGATAATGCTGCGGCTGTCAACACAGATGATGGGTTTACCATGGTGTCGTACGTTCGACGTAAACGTAATCGATCAAGTTATGCCGAGGCAGTTGTCAACGGTAAACCCGATGACCAAGCACATAACTCAAAACCTAGCAGTAAGCTTGTGTCTTCCGGATCGTCAGCTGAGTCTGCACTTGCAGCATCAACAGGACGTCGCAAATATATAGTTGGCAGTAAGAAGCATTCAGGTCTTCCAGCTGTTTCGCAAAGTAAGTCACTGTTTGTCAGCAGACTGAAACCTGACACGAAACCCGTCCAAGTTGTCAGATATATTGCCGATACAGCTCAACTTGACGTGATGAACTGTGAACAGTTAGCAACGAAATAGGATCGTACGCGTCTTTTCGTGTAACTGTTAATGCGCGGAACTTTCAGAAACTGCTGAATCCCGATGTCTGGCCAGAAGGAGTGCTGATTCGAAAGTTCTATAAACCAAGAAACTAACCAATGAATCTGCGTATAGCATCATATAATTGTCGCTCTGTCAAGAACTCGTTGAATGCAGTTCGTGATCTGTGTGATAGTCACGACATTTGTTTATTACAGGAACACTGGTTGACAAGTGATAACATATCCTTTCTACAAAAGATTCACCAGGATTTTGATTACTTTGGTGAATCTGCTGTTGATACTAGTGAGAGCTTATTAATAGGTAGACCGTATGGCGGTCTTGCGTTTTTATGGCGCAAATCGATAAGTCATGCTGTTAAAGTCCGTTCCTTTAATGATAGCAGAATTTTAGGCATTGAGCTCAATATAGCCAATTGTCAAATGCTTATTATTAATGTGTATATGCCGACATGTAATAGTGAAAATCATGACGAATTTATAGAGCGATTAGCTAAGGCTCACGCCATTGTTCAATCTAGTGATTGTTATAGTTGTATGATGATCGGTGATTGGAATGCCGATACGGATTCACTATTTGGTACAACTCTGCAAAGTTTCTGTGATGAGTACGACTATCTTATCTCTGATAAGCTTTTACTGAGAGATAATCCATTTACTTATGTCAGTGACGTACATGGTACCACTTCATGGCTTGACCACTGTATTTCGTCACTCTCTACTCACCAGTGTATTAATTCGATGTCTGTTTTATATGATGTTATATCTTCTGATCATTTCCCACTCAGCATAGTTCTCAATACTGGTACATTGCCGTCATGTGAAAATCTTCATAACAACAATAAGCAGTACTCTGGAAATCTGTAAATTGGTCTAAGGTGAACTGTAATCAATGTAATGAATATCGTAATATCTCTGACAAGCTTCTTGCTGAGATTCACATTCCAACTGATAGCCTTTGTTGTAAGGATGTTCATTGCCACAACACTAATCATGCTCGGTGTATTTCTCAGTTTTATGATGATATTATTGATAGCTTGTATTCAGCAGGTCTTCAGATTTCACCATGTATTCGTGATAATGTTGATCATACTGTGACAGGGTGGAATGATTACCTCAAAGACGTCCATTCTGTTGCTCGGGATGCATTTAAACTATGGCGTGAAAGTGGAAAACCGAGGAATGGGCCCCTTTTTGAATTCAAGCGTCGTACGCATGCGAGATTTAAATATGCTTTAAGAAGTTGCAGACGTAATGAGGAGCAAATCAAAGCTGATGCGGCTGCGAATAGTTTGTTTACTGGTAATTGTAATGCATTTTGGCAGTCCATCAACAGAATTAATGCAAAGACTCCGCCTAGACCCAACACTGTAGATGGCTGCAGTGGTGATGTCAATATCTCTGAAATGTGGCGGAACCATTTTAGTGATCTCTTAAATGTGGTGCACTCGGTTAGAGACAAAGAATTCGTGTTGAATAAGGTTGACGATTGCAACCTTGATCAAATGAGTTTTGTATCACCTAGTGATGTTCGTAAAGCCATTGACAAGTTACAACAAGGTAAATCTGCTGGTCCAGATTCTCTCTCATCTGAGCATTTTGTATATGCTAGTAATAAGTTAATTGTACTTTTGAGCATGTGTCTCACTTCAATGCTTATTCATAATGTATGTCCTCCTAGATTTTCTGAAGTTTTGTTAGTGCCCATTGTTAAGGATAAGAACAAAAATGTAAGCGATAAGAACAACTATCGCCCGATTGCTCTGTCTACTATTACCTCGAAAGTTTTGAATTAGTTATTTTGAATAAGATTGAGTCGTTCCTTGGATCTTCACCTTACCAATTTGGTTTTAAAACTTGTCATTCTACTGATATGTGTATGTTTGTCCTGAAAGAGGTCATTAGCTATTATAGAAGTCATGGTAGCAATGTTATCGTTACTTTTATGGATGCTTCTAAAGCTTTCGATCGTGTGAATCACTGGTCATTATTCAAGAAACTGATCAACCGTAATGTTCCTATTTGCTATGTGAGATACCTTTTAACCTGGTACAGAACGCAGGAAATCTCTGTTCGATGGGGCTCCTGTATTTCAACACATTTTACTGTTAAAAACGGTGTGAAGCAAGGTGGTGTATTGTCCCCAAAATTTTTTCAATGTGTATATGGATCATCTTAGCCATAGATTGATTAATTCTAAGGTTGGTTGCAACATCGGTGGTATTTTTGTTAACCATCTGATGTATGCAGATGATATATGTCTGATAAGCCCGTCAGTGAAAGGAACTCAGATACTTTTAAATATATGTAGCAATTATGGCGATATTCATGATATTGTTTTCAATACAGAGAAAACTGTATGTATGTGTATAATTCTCAAGCGATGTATGATGGAACATATTCCGGCTGTTTATCTCAATGGAGTTAAACTGCGATTTGTTGAAAAGAAAAAGCACCTCGGCTATATGTTGGCAAATACCTTCAGTGACAATTCTGATATCGAGCGTCAGAGGAGATCTTTTTATATCTCTGCTAACATGCTTTTGAGAAAATTTTCTATGTGTTCTCAGAGTGTTAAATGTAAACTCTTTAAAGCATATTGCTATCAATTGTATGGTGGTAACTTATGGGTCAGCTATAATAAAAGCGCCCTGAAACAATTGAAAGTTGCTTACAATAATGCTGGTCGCATACTTCTACGATATGACAGACGCAGCAGTGCTAGTACTATGTTTGTATATAATAGGATTGACACTTTTGATGCTTTGCTTAGAAAGCAAATCATAGTTTGATGAAAAGGGTTTCTATGAGTGAGAACCTAATTATACGTAAGGTGTATGATGTTGTGTACTTCACTTCTGACTTGAGAAAAGATGGATAAATTCAGTCTTCTAATCTGTGTTCAGAAATATGTCTTTATGGTCTAACCCATAAATGAATATTTCTTGATGTAACCTTTTTTGTATCATTCTTTTTGCCAATCCTGTAACCATTTATATATATGGACATGCTCATTGTCCGAAATAAAGAATTAATAATAATAATAAAATTCTAATTTGTTAAATGACACTTTGCTGAACGAAAGTATTCCTCGGAGTATTGTGGTTCATGTCGTCGGGATCAGCAAAAATTCACTGAACGTAGCTATTTGATTGCATCCAAATGGTCTCAAATTTATGTTTTTAACATTTTATTATTTATTTAATTATTTATTTATGAACCAACATGTTGCCCCAATTACAGGTTCTTTTCATAAAGAAAAGAGAAAAAATAACAGTGACAAAGAAAAACAAAAATAAATCTAACACGACAAAAATGGGCAATGAAAACAATATATTAAAGGGATATAGTCGTCGGAACTGCGCTCAAAGGTCGTATGGGACCCATACCACCCATGGCAACAATGTATCCAAGGCACAATGGTGATTGATGAAAGTTAAAACATATCTGTCATAATCTATCATCGTATAATTTAAAGTTGCAGCTATGATGATGAGGTGCATCTTGATATCGTGCACTAAATACATTGTTTGTAAACAAGAATCTCGCACAGGCGCAGTCAGACGACTATATCCCTTTAACTATGACAAAAATGAACAAGTGAAAACAGAATACACTGTGTATGAATCAATCAATAGCTGATGTAAATTGCGTATTAAGGTAATAAAATCACCCAAAATGTCTAAATTTTTTCATTAGAAATTGTATTAAAACGTTTTGGCTGCGTGATAAAAAAGAAAATAAATATTCGTACGAAGAGAAGCAAATCTAAAATGAAGTGTACGACGCAGAGCTATGGGGTGAGTATAAACGTTAATCTGTGCAAGTACATCAGATATGTTGTGATAAGACTTACAATTTTGTACAGTAATTGTAATATTAAAAATGCCCGTCTGCTCTCCAATGTGGGCAGCGGAATTTTTTTACAAAGGTAGTTATACATTCCAATAGAATATAGTTAGAATATTTATTATTTTTATTTTTATTATTATTATTATTATTAATTATTATTATTATTTATTTATTTTTTAAACACTGCACCAGACATACGTCACAGAGCGTTGTACAGCGCGCTTTGACGTATGTCAAAAGAATATGAAAATTTACAAAATACTTGATGCAACTATCAAGGATAAAATAGCACCACACGAGCAGCACTGCAGTGAAGAAAATGTACCGCAAGGCATGAACAAAGTCATTGATAATAAAGATTGAACAGACAGGTTTTCAAACCGAGTTTATAAGGCTCAACATTTCTTGCAGGCATTGTATGTACTATGTTCAATATACAATGAAAAAAGTTAATGCTAGAACCTTACCTGCAAAAGGGCTGCAATCAGTATTATGAGCTGCTTAATCATGGTCGCCAGCGAACGGACATGAGCTATGGTATCGGCTAAACTGTTTAAAGTGAGCGTGTTTTTAACAAGATGTTTCTATCAGATACGCACGATTTATCAATGTCTCAGTAACTAGGCGATCAATCATATGAACATCGCGACGTAATTAGGTATATCTCTCATTTTAATTTTAATCAATTAGAAATGATATCTAGTACACATTAATGAAAAACTCATTCGTCAAATGACCAGGCATACTGTAACGAGATATGAAAATCCTTGATGTCACATGTACATGTAGATCTACTTAAATTTTAAAGGACCGAAGAAGAAATTGCCTATACCAATATATATATATATATATATATATATATATATATATATATATATATATATATATATATATATATATATATATATTCGCTAGGGCAGACGCTAAAAAGCTTGAACAACAACAACTACGGCAGACATATTACATTCTAGAGACAGGTTTTTATGATGTTGAAATATTGTATAGGAAATCAATAGAACGGGGACTCAATTACGTTATTTGTACGCAGATAGAATAATAATTATATACTCACCTGAAAAATATAATGCACAGGCCCACTCCTCCAAACTTGATCAGCCATAGAAAGTTTTCTTGACAAAAATAGAAACACAATGGCAAGTGGACTCAGTAGGAATGAAGGAGTTTACATCGACAACCGCGGGATCCATACTCACAGTGATAGATTGCTCAGCAATGCATTTCAGAGTATACTCAGGGCAAGGATTCTGTCTGCTGGACACCGATGAGCAGAAAAGTTACTGAATGATTGATTGTAGGTCATGACTTCTCAAATAAGAAGATGCAAAATTAGCTCTGTGATGATAATTCATTGCTTTTATACGTACAGTGTTAAGAAGGCAGTGGAGTTTAGCGAGTCAACCATACATTGCATTGAAAGGATAAATTGGAAACATTTTACCTATAAACAGACAAGGTGGTGGATCAAGGTAAGTACCTAAAGAATACAACAGTACAAGCACAGCAGTATTCATATGAACCCGACCAAGCATTAGTACAGCTTGACGGCCACGGGATGGCTAGTCAGGGAAAAATAAAAGTTCAGTATTGATGAGAAAGTCAATATAACAAAGTATACGGGTTTCTCAAAGAAAGGATACCCTCCTAATAGGAAACAAGACATTTTCATGGTCATCACTATTCTAACGGTATAATCAGAGTGCAGGATAAATGACTTGAAGAATCAAGAAGGTTGAATACCTTCTATGAACATGAAGTGAACGTGTGACTGCAGAACCTGAAACCTTCTACAGAGCCGAAAAAAATATTGAAAATCGAAAATATGAAAGGAAAATAATTTTACTTTGTTGAATAGAAAGGTTATCCTGACAGTTTCAATTTATGGACACCCGGGTAGAATATCATAACTACTTTGAAAGACTAACTATTTAAAGTACTTTGTCAAGAAATTTGTCAAATACCGACATTCACAATAAATATAAAATTTGATGTTGATATACAGCCATGCACATCAACTTTATATGGGTAAACAAAATACAGCAACACAAGACCATAATCTGCATATACGCCAATGTCTACGCCATATCCAACGCATTGGTCACCGTTTGAAATAACAGGATGAAAAGTATCATTTTTAAGACATAGGCGAATGACAATGAACAAATGTGACCCCATAAAGTAAAAAGAGCCAACATTAAATATGATAAAACACAGACCACATGTTTTGCACTAGCCGTGATGATCAAGCGGTGAACCAAGGATTAAGTGCCCGACATGATGGTGCAAGTGTCTGGGTAATGTTACCGCATTATACAAATGTACGCAAGACATAAAGAGAAAACTTAGGAATGTAAATTTTATCCTACATGCCAATTATGACAGACACGGAGGCAATAACCAAAAAGTATGGAATGGCATTGGACTACACGAGAGTGACCGAATTAATCTAGAGATTGAAGCAGAGGTCATTAAATAAACTTATTTTTCATTTGCAGCATCCTTATGATGTTTTTTAATTTGTAGACGTAGTATAATATATATATATATATATATATATATATATATATATATATATATATATATATATATATAAAATCATATTTAATTTAAAAGATGTTTCACGCTAGATACAAGCCCTAAGCCAGGTGTAAATCTTAGTGCTCCTTAAGTCAAAGTACCCAGACCCAAATATGCCCATCAAGATATTATTGTTCAAGGTCATCCATCTCCATTGAAGATGTTTATAGATCTTGTAATTATGTAACCAGAAATGACAAATTTGTAACCCATCCAATTGACATTTTCAAAGAGGAAATCATAGGTCACAGAAAGCCTACGAAGTCAAATTAATGGCCAAATAGGCCAAACATACAATATTATTGTTGGCCACAGTAGCTAAAGTTTGAGATGTTCTGTGCCACACTGGCTGTGAAGATCCGATTGATGATCGCTTAGCCAATGATGCTAGGGTAGTTCAACCACAGATCAGATCATCCTGTTTGTGTCATTTATACAGTTAGACGAGTTCTACAATAAATTCTTTCAATACGATGCAAACTCACATTCTATTACAACGACTTTTTGATTTAAATGTGAACGGATATATCATTCACTGGATTCGAGATTTTCTTTCAAATAGACCCCAGAGAGTAAGGATGAATGGAACTTTTTCAAATGAGCTTATATTGAACACGGGCGCACCACAGGGCTGCGTTTTAGCACCAGTTTTGTTCTCAATTTATACTGATTAAATGAGAATTAATAATCCAGCTGCAAGTTTGTTTAAATATGCCTACGATATGGCACTTGTCGGCCTCCTGGTGAAAGAAAAATGCTTGAATGAACGCATGTATTTTGATCATGTTGCAAACTTACAAGACTGGTGTAAACGCAGTTTTCTGGAAATGAATGTTGCCAAAACCAAGGAACTTGTGATAGATAGTTATAGATGTGCCGACACTGTTGAGCCTGTTACACTGAATAGTGAATCTGTTGAAATTGTCACGTGTTTTAAATATCTAGGTTTGCAGTTAGATCAGAAGCTGAATTTTAATGAAAACACCAATTGTATTGTCAAAAAGGCCATGCAGCGCATGTTTTTACTGAGACGGCTTCGAGGTTTTAACGTCAGTCAAGATGTTTTAGAGAAGGTATACAAGAGTCTCATAGAAAGTGTGATAACTTTCAATATCACAGTGTGGTATGGTAACTTGAGTGTTATCAACAGGAATAAGTTGGAAAGAGTAGTGAATATGGCCGGAAAAATAATTGGCAAGAAACAATGCCAGCTCTGTAATTTGTATAGACAATCTGTATATAGGAAAGCCAAGGCTATTGTAAGCGATGCCTCACATCCATTGTATTCTCAGTTTGATCTGTTGCCTTCAGGGAGACGCTATCGAGTGCCCATAACTCGCAAGAATATTTTAAAGAAATCTTTTATACCAAGTGCAATAAGCATACTAAATTCCAGTCTGTAATTTATAAGCTTCCACCCATTTTAGATTACACATTATATGATGTCTTTATTTTTATAAGTCTGTATCAATTTTTAACGTTTACGTTTGTAAGCTTTTATTGTGTTTTCTATGTGATTCTATTTGTGTGTCTTATTGTATATATGTAGGTGAAGCGAAAGAAAAATTTCCGCTAAAGAACAATAAAGTATAATCTAATCTAATCTAATCTAATCTAATCTAAATGGAGGTAGCACTGCCAGAAGCACTACCAGACAGGTGTAAAGAGTTAGGGTCCGGCAAGTGTAAAGATTTCAAAATCAAGTGAGGTCCTGATTTGGGATTAGGTTATATTTCGCAGGCTAGTTTTAGTGATAATTTTTAACATGAAATACAGTGGACGTGAGTATCTCCTCACTGGCAAAGATTGGGAAATCGGCCAATTAATTTAGAATAGTTGAATGAAAAATACAGATGAGAATTGTTCCACGGTATGGCAAAGGTCTTACCATAACGGGACTAGTTCGACTCACTATGAGTGTACGTTTGTGTTTTATGTGTTCTCTGTCCTCAGTGCCAAGGCCAGAGTTAGAAATAGCTTTAGGCGGGGGGGGGGGGGGGGGCTGATGGGCAGCCCTTGCATAAAAAGTCTCTCAAACTCCTTGAAGATATAATTGTGGTCATTGACGAAGAAAATGATTCTCAAAGCTACCGAGATATATTCACTAAAACGGAATGATCATCAGTCATGTACCAGTCCTGCAGTTTACCGAGCGGAATGATAATCATCACCAAGAGCACAGTTGGCTACAACAATCAGTTACGCTTTGCTTCTCCTTGTGTGAAATTCTGTTATAATGATAAATGTACATAGTGCAGTGAATTTGGAGCGCCATTAACAGCCACTGTACGTCAGGTTACTAACGTTAGCAAGGACAGCTCTGTGTAACCTCCGGTACGGACAATGTCACCGGAACGGACCGAAGGTATTACTCCTTAAGCCCAAACAAGACTGGATTAAAGTATTGGCAGCATATTCAGCGTAATTATGATATTTTTTTAATATATTGATAATTGGAATAGGACTCACTTGTCACCGTACTATGGATACATTTACCTACTTTCTGTATACATTTAAGCATACCTTCTCCTTTCTACTGCCAATGGAAAGTATGGCAAGTTCATTAAAGTTAGTAACGCATCAAAAGATGCAGTTATAGTATAGCGCACGACCAAAGTGCCGTTGGTTCTCAAGAGGACGCAGCTAACACTCATATAATCAGACAAAGGCTCCTGGGTGTTTTTGCTAGTGATATAAATGTGGAATGATTAAGATGCTTTCATAAACACCCCTAGAGGGGTGGAAAAATTGACAGAGGAGTAATAACATCAAAGGTACACATAGGGGCATTTTATTTTATTTTGAGACTTCAAGTGGGACTCAAAACAAAACTGTCTATAATTAATATGAAATATAGCTGTAATATTAGGCTAGTTTTTTTGGTGTTTTTGTTTTGTGTATTCACTCCAGTTTCTCGTTATTCCCCCTGAAGCATGACGAAAAGCCCAGGTTTTTAACTTATCTACATACGTGTACAGTCAGCATTGTTATTGTTAGTAAAAATTGAAGTAAAGTCCAGACTAGTATTCATTTGCAATCAAATACAATGATTAGTCTTTACACATGTTCAGAGTGTTTTACCAAACAGAATATTTGTTATTCTAACATGCTGGGGAGTAGAGCAAGTAACTGCAGTTGAAAACACAAAACAAAACATACTGACAATTGGCTAAAATGTATAGTTAATGTCAATATCATACAATTATGTTCAGCCTTTCTGACAGATCAGAGAAGTCAGCCTGTGTCCGAACCTGTGTGATCGCCATTTTGCTGTTGTACAAGGTAAAGTTTTCCTGTAAGACCAAGTGCCCTCCTTCCCTTGAAGAGACACACACACACACACACACACACACACACACACACACACACACACACACCTATACGTGTCTTCATAACATAGTGAAGGCACCTGTTGCCAACCTACGTTGTGAGGACACCATGAAGGAGTGGGTTTTTGTACATATAACACGCAGAAAAAAAATCTCTGACCCTTAAATAGTGGGGCACACGCTAGATATAAGCTCTAAGTGCCTTAGTTCTCTATATATTGGACCTTCGTGCATATGACGCCAGACCGAGTTGTGAGGGCATGCACTGGTCTTACTATCTATGTGAAAGCTTGTGTGTCAACCTGTTCTCTACTATCTATGTTAGGGCATGTGTGTGTCTGAACATGTCCCACTATCACAGTGACACCCTATGTTAGGGCATGTGTGTGTCTGAACATGTCCTACTATCACAGTGACACCACTAATGCAAAAGCACCTGCAAACTACAAACAAGGTAAACTAGGAAAAGCAAACGATCTATGTTTAATTATATCCCCTCCTTTCAACTTTGTCCAATAATGACTCAGTATCACATTTTTTTTACTGGACAATATTAGTGTTAATATTGTAGACATGAAATGGTTTATCTTTGTAATTCCCCTGAATATATTTTTGCAATGTAGCGAGTTGTTAATACTTATTTCCAGCAGCCTTGAATGTTGCTCCTTATTTCAAATTCACATTATGGAAAATTCTTGTACAAATATGAAATAAATTCAAAAAAAGTTTAAGACTCTAATAGCTCTAACTTTTGACTCTTTTCCCCAGAGTTTTTATTCTGTGAATCAACTGCCGTTTGTGGTTCAAATCCATGAAGCATGATGAAATACTCTGTGTTCAGCTTATCAACACAGCCCAATGTGTACAGTCAGCAATGATATTGCGTTTTTTACAAAATATGGGCATGTAGTATTTGTAGAGGATTGCCTTCAAATTTACTTAAAATCCAACGTATTACTAATCCTACGGTCTTCTGGTAACAATATGATTATATTCTCTAAATATGCATATTTTCCCTACATTTAAACATCTGTTGCATTTTGAGAACGTATAGTTTTGGCATGCCATAAAGACAGCATCTGTGGGACCCTGAACAACCAATCGCAAAGAAATTAAACAGGCGGTTTTTCATCAATAAATAACGTTTTTAGGTCGTTTGCATCTTTATATAACCCGATGGGCCGAGACCAGCGATTTTCATACCGGACCAATAACTCTTGAAAGATGCCCTGCTGTGCCTAAAGACGCGGGCCAGGAACTTTCCCTTATGTACAGAAGTTTACCAGAATGTTTTGCTAAGCTAAATACCTGGCAAACTTATCCAAAGATACGAAATTTATTCTTTCAGGAGATATGCAAAACGTGAAATTCGCAAATAAAAGGTGAACAGACTGATCGGTACTGCAGCAAAGCGTAAGACCTTACCTCACGTTTTCTCTCTGGAGTAGTAGCGCTATTCAATATGTTCCCCATTTCTTAAGCATGCGTTAGGTTTGAGATCTCGTCGTGGTCATAAAAGAGTAATTGTTTAGCGTATCTACCATGATGCATGTGTAACATGATTGGAAATAATTGGGATAATTGGATTTTCATATTTTTCAAATTTCTCGAAAGTGTTTCGTTTGGTGCCGTATAGCTGAATGTTGCAATAGTGCAGATTACTCATCAAAGCAAGTGTGTAATGTAAAAGAAAATCAGAAGAGATTACATTACTTCACCATCCAATTATCCCAAATTAGTTCCAATCGTGTTTACTGGACAACACAGTATCGAAATTAGAATTGTTTGTTCAGATCATAGACCCTCGACAAACACTATGGCCAGATATGTGAGGTGGTGAAATCTTTGATATTGGATATTTACCCACCGTTTTAGACAAGTCTAGTACCGTATAATTTAAGTTAGGGTCGGACTACATAAGTTGGGCTTGGTCCCTAGACCGCGGGGCCAATGTACATAAAGGTAGTGTCTCCCAGATAAACATCGATTATTTGCCCGCAATTTGACAAGTATAGTATCGTCTAGTATCGAAGTTCGAGCCGCAGTGATGAAGGCGGCCTTAACAAGATCTGTGACGTGGCAAATCGGACATATATCGGACATTTGTCCAGAAAATCGCCGATTAACATCGGTGATTTTACATAGACCAGACGTGCCCGAGACACGAATCGAGTCATTCTAGTGACGATATTAGGGTCCCAGTCGCCAATATAAATATCGAGTTAATATCTGTGATTTCACAGATCCGGCGTGTCGAGACGCAGGGCGAATCATACAAGATTTGCCTAGTATCGTTTACTATAAAGAGTTCCAAAATCGCCGATATGTATCAGCCTGAAGTAAATTATTGGCAGTTTCTCAAACCCGGCGTGCCGCAACAGAAGGCAAGTCATTCTTGTATCGTCTGGTACCGATATTAAACCCGATATATAGAATGTTATGTGTGACGGAAATATGTCGGACGTCAAATTTCGGTGCAAGAAAGTAAATGCCCGATATTTAAACATTATGCAAAGTACTGTCTTCATTGTATTTTGACCTTGATGGCCATTTGCCTTGCTCACTGTAATGATTACGCTAAGGCCTGCATTTTAAATTTGGGATTCATCTTTTACCGTGGGTTTCAACACTTCAGTATTATTTCTCTTCATTAGCTGCCCTAATTTTTTGTATTTGACGATGAGTCCCTCAAAGGGGAGAAGGCAGAATCGTTTTTTGAAGAGCCAAGTAATGTATTGACTCATTTTTGTGTGATCCAGTGTTTGTGCTGCCAAAATTTAACCATCCCTGATCGGATTTCTGGATGCTTAGCATTACCGTGTTGGGACATATTTCAAGCCCCTTTCGCTGATTTCATGTTTCTTTTTTAACACTGAGATCAGTTGCCCCGAGTTTTGGTTTTGATTGTCATCTTCATTTGCAGAATTAAAAAAGAAATAAGAATTAAAAGGCCAGTACTACAGTAGAGATTTTGCGTGCGCTTCGCACACTGCTCACTACAGACCCGCATGCATCCACACCAAAAGCCATGGTGACATTTGAGGCAGTTCTACAGAAGTACGTACTTGCATTAATACATGTACCATATGGGAGCTAATATTGTACATGTACATTTGACAAATTTAGCTTATGGGAACAATATTTTAAAAACTTCGAAAAATTACTGAAGGCAAGAATTTTCACTGTCAATTCCATGTGTTCAAAATAGTTAAACCACTTTGGTGTGTGCAATAATACCCTTACTTTGTTGGTTGAACCAGATATGTTTGTGTGTATAAAAGTCGTCACTTTGGTAGTTCACCATTTGGTGTGTGCAATTATGCCCTTGCTTTGTCGACTGAACCAGATATGTTTGTTTGTGTATAAAAGTCGTCACTTTGGTAGTTAAACTGTTTTGGTGTGTGCAATTATGCCCTTGCTTTGTTGGGTGAACCAGATATGTTTGTGTGTATAAAAAGTCGTCACTTTGATAGTTAATAAACTGCTTTTGTGTGTGCAATTATGCCCTTGCTTTGTTGGTTGAACCTGACGGGTGTTACATCCATATACAACACAACCTAAAAATGTTGAAAAATATTTGAAATTTTCAACTCTAAAATGCGCTAGTCTTTAAAAGGGAGTTCATCAATACAGATTATGTATCAGTTCACTGGTATCTAGTCTACTACCTTACAAGGGACTAGCAATCGAAGATTTGAACAATAAAATATTTTGACAAAAATTCACAGTACCAATCTGAAGATGCGAATCTTCATATTCAAGTCACTTATTGCTGTATTGGGCCAAAGTTTCAATGATATATATATTTGTGCAGTTTCACAAGTTCTTAAAATACTAATTGTGCCCTATAATTATCAAATTTGCGTCATATTAGATCAAATTGAAAAAAAAAACAAGCAATTTTAAACCAGTGCTACTATGTACTGAGGTACATGGCTTTTTGACTTGGATGGATATACAATTAAACTGCCAAACAGGACATTGAAAGGGTGCATGCCCACTACATCCAGGTGCTTTATCGTAAAATTTGTTGGGACTGCTCCAAAGTGGCCATTATAGACGAGAGGCTGTGCTGCATAGATGGTCCTTAACACAGATTTGACTGTACATACGTGCAATTTCTAGCTTGTAAGAATAGCTTCCATTAACATGGCATTACACCAGAAGTTTTACATACCAACATTATGTCAGTACTATAGTTTTATCAGAATCAGTAACATTATCCAAACCTTTTCTGACATTTTCTATCCATGCTTTAGCACAGACAGAAATATGTTTGATGACTTTAGTTAGTTGTAGTTCAGTTGCATTGTTAACTGAATCAAAACAGAAAGGAGAACAACATTGATTGCATTTTATTAAATAGCTTTAATGACATGCTTAATTGCCATCAATGAAACAAGGAACATTACAATCAACATCGCTATACATATGGAAGCGAATGCAACAATGTCAAATACCAGTAGTTAAGCTATATTATCTTTCCTCAGATAATAAGTCATTGACAATGACACAGTCCCCACTTGTTAATGGGTACTTTAATTACAAGTACTCTTAAAGGAAAGAGTCCTCTTCATTAATTAGGTCTGTGATTAAAAATACAACGATACAAATTGGGCTTAATGGCCAAAAATGAGTTCAATGGTGGTGAAAACATAAAACCAATGTAAGCCGCCATACTAATTACAAAAGGTCATTAAAATGAATCGATTAGTACTTAATGTACAGGATGCTGCCAAACATTTTTGCATCCTATCCTAACACTGACAGATTATCACCGGTACCATATTTCATAAAGTTTGATGCAGTACTTTGGACATCCACGCAAAAAAAACGAAAATCCACTATGTAAATGCAAACTAACAATTACTCTACATATACAAGTGATACCACTAAGTGTTATTGATTTGTATTTACAACACTATGAGATCAAAATCTCTACCAAGTGTCATCAAATTTAACGCAGTATCTGTGGATATATATCCTTCTAATTAGGAAAGTTCCTTACATATGCAATTACAAATTAACTAACTTGACACTGATAAATGTCTTTTTCATCGTTAAAGTAATGCGAGCTTAACATCTGTACCAAGTTTCATGAAATTTAATGCAGTATAATATTCACATGATACTGCTACATGCCGTTAAACAAATTGATTTGCATATGTATGACATAGGTCAATGTCCTTGTGCCATCTTTGAATGATACTAGTGGAAATATGTCCTGAGTTATAGCTCTGTAGTGAAAAAATTGTAACAAAATGGCCACCTGGCAGCCATTATATTGCATTGGACTGTGAAACCAATAGACATGCATATTTATGAAAATCATGATAGGTCAATGTCCTTATGGTAGGTCAATGTCCTTGTACTAACTTTGAAAAAAATCTGTTGATATATTTCCAAATTATAGCTGAGGACATGACAAAATAATAACGAAATAGCCACAAGGCAGCCATATTGCATCTGATTGTGAAACAAATTGACATGCATATTTATGACAGATCACTGTCCTTGTACCAAGTTTAAAATCCAATGATACATGTCTGAATGAAGGACATGAAAAAATTGTAACAAAATGGCCGCCATGCAGCCATATTGGATTATATTGTGAAACAAAATGACTTGCATATGTATGATATAGGTCAATGTCCTTGTACCAACTTTGAATAAAGTTGGTTGAGATGTGCCTGAGTTGTGGCTCCGTACATGAAAAAAATCGTAACAAAATGGCCGCATGGTTGCCATATTTGATCGTATCACAAAACAAATCAAATTGGATATGCATGACAGAGGTCAATGTCCTTTTACCAACTTTGAATAGAATCGGTTGAGACTTGCTCGAGTTGTGGCTCCGTACATGAAAAAATTGTAACAAAATGGCTGCACGGAAGCCATATAGGATCATATCAAGAAACAAATTGATGTGCATATGCATCATATAGGTCAATGTCGCTGTACAAAACTTTGAAAAAATTCGGTTGAGATATATACCTGAGTTATTGCTCCTTACATGAAAAAAATCATTAAAAATGGCCGCCATGCAGCTATATTGGATTGTATCAAAAAACAATCAATGTGTATGTGCATGACATAGGTCAATGTCCTTGTACCAACACTGAATAAAATCAGTTGAAAAAATGCCTGATTTATGTCTCAGTACATGAAAAAATTGTAAAAAAATGGCCGCCATGCTGCCATATTGGATCATATCATGAAATAAATTGACGTGCATATGTATTATATAGGTCAATGTCCTTGTACAAACTTTAAATAAAATGGGTTGAGATGTGCCTGAGTTATGGCTCTGTACATGAAAAAAAAATCATAACAAAATGGCTGCTATATTTGATTGTATCACAAAACAAATTGACATGCATATGTATGACATATGAAGTAATCCTTGTACCAAGTTTGAATGAAATCACTCCAGGCATCTCTGAGATATCTTCGTGAACGGACGGACGCACAGACAGACGGATGCACACATGGACGGACAGACAGACATGACCAAACCTATAAGTCCCCCCTGGACAGTGTCCATGGGGACTAAAAATTAGAAAGCTAGACATGCATCAAATATATAAAGAAGGTAACATCATAGGCTACAAATAATCCTCAATATTCTGTATTGTTTTTGGTAAAGTATTGTCATCAACAGACGCAACACAGCAACTCGATTCAGATCATGAAATTGATGTACACCTGCATGTACAAATTGTAATTTATATTACGCAATCAATTTTTAAAGTAATACGCCATTTTTAAGTTGCTGTGAGCCCATGCCAAAACACAAGGAATTAAGCTTTTCGCCACTAGGGGCACTATTATTCTGACCGGAAGAGAGGGCTATTATTTCCCACTTCAATCTGTACGTACAGCATGAGCATGTAAAACAGGCACTGGTACAGATGGATGGACCTGGCTTGGTTTCCTTCATGATACTGGGAGAAAAATATGGTCAAAAGTTACAGCTACTGTGGTCTAACTTTGATCTCATTCATGCTATGTCAATTTCATTTTTTTCAATTGTTTGATTTTATTCCACACTTGACTTTTAATTTGTCTCCATTGTCTTCGATGGAGAATTGGATACTTCTTTATACAGCAAAGAATTTCATCGCGGCCAGGACATTTTAGCGTTTTTAAATTCACATCAAAATGGTCATAGATGGCTTTATTCTCTGCTGACGACCAATCTCTCAACTTTCTTCCAGGCGACTGTCTTTGATTTAGTTCTGTAGAAAATAAAACATTTCATAAATTTTTGATGAAAAAAATTCTTCATACAATATCAACCAACTTATATCAAAAAGTCATGAGCATGCATTATTGAAAGAGTCTTGCAGTTTAATTTGCCTTCAAATAGGCATGCCAAAATCATAGTTGCATGCAACATTTTGTGTGCAGTGATCTTCATGTACGTAATATGTCAAAATTTACAATTATAGGAAAGTCTTAGTTACATTTTTATTAACTGATGTTCAGTTTCCACAGCAGTATGATACTGATGAAGTTCTGACACCAGCACATTAAAGTACATGGCGTCATTTGACATCTACAAAATCCCCCACTGGTGTGAAGCTAGTGAATGTAAGTTAATGTGATAAAAGAATGCATTTTAGACTCTGAAAGTTTGTCAGAATTAGTACTGTCCCATAAGAATGATGGGAAAACGTGAATGAGTCAAATGGAAGGCAGCCATAGAAACAAAACCTGGTGCATAAAAAGGCCTAAGAATGCGTGTAGTGTACAAGGATGTCTATATGGTTTACATGATTTAAGTAGTGATTATGTTTGTATTTACATTTACATGATGAATTTGGTTTACTGTCCAATAGAACATTTCCTGTACTTCGCATTATAGATTAGACTTGTTTACATCGTACAAGAGCCATAATAAACTTCATCTACACACAGAGAGAAACTTCTCAGTGAAGTGCTTCATTTTAATCGATGACAAATTCATCACTAGGTCATTTAACACCATAACACGGTGTGATGTTTGCGACAGTCTATGTGATTTCATACTCACTCTGTGGTTGTTCTGTTGAATTATCATCAAATTCAGCATTGTCTGTCACTACAGAACTAGTTAGATTGGTGGACGTGATGCTAGACGTGGCATTTTCTGTCACTGCAGATGCTGATGTCAACGCCAAATGAGGTTGGGTACAGCAAAGACCAGTGACTGTGTCAATAGAACCATACTCATTATGACCATCTCCTTTTTTCTGCTCATTACCACCACCAACATCACCATCTTCATCATCTTTGTCATCATCATCATCATCATCACCAGCGTCGTCATCATCATCATCGATCAACTCTGTTACAGACGAAATGAATAATTCCCCACCTGTTCAAGTCACTGATGTACAATGGTAGGTCGGGAAATACAAAGATTACAATATCCAGGACAATAAAATCAGGATTATTAACTAAAAGGATTAGGCAAGAGTAAATATTTTTTTTGTTTCACACCCACAAGTGCAGAAGTATTTTCAGATTTTATGAAAGACAAAGTGTATTAGAAATGTCCAGCCCTGTCTAACTTTTTCCATCCTCAAAACTTATTGTTACAAATTTGACGCTTTTTGTTAAAATCAGAATACCATGAACTATGAAAGTGAAAAGGCAATCATGATTGTCTTTGTTTTGGGTTCTATAATAACACTTTATACAAAGCCCATGCATTTAGCTTGCATTCACAGACTGTATATTGTCAACATCAAACTGATTTAAATCTGATAGAGTGGTTGGGCTGTTCACTTCCTCGGTCATTGTTTAGTTTTTGTTTAGTCTTCAGCTACTGTACCTCTTTATACCATTGTACCATAGGTGATCGTTCGTTCACATATAAATCTTGTGCTACAAAGAGCCAATAAGAGCTATGTTGCTAAACATGCAGCATTCCGATTGGTTTATCAATCCATTGTGCTAAGTAACCAGTGTTCTGATTGGTTTAGCAAACCACTGTGATCTTGGGACAAGTGGGTTGTGCTCACAGTACAATAAATTACCCACAATTCTCTTTGATTTGTATCCTTGAAGGTTACTTTTCCAATAATTTTTTCAGTTCTGTATGCAAGTAATAATGTGCAACATCAGAATAATTCATAAATAATATCAAGTAAAAGTATGTTTAGAAATTTCAGTGAAAGTCTCCAAATAACCATTAAACAACCATAGAAGTCACGTTCTGTAGGTACAGACATACAGACACACAGACATACATACAGACAGTTCCCTAGCCTATAAGAATAGCTTCCATTGCCATATATACATATGGCTATGGGAGCTAAAAAACAACAATGACTTCTACTGGACAGAAGCTGTACGTAACCTAATTTGACAATTTTGTGCATCAATCTGATTTCTTGTTCTAGTTCCTAAACCATGTCCACACAACGAGTAGATTTCAATGCAGTCTGCCTGCATGTGTTTAGTGGTATAGCTTTTACAGACAATAAATTTAGTTTGCAAAAAAAATCACTATCAACAATAACAATGCTGCCTATTAATAAATAGACTGTATTGACACAGGTTTAGGAAGTAGACCGAAAAATTACATTTGAAATACAGAAAAAAAATGAAACATTGAATAGGTTGCAGTGCCACTCTCCCTTAAAAATATTAGTTTATGATCTGAAAAGACTACAGTGTAGCTGTCATCGGAAGTATTTGATAAAACACAACTTACCATCGGGATCCAAGTTGATTTCATCTAATGTCTTTCCTCTGTACATGTCCATATTTCCCTTTTCCATTGACAGGAGAATTTTGGCAACTTTAGCAGTTTGAAAGGCATCATCAGGTAGTCTATAAAGGAACTGTGTACTTCTTGGCTGTGTCCCATAAAGGTTGACAACTGCTGTAGTTCTGGATCACCCATATTCAGAATTTGTGCAACTGTTGCCACCTGCTTTCGTAGCTTCGTTGACGTTATGTGGGCTGCATTTGTGAGGCCGGCCCTTTGTGCATACTTTCTCAGTACATCTGAACCTCTGATATGATCTTGGGATTCATAATAGGTACGTGCAAACACATATTTGTTTGACGCAGGAATTCCCACGTCACTTCGTTTACTGTTAAGCAAGTCAACAGCATCCTTTACAGAAGGTGTTAACAGTAGAGCCACTTTGTTACTTTTCTTCCCAATGGTCTCAATTCTTGTGAAATGCAGGTACAGCTTCTTCTCCAGAACTGACAAACTCCTCATAATTTCGTCATTCTCTGTGCTACCACTCTTCATGTTATAGGTTTCTAACTTCAGTCTTCCAACTTCCCCACTTCTTCTTCTGTTGAACAGAATTATTTGTGACAGAGTGACTTCACACAGCTCTCTCCAAACTGACACTGATGGTTTACAGGTTTCATCACTCAACATCTTTGTTAAATCTGATGACCTTTTCTGTAGGTATGTATTCAACTTCTTGACATCAGTTGTAAGTGGCAACCTCTTTGGCTTATTCCATGATATTTCTCTTAGTGCTTGATGGGCACGAGATGAAATTTCCTTTGCCCACTGTGAATTCAATAAATGCTTGAAATCATCCATTTCTCTTTGAAGCTGTACGTCGCCTTTCACAATTGCATCGGTTTTGAGAATTGTCACAACAGCTTGCAAGGAGTGACCCACCTTCAATGCTAATGATGGTATCTGTACACCCTCTGTCGTCTCATCATACTTCGCTGCTAATTTTGTTGCATTGACAACAGTGGAGAAATGCTCTCGCGTAATGCAATCTTTCAGTTGTATGATGGACTGGTCTATCTGTCTTGCCTTAAGCAGTAACCGTGCAAGTTCACGCATCTTTTGGCTGATGTGTGCATCCTGGCTCTTTCTCACTTTCACTAAATCTGCCCCAAATCTTTGGATCAAGTCATCACTTCTAACCACTCTACCAATATCATCTTTACTCATCTTGGATAAAATAGCGTACAATCGTGAATTCTCGGTTTGTACACCGCCATATATGCTACTGAGTTTTAAAGTTAAAGCTTCAGCTTGTGCCTTAGATTTGCCTTTTTGATTCAGGCTGGATGTTGGTCTATGCCTACATACCTTCAAGTGACGCCAAAGTGATTTGCAAGCAAAGAAGCCATTACAGTGCTGGCAAGGGAGAAAATCATCATGTTTTACTGAAGCATTTTGTGATGACGGGCACCTCCAGACCACTAGTTCCCCTTTCTTTTCTTTCCATACTCTCATATTATGTTCATAATTTCCCTTGTTCCTGAGACGTTCAAGCAAAATCCTTCTCTGTTTTGAGTTTGGTGGTTTGCTAAATGCATGTGCAACTTCTGCTTCATTACTATGTACTGAGGACAGATGTCTCGCTATTTTGCTTCCTCTGTATTTACAATATAGGCAGTATTGAGGCTTGCCAGATGTTATTCTCTTGCCATTTTTCAAACTTGTAGTTTTTACCGAGATCTCTGTCTCACAACTACTGTTTTCATCTTCATTACTATCCTGGTGGTTGTTACACTGTTCCTCGGTGCTCTTACTTTTATCAGTATTCATCACTTTGTCTTGTGTCTTTGGTTTTCTGGATTTTGCATCATCATACACTAGATCCTTCTTTGGTAACTTCCCCTTTCTTCTTTTTATTGCATCAGAGGTCTTTGACATTCTGGATAACACATCAAACCTTTCAAAATCTTTGAGCTGTTGATAGCAACCCTTTGACTTCTTAATTACAGTATCCTTGCTTTTCCTTTCACCTTCAATTTTCCGTTTTCTGGCCTTTCCGTGACAATTCCCAGTGCTATTCTTCCTCATGGATTCACCAAATACACCCTTCATTTTCATATGTGGCTGTAATCCCTTAGTGATCTGGATATAAATGGAATAGCATGAATGAATTTGTATGAGATCAGCAGAGACTTAAAAGACGCATATTTCAATCCCTGGTTCACATATTAGGGAAATTTAGAGAGTTCTTCTCCCAGGCAAACACCGGGCTAGTTACAATGTTTGATTTGCCCTGACAGTCACACCAAGCAATTGTCACACGCAAGCAATTGTCACCTCTGCTAATCCTGTATAGACAAATGATCAGTATTTGTCAGGCTTATAGTTATAACTGTTATGCCCTGACACAGTCTCACTCAGAAACTGAAGCAACTCGTGGAAGATGTGTAGCAAGCTTAAGAGGGGACTGGGCGGTGTTGTGACTTCAAACCCGTGCCAAGTAACTAGTTGCAAAGTAGGCTTTACGCAACAGGGAGCGGCCTGTTTGAGTTGCAACATTCTGATACGAATAGAATCTACTGCACGTCCATGGCAATTAAAACACGTGCTGATTCACAAAGTTTGATTAAAAATGAAAATTTCCAGATGAAAGAGCATAAACTTTGTTTCCCACATGCAAGAAATCATGTTTGAAAGGTTCTCATTTCAGGATGAAACATCAA
The DNA here is from genome assembly GCF_041260155.1 of Ptychodera flava. Lineage (NCBI taxonomy): Eukaryota > Metazoa > Hemichordata > Enteropneusta > Ptychoderidae > Ptychodera > Ptychodera flava. Next base: position 7,265,343 of record NC_091933.1, on the reverse strand, counting down.
TTCAGAAAAAACAATCCCAAACTTATTTCTGACAGTTATGTTTTAAAAAGACTTTTAGACCTGATCCTGATTCATTTCCTGGCTTGGCGCCCAATTGCAAAAAGCCAATCCTGTAAGGTGTCCTCCAGGAATAGGGTAATTAAATAGAGAATTTTTTTCTGTCGGTGTTCTATAAATTTACCACAGTGACTGTTTCTACATACAAAAAAATAACATTTAAATAGCACGTTCAGCCCATAATCAAAAATGTGTTTTTACGATGACGGTAACACTGTCAAATGTATTGTGTCATAAATGTTCAAGATCTAGAAAACACACTAATAAATTATTGTTTACATTGCTGTGAAAGTCTGCTGCCTGTAATCTTGATGATTATAGTGATACTACGATGAATAGTATGTTATTTTTTTAAGCCCACTGCACTCTGACTTTATGAAGCTGTCTGTATTTCGTATAGTTGACAGATAAGACAGTACTTGTTTATTGGTATTTACAATGACAACACAACAGGGACTGTGTAAACACACAACAGGATGGCACATCAAGTTTATGCAAGTGTTTGATTGACAGCCAGTTTGAAAAGGTCAATGATCATTTCTGGCATAGATTTTTGCCACTGATGCATGAAAATCACAAAAAATCCCCGTCAAATCCTGTAAGTTTCTGAAAACAAGTCATTGTTGATGACACAGTCCCCACTTGTTAATGGGTACTTTTATTACAAGTCCTCAGAGAGGATAGAGTCCTCTTCATTAATCAGGTTTGTGATAAAAATACTTTGATACAGATGGCGCTCAATGGCCGAGAATGAGTTCCATGGTGATGAAAACATAAAACCAATGTAGGCCACCATCCTAAAGGTCATTAAATGAGTCATTTAGGAATTAATCAAGAGGATATTGCAAAACATTTTTGCATACTATCCTAACACTAACAGATTATCACCGGCACCATATTTCATAAAGTTTGATGCAGTATTTACAACACTATGAGATCAACATCTGTATCAAGTTTCATTTCGAGTTATGGTGCTGTGAATTAGAAAATCGTAACAAAATCGCCTCCACGCAGCAATATTTGATCTTACTGTTTAAAAAATCAACACCTATATGTATGACATAAGTCAATGTCCATGTACCAACTTTGAATAAATTTGCTTGATACATGTCTGAGTTATGGTTCAGAACATGAAAAAATCATAATAAAACGGTCACACAGCGGCAACATTGGCTCGTATCACAAAAAAAATCAATGTGCATATGTAAAATCGGTTGAGATATGCCTGAGTTATGGCTTTGTACATGAAAAAATCATAACAAAATGGCTGCACAGCAGCCCTATTGGATCGTATCACAAATTAACCTGCATATGTATGACATTGGTCAATCTCCTTGTACCAACTTTGAATAAATTTGCTTGATACATGTCTTAGCTATGGTTCTGGACATGAAAAAAAAAGGTAACAAAATGGCCACATGGCGGCCATATTGGATTGTATGACAAAACAAAATGATGTGTATAGCTATGACATTGGTCAATGTCCTTGTACCAACTTTGAATAAAATCGATGGAAACATGCCTGAGTAATGGCTCTGTACATGAAAAAAATTGTAATAAAATGGCTGCCTGGAGGCCATATTGGATTGTATCACAAAACAAATTGATCTACATATCTATGTCATTGGTCAATGTCCTTTGTACCAACTTTGAATATAATCGGTTGAAACATGCCTGAGTGATGGCTCTGTACATGAAAAAATCGTAATAAAATGGCCGCCTGGCAGCCATATTGGATCGTATCACAAAAACAAATCCATGTGCATCTGTATGACATATGAAGTAATCCTTGTACCAAGTTTGAATGAAATCGCTCCAGGCATCTCTGAGATATCTGCGTGAACGGGCGCGTGCACGCGCGCACGCACAGATATGATCAAACCTATAAGTCCCCCGGACAGTGTCCGTCGGGACTAAAAAGATTTGGCCCAGGAATATCTCAGATATCTGCTTTCATTAGCTCCTATGCATGGACACAGCATTAATATTAATTTCATCCTTGAACGCCTGTGGATCAAACCTGAGGACCCTGTGGATGGATATCAAATGCAGGAAAGAAAACGGCTGTCACACAACCATTTTTGATCGAATCATTACAAAAATCGGCATGCATATATATGTGATAAGGATTAATATATGTACCAACTTTCTATACAATCGCGTCCGGCATTGCTGAGAAATTTACGTGAACGAATGCACACTCGTCAAATATAGGAAACAAAATGGCTGCCACGCAGCCATTTTAGACCAGTTGAAAACAAAAATCAATGTGCATATGAATAACATATAGAGTAATCTATGTACCAAGTTTGAATGGAATCGCTCCTAGCATCACTGAGAAATTTGCATGAACATACGCACCAACGTCAAATACAGAAAACAAAATGGCTGCCAGACGATTATATTGGATCAGATCGTAAAACACATCGGCGTGCATATGTGGCATAGGTAATAATTTTTGTACCAATTTTGAACGAAATCGCTCCAGGCGTCTCTGAGATATCTGTGTGAACAGACGGACGCACACACGCACGGACATGACCAAACCTATAAGTCCCCCCGGACGGTGTCCGTGGGGACTAAAAAGTATAATAGATCAATTGTAAAGATGCTTATTATGACAACTTGTACCTTTCACGATAAATAAAATTGAAAAAAGGCACATTGTCTAGAGCATTACAGCCTTGGTGTTGACTGTTCAGTGTCCTAGCTCTAACACAATGAGTACCATCATTGCCCTGCCCCCCTTTCATAGGGGAATTGCATCTTTAACAGTGAGATTAAAGAATACAAATGTCTGACACAGCTTTACATACATAATTTTATGTGGCACAGCAGGTAAATTCTCACCTCTTTGTCAGTAGATATGTCACTGTCATAACAACTTGAAGGAAAGTATTCAGGGTCCTTATCTGGATCAGTTGACTCTTCACTAATGCAGCTGGTTGACGTTGAAGCCTGTGTAATATAAAAATGTAAACACTAAATGACTGGAACATGTTAAGTCTATAGCTCAAATAAAGACAACAGTTGGTAATAATAATAATAATGATAATACCAGGTACCCATCACTCCTAAGTGGGGAGAAGTGTGATAGCCCGAAAACACACAACTTCTGCAATTTTGAATTAAAACTCTGATTTACATACATATGTGTGACATAAGTCAATGTCCTAGTACCATTTTGGATAAAATCGGTCGTACCAACTTTGAATGATATTTGTGAAAATACGTCTGAGTTATGGCTCTGGACATGAAAAAAACTGAAACACAATTGCCACCACGCAGCCATATTGAATCGTATCATGAAACAAAGTCACGTGCATATGTATGACATAGGTCAATGTCCTTGTACCAACTTTGAATAAAATCAGTTGAGACGTGCCTAAGTTATGGCTCTTGATATGAAGAAATTGTAACAAAATGGCCGCCATGCTACCATATTGTATCATATCATGAAACAAATTGACGTGCATGTGCATGACATAAGTCAATGTCCTTGTACAAACTTTGAATAAAATCAGTTGTGATGTGCCTGAGATATGGCTGCGTACATGAAAAAGATCGTAACAAATGGCTGCATGGCGTCCATATTTGATCGTATCACAAAACAAATTAATGTGCATATGTATGACATGAGGAGCAATCCTTGTACAAAGTTTGAATGAAATCGCTCTAGGCATCTCTGAGATATCTGTGTAAACTGACTGACGGATGCACGGACATGACCAAACCTATGTCTCCCTGGATATGCGACTGACTCACCATTCTCATATGATCACCAACATTTGTATCAGGCAATGCATGAACAGCTTTCTCATCCATGTCTCCATCTTGATCTAAAATAGGATCATTATAATTTACACTATTAATTACACACAGCATTCCATATATATTCAATTGACAAAACTAATAGTTTCAAACTTAATGTTCCTCAGATAAAATTACCCTCCCAAACATGATTAAACTCTGGTTTGATGAGGATTTGACATATCTCAGTGCTTTCAAAACAAACTGTAAATTGGTTTTTCTCCAGCACTGATATAGAACAAGCGACCTAGTGGGGATGACACCAATTTGAGTGGTGGCTTCATATTCAACCAAGCTAAATTTTCCAGCCAATCATTTTGTTTGTCAAGAAACTGGCAATCTTGCTAAAAATAGCAATATACAAATATTCCAATAATTGCAACAAATACTGTATGTGTCAGGTAGCCTTTGGGGAACTGCATAAAAAATCTAAAATCATTCAAGGAGATTGAGAGATTTGACCAAATGGGAAAAAAATCACAAATAAGACGGTGTTGCTCCTATTTGACCAAAGTTGTTTTATAATAACTGAAACAAATCTGGGTCATGTAACCCACAGTGAACTGCATAAAAAATCAGTCTATGGGATGAAATTTTTTGACCAAAAATGGGAAAAACAGCAACAATGTCACTGCTTGATTCCATATTGCCTACAAAACACGCTAAAAAATTCAGAAAATGGTTAAAATTTTAAACTTAGAAAATAGAAATTTGCTTTTCTTGTACAAGGGTTTAATCGAGCAGATTACATGACAATTTTGACACATCCAAACTATGCCATTACAACACATATATATGACAAGTAGTTTTGAATAATAAAATTTCTTGATTAAATTCACAGAAATATTCTTACAAATGCAAACTTCTACACTTCCATTTCAGTTAGAAGCAACTAACTTCTCGCCTGATGTGAAATGTGTACACTGTGTAAAAAAACACAGATGGCTTTGTTTCCTTATCATCCAGACTTATTAACTATCGTTGCAAATCTCTACAGTAAATAATCCGCCCTTTCACCAACAAACTTATGAAACTCACATTTTTAAGTCTGCAGTTGAACCTTTTTGGAAATTGCCCTAAAATACAATAATGCAAAATTCACCACAATTTGAACAAATCTTCCTGAGGTCATCTTTAAAAAACTCCATACCAAGTTTCAAATCAATCAGACTTGCAGTTTTAGAAAATATTTTTTGACCAAAAATAGGAAAATTTGCCCAAAAACACAAATATCCAAATTTCCCCACAATTTCAACAAATTTTACTGAGTTCACCTCTACGAACTTCCATACTAAGATTCAAATCAATTGGAAATGCAGTTTCAGAGGAGAATTTTTGACCAAAAACAGGAAAAATTACCCCAAAATACTATTATGCAAATTTTCACTACAATTTGAACAAACTTGACTGAGGCAACTCCTACTGCATTTCAAGCAAATCCTGCAGTTTCAGAGAAGATCGTTGTTGATGGACGATAGACAACTGATGACGACAGACAATCAAACTATCCAATAAGTTCTGTGTCGCCAACAGCAGAGCTAAAAAAGTGCTGATATGTGCTGGATAAACAGTGGATATTGGTATTGTTCATTAGATCATGGCACTCAACTTATGTCTTTCCAGTACAGTGTATACCAAATATCTGCACCATGAAATGAATATCTTAAAACCCCTGAATTACAGGCAAAATAACAGGATAATTCAGAAAATACAGCCAAGTAATATAGAGGTCAGTGTAAGATGTATATGGCTCATCCAATGCATGAAATGCACTAAGCCCAGGGTTGTCAATAAATATCTATATTGTATGTATAACAATGATAATGTACACGTTCTTTCAATTAATGTTGGTAATATTGTGATTCTGCTTCACTGCTGTCTTGGGAAGTGTCACTTGAGATTGCAAGATACTACGTAGCATTCAGTGCGCTTTCTACCCCAGCGACAGTAACACCACTGAAAATTTGCTCCGTGAATTTCACGAGGCATAACGTTTTTTGTGAGAGAAACCTCACAGAAAATCATATGATATTACAACACAATACCTTGATCAGTAAACTTATTTTCCCAATGATCAGAAATCTTCAAGTCACAATTTGCAAGATTGAAACGGCTATGTCTAATACTGCTAGCACAAGCAGCAGTGAGAACGCTAGACAAAAGAGACCCACGAGGGGATCCATCATAGCAAACCCGATATTAGAGAACAGACAGCCTAATAGCAACAGGGTCTGCAATGCAGAGCCGTTGGGAGAAACCTCCAAAAAGCAGCAAGCAAACATCGTCTTACTCCAGGAAATGACAAACCAACCAGTAATAGAAGCCAGTTTGTCACGGGAAATACACAACATGGCTACAGGTATGGCAACATCAGTAAACGCCAAACCCTAAGCTACCATCAACCAGCGCAGCTTTCCCTGAAACACAGCCAGGACAGGTATAGTACAATGTTGGAAATGCTTATTTCATTCAAAAAATTTTCCAAATGCAACAGGAATCAATGGTGCAATGCATGGGCACCCTACAAATGATAACATACAATATGGCGGCTACTGCTAGAGCTGAAGGCCTCATTGATACACAAGGGTGCGAAGTCAAAAAGCGTTACTCAACTAGCTCAGAAAGTGAACACCCTCCATCCAAAGTGAGAAAAACTCATGTGGAGAAGGATGACAAAGTCAGAAGACCTTGATTACAATAATCTCTTACGAGCTCCTACAAAGTACGATACAACAACAAATGACATGTGCACTAGCGAGGCTGATCAAAACTGGTGACATGAACTGAGCAAGCTTTACAACATGGACATTGAATGTGTCTACATTATTACATGCCTGTATTTGGAACGTCGCCCGCTTCATAGGATTCAATGGAAACTCATCGATGACGTCGCAGGCCGCATAATCATTACTTGACTAAAAGTGACCCGGGACTTTTTCAACTTGACACCTTCTGGCTATTGAGAAATTTTGCGCAAAAAAAATTGATAAACAGCATAACAGTACATATATCAATGTGCCATTCGATGATGAAAGTCGTTCCATTTGTAACAGATTTTCCGTCTAAGATGGAAACAAGTCATTGTCAATGACATAGTCCCCGCAAAATATAAATTCTGTCACTGTAATAAATTGAAAGTGCATAAATCCAGTAGATTGTCCTTGTGCCAAGTTTGAACAAAATCAGTCGTGGTATGTCTGAGTAATGGCTCTAAACATGAAAAAATCGCAACAAAATGGCCGCCAGGCCGCCATATTGGGGCGTATCACAACAAAAATTGACACATATGTATATCATCATTAGGGGAAGACTGCATTAACTTGCATGGTACCTGAAACCCGAGTCCTTGCCTGACCAACTCAACTGACAAACAGAAGACTTTTAATCCCTCAAGGTGTGAATGTTCCATTGTTATGTTTATCTAATCCAGCTGGTGCCATTGTAGGAAAGGTAGGTCTGTGAAATTGATCCTCATAGGGAAGTAGGGTATTCCTAAGTTAATGGAGCCTTCCCCTAATGTAGTACCTTGTCCTTGTGCCAAGTTTAAACAAAATTAGTTTTGGCGTGTCTGGGTAATAGCGCCAGACTTGAAAAAAAGCGCAACAAAATGGCCGCCAGACAGCCATATCGGGGTGTATAGCAACAAAAACTGACATGCATACATTTATGTATGTCATATGAAAAATCGCAACAAAATCAAGAAGGTGTCAAGTTGAAAAAGTCCCGGGTCAAAAATTTTCAGAGCAGAAAGTTAGGAAAAAAAATCTTCAAACTAGTTTGCAAAATAAAAAAAAAATAAATGAGAAGACAAATGCGTAAAAAAAAAATCTGCAAAAGTCTTGAAAATTTTGAATTTTTTTTATATTTTTCTGACAGGAAGCAGCTTTCTGTATTTTTAGTACACCCTCCACGCACATTTTAAATTTTATTGTATATATTTAGAGTGACTGTATCCCTTATTATCTTTTCAGGACTTTTGTATTTTGACCACTTGAAAATTATAAAATTATAGAGCCTGTTTTCTACTTGTTTCCTGCGTACAAACCAAGCAGGTACACTAGGTCAAACATTGAAACTATGGTAAGGTTGTCAAGACTGAAAGTTATATTTGCCTTTTAAGATCAAGGTGAACAGATGCAGGCCACATCAGCTTCATTTTTTCGCGGCATTTTATTGCAATGGTGAATGCATGAACGGGTGAACAAGTAGAAACACGTCAATAATGATTAACAACATATCAAGTCATGATGTATTATTTTGCTTCTAAAAAGGCATTTTCAGTTTTTTCTAAAAAGACAGCCTTAAATTCAACAGCAACACATTTTTAACATTCAACCATACACTACGTAGAATGAATGGAATTTGTTGACCTATATATATCAACATCAGAAGATGGGTTGAATTTTGAAGGTTTCTCTGTAGCAAATACTGGATAATTCTGTATGACTAATCGTTTGTGTGTAGCAAATGCTGAATGACAATTATCTGAAGAATTTATCCACCACAAAAAAAGCATTAACAAATCTTAAAGGACTAATGTAGCAAATTGTAAAGAAATTTGACAAGCCCTTTCAGAGAACACTTATTTTTTGACCATAAATGGCATAAATTGCCCTAAAAAGACAAATATTGAAATTTCACCACATCTATACACATCCAATCAATTTGGACATGCTGCTACAGAGAAATAGATGTTTTGATCAAAAAAGGGCAAAATTTGCCCTAAAAACACAAATATTCAAATTTCACTATATTTTGCAAACAGCTTCTCAGCTTGTCAAAATCAATTGTAAATCATGAGATATGCATGATGTTTGGGGGGTGAATGTAGGCATTTCACCACGCAGTAGAAAGGGAAGCCAGGAAACCAAAATAGTCAACTTTCAAAACTATAGGAAGCTACTGAGGAGCAAGAAGACCATGTTTCAGAGGAAGATGTGTAATCTGAAAAAAATACTCCCCAAGTGCCACCAAATAACACCATTTTAATCTCTATTTTTCAAAAGCTCAAACGGCAGGAGGGGGGACACCCCCCTCCTGACCTCCCCCCGCGACGTCTTGCACAGCTGCTTGTCGCACCACATCTTTGCCCTCTTGTAAAAACCCTACGGAGAACACTGTCATCATACAGGGAAGGAAACTCATTGCCAACATTGTCTTTTTTTCTGATTTGTCTCATTGATATGAATCATCTGTTCAGAATTGTTTACAGAACCAGGAGTGACACATGTACTGTCATTGGTTGTGCAAAAATCAGTCTCTGATTCCACCACTTCTTCATTTCCTTCTGTTCCAGTATTAGTCAGTATTGTTGGACATTCAGTGCGCAAGATGATCTGCAACATTTCGCGAAATCTATCAGCAATATAAATCACTAGGCTATGTATGTTGGGGTTACAGCACACAATCTTATTTGCGCTAGTGATATGGATGTACATTGTATCATCAGACAGCGTCGATCTAAAAAAATTGTAAATCTGAAAATTTACTCAGAAAAAAAAAATTTGCACAGCTTTTCTCAATTGGAAAAAAATTTTTTAGAAATTTACAATTGGAAAAAAAAAATTTCACAATTTCATTGTGACCACCCCCCCCCCTCCCAAGATCTAATGGTCCATCCCTAAGTCCCCCGGACGGTGTCCGTGGGGACTAACAAGGGCAGACTACCACTCCAGACAACACAACAGCGACACTGGGCGGATGCTAACAAACAAGTTCTAAAAGATTGCTTGTAAATTTGGTACACTAGAAATTGACCTCTTTGCCTCAAGGCTCAACCATCACGTCAGCATGACAAACATGTATCATGGCAACCTGACCTGTATGCCATTGCTGTAGATGCATTTAGTCTTGATTAATTGGTCTAAGTGGTACTTTTATGCATTTCCTCCTTTCAGTGTGCTCCATTAAGGACAGTTCAGAGTGAGTAGAATCCTGATAGTGCCACTCTGGCCAACCAAACCATGGTTCAATTGCCACCTTGACAAAATTAGAGTATGTGGGATGTCTCCATTGTACTTAGACTGCTAGGCAATTGGTCTCCAGTTAAGAAACTCTCCCTATAAAAATTTGACATTAAAACTGGTAACTCTTATTGCACTAATGTCAGCTCAACAAGCTCAGACTACATACTTGATAGATATCAGGAACACTGTCAAAACAAAGAAGGGGAATGTCATAAAAATAGGAGAGGCATATCAAACCATCAAGACTATCTGCTTACCCTCCAGACAGGAGACTTTGTGTACTTACTGTACCAGAGTACACAACTCGTACTAGACCTTTGAGAGATTAATGTTCTGTGTTCTTTTATATATATACACAAAAGTGGGTGACTTTGTCCAATCATTAGTTCATGGATACACTCTAAACATCTTGAGTTACACTTGCTGAGATAGCAGTGAAGCAGAATTCAAAACTTACCTTGAAGTTGAAGTTTGACTAGAATTCTGCTAAGCTGCTGTAGTAGCTACGGTGTCACTCATATATCACCCACCCAATTCTATGCTCCCATGCATTGTGGGTAATATTTGATATATCACCCACCCATAAATTTGATACACAATGTATTCACCAGCCGATGAGAATAATATCATGCAATCTTGAGTGACACCTTCGGTACGACAGCAGTTTAGCAGAATTCTAGTCAAACTTCAACTTCCAGGTAAGTTTCGCTTAACTTTTGAATTTGGTGGCATATTTTCTGGAGTTATCAGCCATTTATTGAAAGTGGAAGAAAACTAATAAAAATTGTACAAAATTATGCATTGCCAAATATGGCATCTAGCCTAAGGACAACTGCAGTTACATATATGTACTTACCATGCAACGGACTGCATATACCTTCCATACCAAGGAATAAGGAAATAGCATCTTTCTGTTCTGCTGCCTTGTCTTCTGTGGTCTAAACACACAATGGAAAGTGATTTATTCAGAAATAAATAAGAGTATTTACCATGAAATGGATTGCACTTGCAAGACACATCAATTCGGCAATACTTATCATTTTTCTTAGATGTAGCTCTGATTAATCACAGTATGACAATAAACATAGGGCCAAAGTCCCTGATGTTACTATAGACATGGATACAAAATTAAGTATTTCCTGACTGTATGAAATTATCTCACTAAGGTCATCCTAGGGACCTGTAAACCAAATATTAAAGCTGTCTGACCAACGGTTTTGAAAAAACAAGAGACCCAACAGTTGACAGAGCTCTGCTGTGTTATGTAGAGAATAACTTGTTGTGACACATGTATTAATGAAGAAGGTGGATATCTTTGATAGCTCATTTCAGGATGGCCTGACCAAAAATGGCAAAATTAGCTGCAAAAATACAAAATTGATGATTTGAATTTATTACATTAAGATAGAGCCTAGAAACCTGTACACCAAATATCAAAGCGAGTAACTTTTGAGAAACAAATATTTTGACCAAAATGGCAAAAATTGACCCAAAAATACAAAAATTGAAGATTTCATCAAATTTCAATATACCACACTAAGACAACCCCTAGGGACCTGTATACCAAATATCAAAGGTATCAGACAAGTAGTTTTTGAGAAACACATTTTTTGACCAAAAATGGCAAAAATTGCACCAAAAATACAAAAGTACTGATTTAGTCATATATTCAATATATCATATTTAGTTCATCTGTAGTAACCTGTATACCAAATATCAAAGCTGTCAAGATGAGCAGTTTTGATGAAATAAAGTTTTGACGAAAATTGACAAATAAATTCCTTAAAAATACAGATTTGCATATTTCGTCACAATTTGAACAAATGTAAGTTGAGTTATCCCTAGAAAACTGTATACCAAATAACAAAGCTGTCTGACCAGCGTTTATGAAGAAGATTTTTTACCAAAAATGCCATTTTTGGTGCTTATTTGCATATTTTCAACAATATCAAAAATTAAAAAAAAAGTGTTTCTTAAAATCATATTTTTCATCTACACAACAAATATCAAATCAGTAAGTACTGCGGTTCTCAAGATATTTGAGTGGACGGACGCCTCACAAACGGACATACATACCGGTACATACATTATACAGACTGACGCCGGACGCCGGACGGATACCCATCCCAATAGCTTCTACAGACTGTAGTCTTTTGTAGCTAAATTTGTGAAGCATGGTAAAAGTCAAAAATATATATCACATATTTGTATTACTTCACATCCAGGGTAATGGCCACAAATTGCTAATTTGATATACTTTAGCCTGTAGAGATGTAAGTGATTTGTTACAAAAGCAAACTTACATTTTCACATTTTTCTTCAGGTACATTATCTTCAATGTCAAACCACATGTTCCCTCTGAGGCTGATACTCTTTCCTTCTTTGAAGAAACATTTGTATGATCTGTAGATTCAAATGGAACAAAAGTTAATACATTATGTTGTATGTCAACCATTACATAGTTATAAACTTAAAGGCATGCGTTGGCACCAGATTTTCTCATCAGAAAATTTACCCACAAGATTACAATTTCAATGGAAAACAAAAGGCTATCACACCTCCATAATCCTCTTACAGACTAGAACTAAGGCGATCCCAGGGATCGCAAGCAATGTCTTTAATGCAGGTAAAGTTTTACTAAAGGTAAACATTACAAGCTGCTCAATCAGGAAGTGAGGTAATATGCATAGCAGTGACCTTCATTTCAATCTTGTGTGAGCAAAAAATTTTGCTTAATTCGTTATTAGATATCGTAAGCAAATTCATAGCACCAGTTTGCAGAATTTAATTGCACAGTTTGTGGCAAAACTCTGAGGATGCAGAGCCGAGGTGTTTTACTGAAAACTGTTCATTGAAAAATCACTGCTCTGCGTATGACATCACTTCTGCATTTTGCGGCTTGTCATATTCTAAATTGATCTCCGATGACAGTTTGGCAGAAATACCCTTGTGGTCTAACAATCAGAGAGAAGCTTTCTTAATCTCAGGTACCCGGTTTATACCCCAGTGAATTTACACTTTTTCTTTCCAGTTAGAATGGGAGAACAGTTGAATAGAACACATCAAGGTGCAAGGTCAAAGTCCAACCACAAAATGTGTATATTTTACTAGTAAATCAGACAGTTTCAAACAATAGTACTTGTTAATTGGACAGTTTGTAATCAAAGAAAGATGAGGTTACACGAAACAAGACGGGGAGTGAGAACAATGGGTACAAAATGGAGAATGATAAATGTAAATATTACATTCATCATCCAGACTGGCAAGTAAAAGTATTGAACAGAGAGATTTCATTTCAGAACAAGTCATTGTCAACGACATAGATCCCACTCATTATTGGGATATCTGCCTTAATAGGGCAGGGAAATAAGATCTGCAGTGCATAAGTGGTAACAGTGTACTGCGAATCCTGTGATTGTTTTCATGTCAAGGCATCAATTAATAAGTGTGACTGGATTGTATTATAAAATAAATCCATGTGCATATGTATGACATACGTCTATGTCCTTGGACCAATTTTGAAAGAAATCAGTTGAGACATGTCTGGGTTAATGGCTCAAGGCATGTAAGAATCGTAAAAAAAGCCGCCTTACAGCCATATTCAATCGTATCACAACAACAAGCAACCTAACGGCCAATATAGCTCCGCTGTGTTTATGTAGAGAATAACTATTTTTGACACGTGTTGACGAAGAAGGTGAAAATCTGTGACAGCTCATTTTCGTGGCCACAAAAAAGTGGTTAAAATAGCTGCAAAAATACGCAATTGAAGATTTCATTATAATGTGAATATATCACATCGGATCATCCCTAAGAACATGTAAACCAAAGCTATCTGATGAGTAGTTTTCGGAGAATAAAATTTTCTGACCAAAAATGGCTAAAATTGCCCCAAAAATAAAAATTGCAGATTTCACCATAATTTCAATATACCATATATTACAATGATCCCTTGGAAACTGTTTATAAAATATCAAAGCTATCAACTTGCAGTTTTTGAGAAACAAATTTGATGACCAAAAACGGAAAAAATTGCCCCAAAAAATTCAAAATTGCAGATTTCACCATAATTTCAATAAATATCATTTAGTTTATCTATAGAAACCTGTATACCAAATATCAAAGCTATTACTGTAAAATTCCCAATTGAGGCCGCACCTGTATTTGAAGCCGCACCCCGACTTTGAAACATTTGTTTTGGCTCATTGTTCGCCACTTTGGGGTTTTTGAATTTAACCATAATAGAAGCCCCACCTTCTCTGAGCCCATCATGAAACAATGTGCGCTGAAATTCACACCAGCTGGCTTGCATCGTTGACTTATGCTAATGATTGACAGGTGTCTTTCTTACAAGAAAAATACACAATAAAAAGTTCCTTTTTAACACTACTACCATTGTGCATTTTGTCATTGATAGTAACAAAAGTATAATCAATGCGGCATGTATCGGATCGCTTGTGTGTATATTTGAAAACGGCGGACTGAAGTTTTTGTCAGTGTGGTAAACACCGCCATAGTCAATTACCTGATGCAACAATTTTGATGCAATGGTGTTTGTCTACAAATTAAAATAGTTGAGAGATTGAGATACAATGTTTCAAACACGTAGTTTTCATTCAATACCCACGTACCCCTACTGAGGCCTGACGTGCAACAACACCACCTGCATCACGGATATTGACATGAATGAACAGCCTATACTGTAACTGTGGCCGCTGAATGACCATGGTGGATTCGTATAAACTTGTACATGGTCCCTTTTTGATCATGAGAAAATAAAGTTTGACCGCAAAACAGTTCACAAAACATGCCAGTAAAGTTACCAAAAGTCATTGACTTGCCTTTATTGCACAAAATTCTGAACCATACTCGTCCAAGTATGAGCCGCTGGTTCTGCAACACAAAACGGCGGTAAATGTAGGGGACCCCGTGTAATCTGCCATGCATGGATGCTTAATTTATGCTAATTTCACGCACAATTTTTTTCAACACCATTCGATCTTCTATTGCTGTCAAAATCGACTTACACATCCAAAGAAATTGATTGTATAATCTCTGAATTCAGAAGTTGCATTTTTGTGAAATTCCAGCGGCAAAAAAACCCCTAAACTTAAAACAAAGACATCATGCATGCTGCTGATCAACAGTAAGCTTAGTGTGAACTGGCATGCACTGCCTACACGGAAAGGCAATTCAACATTCCAGTATTAAACTGTCTACATCTTGTGAAAACA
Organism: Ptychodera flava; assembly: GCF_041260155.1. NCBI lineage: Eukaryota > Metazoa > Hemichordata > Enteropneusta > Ptychoderidae > Ptychodera > Ptychodera flava. The sequence continues at coordinate 7,250,276 of NC_091933.1, read as the reverse complement.
CCAATATAGCAATGAAAATTGTAATAGTCACCAGGAAAGTCTTAACAAATGAAAGGATAAATGCTTCAAACAAAAGCACTGCATGACTACAATGAATTTTCATTGTGGTCCATGTCCTGAATAAACAATGGCCAACGTGAGTGAGACTATTCTATTTAGGGGATGTGGGTGAGCAGGGTCAGAGAATAAAGAAAGTACTGGAAAAACATGTCATTTTTCTTACGATGCTGTAAAGGGAACCCCAGTTTCCCGTTGTTTTAACATCTTTTAATAGTTTCTTTATTATCTATAAGTAATTTTACCAAGTTTAACGACCAAATACACTCTCCTAACGTTTCTATATTGGAGTTACACAAGGGTAGGGGCTTTTTATGCCAGTAAATTTTACTCACGTAGACTTTAGTGGTGCTCATTTGCATAACAATAGCGATTTTAATGCTTGGTGAGCATGGAGAAAAATATCGAAACACAGGAAATGTACATAATTAAAGCCACACCGGGACTTCATTGTGTGATCCAAGGGGTTCCTCAAAAATGTTTCTAATACAAGCTGCAGATTCAATTGGGAATTTTACGGCAGACAAGTACTTTTTGACAAACACATTTTTTGACCAAAAATGGACAGACAACGAAGGAAAATCAACCTATTTGATAAGCTCCACATCGCTGACAGCGGAGCTAAAAATCATAACAAAATGGCCGCCTGACAGCCATTTCGGATTACAATGAAATTAATATACTGTAGGTCATTTGACCGTCTTGAAACCACGTCATTGATTTACGTCATCTACCAAATTGCAAATGCAGTCGAACAAACCAAGCATGGCAGAGTGACTTCAGCTAAAAACCGAAGCTAGTGACGCACTGGTACACATATGTTACAATTCAAGTGAGAGTCCATTTACATAGCAGGGGATTCTATTCAAACATACACAAAACTCACTCAAACACAGAGAGCACACAACTGCATTCATACGAAGTCAGAGTTACTGGGTTAACGTTTAATCTCAGGCAGCTTATAGTCCAACATGACAGAAAAAAAACAGCCAAGGAATATGAAATTGACATGCATGTATCGGCATATGACATATAAATCAATGTCCTTATACCAATTTCTGAAATAAATCAGTTGAGACATGTCTGAGTTATGGCTCAAAACATGAACAATTCATAAAAATACCACAATTATACGGTGTCACTCAAATTTGATCAGAATTGGTATATACAAGTATGGGCACCAAAGATGAACAATAAATGTTGTTTCTATCTGTTCAGTGCAGGAAAATTCTACATTGATGTTATGACAATGATTTCTGCACAGTACATGTACAACCAGAAAAACAACAAGAAATATTTAAACCAGAAAAACAAGAGTGATAAAGTAAATAAGGTCTGAAACTTTAGGTACTGGAGGTCAACTTTAGCAACATGCATAGCAGAAACAGCTAGCCCCTCTTAGTTTGAGCATAGGCAGTCTTCCCCCTTTACTGTCTATGGTTTGAGCAGGTCTGTTAATATGTAACAGTTCATAAACAATGACAGAAAATGACTCAAGGTCAGTTGAGTAGCCTGTTTCAGCCACTGGCTAGTCTCGCATGCCAGACCTTGAAACCTGCGTGCAGCGCGAGTGGCAAAGCCGCGAGCTGCGAGTAACCACAGGTTATGAGGTCTGGCTAGAACCGACGTGCTATACATACTGTCCAATAGAATGCTTCGAAAATCCGCTGGATGAAAGAGTACATCTATTGTTTATTCATGAATGTAGGTGGAGAGTCTAAAAATAGCCTTTTGAATTCGACTGAATGATTGTGTCATTCATCCAGAAATGTTTCATTTGAAGTAAACTGCCTTATGTTGACCTTAGGCAGTAGTACGGCTTCATGAAATCACGGTTACGCTATTCCCAGTAACCACACATGATGAAATAAATCTGCAAAAATGATCTATGCCGTTGAAGAAAATGGTGATGGACAGCCTGAAACCGAAGCAGGAGGTAGCCATGACAGATTATCTGAAAGGAGACGACGTTTCTGTAAATTTGCCGACAGAATATGACCATCTCTCATTTTAGGATTGCTCAGGGCATTGCTTCAATGCTTGCGATTGTTGATCCTCGACATCCTCTATGGAGTTTGCTTTTTCATTTTGCTCTGTTCAAACGAAGCTCAGACTTTGGGCCCAATTCAACTGCCGATGAGCTGGTGGTAAATGGCCTCACAAATAAATTCTCACCGTAGATTTGTGCTTGAGTGTGTTTTTTGGCGCAAATATGTGAAACATGGTGGACAAATACAGTGAAAATACGTTATGGCCGTCTGTACGCGGTGGTCCAAAGTTATACTTATTAGCATAGGAAAGACAGCCCACTTTTGACGTCATCACATTCCTGAGCAGTTGATTCTTGCCAGACCTCGTAACCTGCGGTTACTCGCAGCTCGTGGCTCCACTGCTCGCGCCGCATGCAGGTTCGAGGTCTGGCATGCAACTACTCCTGCACATTTGTAGGATTTTCCTTTTTGTTACCTCATTTGCACATTTTTGACACTGATGTGTTCATTTGAACAACGTCACATCTCAACCCCTGCATCTACCTGTACACCAAATACTGAGATGGTAGCTTTGGTGGTATGGGAGCCTTTGTGTGTGACGGACATACATCCGCACATACATACCCACATACATACATACAGATATACAGATGCCACTGACTCATCAAATAAGCTCTTTTTGGTATTTATTCATACCAAATATGAGCTATCAAAATGGCTGCCTGGCAGCCATATTGAATCATATAACAACAAAAATTGACTTGCACATGTATGACATAAGTTTGTGTCCTTGTACCAATTTTGAAAGAAATCAGTTGAGTCATTCTGGAATAACGCTCAAGTCAAGAAAACATTGTAACAAAATAGCTGCCAGGTGGCCATCTTGGATCATATCATGAAACTAATTGATGTGCATATGTATGCCATAGAATACTATCCTTGTTCAAAGTTTGAAAGAAATTGACCAAGGCATGTTTCTGATATCTGTGTGAACATACGGATGAATGACAGATGCACACAGATGAACGTGGACTTTTCCATTTGGACTAACAAGGAGATAAACAATCCAACACTTTGTAAAACAGCAAATAAATAAACAATCAGAATATCTACAATGTTACAGTGAGCCAAGTGAGACTTACCACTAAAATGTTGCTGTATATGTTGTATCAACTCATGTCCTTCGAAAGGCTTGAACTTCTTGTCACACACATCACAAGTCCAAACATTGTTGGTGGAATTCCAAACACAGTATTTACTTAAATCACCAAAAACTTCAACACCAACTTGTCCATCATTATCCAAGATAACATCTGATGTGCAAAGATCTATAACTTCAACCTGCTGAGTAAAAATATTCATTCAATGCAAAATGAACTATGTTACATTAAAGCTAGTGTCTCCAATTTTTTCTAAAAATCAACTTAGCCTGCAATTGATCCATTATTGGTGCAAAGTTTGGATATATTATTCCTCACATTCCTTACAGCCTTTACTATTCAAAACCTGAAAATTTTACAACAACTGGACCTGAAAAACAAGTGAGCAGTTCCAAATGTGTATGATTTCTGCTGGTAACAATGATGCCTAACACAGTCAAGTTGAGCCGGAGAGTCCTACATGCTTTTTGCGTTTCTCCCTCTGTGCCATCGTAATGGTATATAAACAAGTCATTGTCAATAGCATAGTCCCCACTCCTAATTGGGATAACAGTCTTAGGGCACTGAAGGGCACTGAAATGAACTCTGTGCATAAGTGGTAGCAGTGTACTCTGAATCCTATGATTGTTTTCACGTCAAGGTATCAATTAATAGGTGTGATGGATTTGTATCATCAAATAAAGCCATGTGCATATGATATAGGCCTTTGTCCTTGTATCAATTTTGAAAGAAATCAGTTCAAATATGTCAGAGCTATGACTAAAGACATGAAAAAATCATAACAAAATGGTCGCCTGATAGCTCAATTCTGGGGCTGATTTGCTGACTGAAAGAGTGCAGTAGAGATTTTACAACATCCCTAGGTGGTCATTCTTTCCTTGCTTTAGTGCGCAGTCTCAGACATGTTTTGTAATCAGTAACTTAGGAAGTAACATGCCATGCAATGCATTCCTGTCTCTGTCTGTGAGTGACCTCGATTTTTATGATAAGTTCCCTTCTGTTTTTATAAACATGGTGGCCCTGGTATTTAGTCAGAAATCAGTGTTTGATTGCGTGGTATTTTCAAAAGCTAGGCAGACAGTAGCAGCCAATGGCAGTCAGGGTGGTAGACTGTAAAGTCAAGTCGTGTGCGGGCGCTCCGTACCTCCGCCCCCGAAAACACGACTGTGAGCAGTCTGTACGGTACATTTAGCCAGCTGCATCAAAGAAAAAAAACCACGCCCGAACCTGCCGATATACACAAACTTCCCCAGTGATCTAATTTAAATATTCATCTTCCAACTTTAATTGCATGTATAATACTCTGGTAGCCATGACAATATCTGTCAATCAATAGCTTAGCCGAGACAGTCAGTCTGGGATCTCAAATACGGGGTATCGGGGATTGCATAATTGACTCAAATCAAAACATCACAACGTGAGAGTGTACTAGCACACTGCATCTGCGTTCAAGATCGCATTTGGGAGTTCGCAAGTTGTTCAAGTTTCATGGAGATTTTCTTCATTTGAAATTTGGTTCTATATTCTTACATGGCGTTAAAAACAACACATGCGAAGACAAATTGGGGTCGTTCTCGTTGACGTTGACTGAATGTGCAGTTTGCGGTGATACATTGTACGCAAGGAAAAGACAATCTATCTTTTCTGATACCACGGACATTAATCAGAAGTTGCAGCAAATTTACAACGTAAACCTGACGCCAGATCTACATAAAGGGTCCAGTATTTGCAAGAGATGCTAGGACAACGTGCAAAGTTTGTAAGCTGGTCAGGCAAAAATAGACGCACTTTTGAAAGTAATCTCAAATCCCGCCACGGCATTTTGCCAAATGTGACTGGACTCTGATGCCAAGCGTCCTACACTTTTTAACTTGATCTTTCATTAGTGGCATCAACGGTGATATTACCAGAATAATAGAGCCCAAACGATCGTTTAGAAGGTACATAACTCGGGTGCCAGTGAGTCAACGATTTCCCGTATCCAGTCGGTAAAGTTACCAACACATCGTACCCACTGCAAAAATTCTCGACAGCGTCTCTTTGTTCACGTTTCAATTTGATACGGCACTCATTGGAGCACTTTTCCGCGGCTTCAGCAACTCGATCTGATGACAGTTAACATTGTTCCATGTTGTAGAAACAGGCTTATTCACGGGTATCGGAAACTACGGGAAACCCAAGGTGTTTGTTGATGTTGGCATGTACCGTAAATTGGCAAATTTGGGGCAGCATAACTTCTACGCCACTGTTTACTTGTATGCTAATATTAATCACACAAGTTGGAGCTGTCATGTCGGCTTGTACAAACAGCAGACAGTCAAATGATTGGCTCCAACAAAAAATTGTTGGAGCCCGGCTAAATGTACAGACTGCTCACAGTCGTGTTTTGGGGCGGAGGTACGAAGCGCCTGCTCACGACTGGGCTTTACAGTCTATCAGGGTGGTGAACAGAATGAAACAAGATCTCAATGTCAGAGGCAGCTCAACAGAGCAGCCCGCATTCCCAAGCTAGTATTGCTGTGTCATGTCATTTCATGTCTGAGAACGACTTTAACTTCAAGTCAGCGAAAAAGAGAAATTGCAAAGCTTGTCTGCAAATTTGCAGGGTAAGACCAGTTATGAAAAACGAGGAAATAGCTAGAATCAGGAACAGTTTGTTGAATTCCATGCACTAGTATTTGACAGTGAAAGAATAAGTTTTAGACTTTTATTCTGTAAGATGTGTCAGGCTGTCTTACAGGACAACATGTTCACATCCGGTAGGCGATCAGATATTCCAATTAAGGAACAAGTTTGGTGCTCATGTTAATACAGAAAGCAATATATCCCATTAAGGAGTTTTATTTGTATTGCCAGCTTTCTTATAATACTGTAGCAGCTGATAGGCCCCACCTAACACATGAATATATTATTTGTGAATGTCACTAAATAATCAACTGTCAGTTGGCCAAAATCACAAATGCCAAATATATGTAAATTGTAAATTTGAAAACATGTAAATTAGAATGGCTAATTCTGGCTAATCAATTTTGGTCTCAATTAGCCAGAATGGCTAACAGGTAAATTTAGCCAGAGGAAACACTGAATAAAGTAAAATAAAATAAAAACAAGAAAACATCAAACTTACTTCAGGTAGCAGACCAATAACATTTAAACAGCTTGTCATTGTACAACCTGAAAAGTAATACAAAAAAACGGAACAAAATTTACTACACAACACAGATAATGCAATATTGAAAGGGAAAAAATTATGTAAAGCAACTCTGCTTAGGTGCCTTTAATAATTCTTAGTTTGTCCTCTTCACCTTTTCCTTCAAACTTGCCCTCCCATTAGAAAAAAAAAAAATTCCCATTTTGCACAAAATCCTATCTGCCTCAAGATAGCAAAACATTTGCCTTGTGCATTGAGATAAGAGTTTAAGTAGAGAGTAAATAGTTACATAAAAAATTTGTCTTTCATAAATTCTTATGTGCAACTAAAAGAATCATAATCCATTCCATGTGTAAAAACTCACAACTACCAATACACTTGCAAAATATATATCAATGTTTTCTGTGGGTTTTTGCTCTTGCTACCGGTATATCACAAATTTTCAGAACCTCTAGACTCACATTTGCAACCATTTTAACAAGCTTTTTGTACAAATCATTGAGGTAAATGAAGACAAGGAATAAATAATTTTGGTACCGTTTTTTGAGATACATGTATCATGTACCATATAACCTCGCAAATGAACCGACACAGAAAAGTTCTCATACTAGACACTGAAACAAGAAAGAGTTAAGAACCTGCTAAATAGTCTTGGAAATATTGCAGACAATCAACAACAAGTGGTCTCTTGTCTCCTTCCCCTCTAATCATATCTTTGATAGTTTTTCCTAGGTATTCACTTCCCTCGGGTAGCACGACAGAATAGTGATCTTTTCTGATATTTTCAATTGCACCCATTGGACTGACGAAGTAGGGAACAGATTCCTCATGTGGAATGTGCCCATCGGATAGAATATAATATAACAACCAACCAGCAACCTAAAAAATAAACATACAAAAACTGCACTGCAAAACCGGAATAAATTTTCAAGATCTAATTCATTTCATATTCTTTGTCTACCTTAATACTTGTGTACAAGTGGTATATACTGCTTGCCTGTCTTTATGTTTAGCTAGAAAATTAATTAGTCAATGAACAAATGTATGTGAACAGCCTATTGCATTGACATATTAGATGATTGCATTTCACTGAACAGTCTTAACAAAATTCAGTTAATGTCTTGTGAAAATATTCTTTTTAAAGTTACAGGATGTTCAAAGCTGGATATTTATACATATAATGCCCCGTATTCTGAAAGAGTGTGGCTACATCGCAGACAAGTGGTTCCTCATAGTGGCCGTAGTGGCCTTATCCCTAGGGATACACGGGGAATCATGAGTCCTTGATGCAGCCACACCAGTGAGCAATGCGGGGCATTATATATATATATATATATATATATATATCATATGCACAGACACAGGTTTATTTTAAAGGAAAATAGATAGAAATTGAAAATATTCCCACTAAAAAATGGAAGGACTATTTTGAAGTTGTTCATGCATAATATGTGATACGGTCTGGGTCATGAGCACTGCCATGTCAGGTGAGTGCAAGACCCCATGCGATAAGTAGCGCTTAGCTTACTATACCGATTATACTACAGTCTACCTTTAGGAGTGAATGGACAGGGTACGTACATCAGAGGTGTTATTTTGAACTCCGATTACTTACTTTATTGGAATTGTAACACGTGAGTAACATATCACTGAAAAAACATTTCTGCGATGAGTGACAAAACATGCACAGCCCGGTGCTCAGCTGGGTCCACGTATTGCCGTGACTGATTGGCCGTGACTTATTGGTTGCCATAAAAGACATTTTTGCATTCGTCATTTTTTCATCTCAAAATTGATAGCATTGCATTTTAATATGTTTCACGAATAAACTATTTTACACTTTAACAATATACCTCTCTGACTATTTTATCTCTGGATTTGGAATTCAGAAAAAACAGCTAGCAAGTAAACCGCAGTGTTCTGATGGCCGGCAATGGTTTGTAGAACCTCAACCAAAGAAAAATAACATTGGCATGGATGCAAGCAAATATTTGAACTGAAACAGATAATATTTAAAGTTGGAATTCTTATTCATAGAAAATCTTGAGTCACAGAAAATCTTGAGAGTTGTTGTTACACTGAGAGAATTGGCTTGCATTTGCGTCTTGAGAACTATCCCTGCTATCATAAACAACAAATGCCCGGGGTTCGCTTCCTGGGACCGTTCAAGTTGTTGACAAGCTGTACAGCTCAACATTCCTGTGACACTGATCGAGACATTTAACCCGGCATCCAGTCTATGTGCCCCCCCCCAAACCACCCCTCACTGATTAAAAACAAATTTATTTATTTATTTATCAGCATCAATTACGTGACGTTCTTCTGCAGACATTTGTTGTGGCAAACAGATCATTAAAAGTGACAGCAGGCAAATTTTTTGCTGCTGTAACATTTGATAAAAAAATGCAGTAACTTAAGTAGTTCATATGTTACATATATGGTTTATTACTACCCCGTATTTCCTTATGCTTCATAACCCTTTCACTTTTGATTTCTGGATGTATAAAACTTGATTGAACAGCTGATTTGTGACTGGTGACAACTTGAATGAAAGTAGTTCCGGCCCCCGTATCGCTCACATTGAGGAATATGGATTCATTGACGCCATATTCCTGTAGTATTATTTCATAATCATGGGATAACAGGTCTATGCATATGATAACAGTAAGTATCCTGCTGGAAAACTTATCTTTTAAAATATACTTGCACATACTGTTTCCCATGACAATGTATACATCATGGAAGGTATACAGACATGGTAACCTTAAATTTGCATATTCCATTTATATTGAAAATAGGCATACAAAGTTAAAGAGAATGTTTGAAGGCTCAATTGTTTTGTGTAGCCACCTAGTAAAAATCACTGATTGGCTGAACACCCAGTATCTATAGTTACCTTAAAACAACTTGAAATACTTTACTGTGTACCTTAAATATAGTTGTATGGCACTCAACTAGAAATTATAAGTCTACAGAGAAAGTGACCAAGAAATGTGTACCTGTATGTCAGAAGATTTTCTGTACTTTATACAGCCAGTGTTTTCCATACATTCTTTGGCTATCCAGCACAATGATCCTACAGGAGCATTTGTAACTATGGTGGCTCTTCCATATGTCTGCCGACTGACCCCAAAGTCTGCTAACATAAGTGTTCCATCTTGACCTACAAATTCATATATGAGACAATTACCATCACTAAAGCAGGCTCACATTAAAACTACCAGTTCAACCTGTCAGATTTGTCTCCATCTTTGGAAAGTGTGATTAGTGTATACTGAGCTCAGAAGGATATTTCAAATAGAAATTTAAGCATTAACATTTAAAAGAAGCAAGTCAAAAACAGCAAAGTATATGTAGCCTGTTGTTCTTGCTGACTATCAAGCTCTTATCTATATCCCTGTTACTAAATGACAATGTCAATATCTGGCCTTTAACTTATTGGGGCTGGGGTATCCATTCTCCACTGCTCACACCATCCCCTTATGGTAATTGCAGCACTCAGACCTTCTTGTAAAATATTTCCTAAAAAATATGCACTGCAGGTCAATTTACCTTGGATTTCCAGTGTTCAACACAGACAGATATTCACGTATTTAAGGGTAGCTCAAACCCCCAACTGGGACTGCTAACTGGGACTCCCAGTTGGCTTCAAAAAACACCCTGGGACCGGTACAAGTTAAGACTGGCTTCAAGGACTGATCCTAGTTGGCCTCCAGGATCAGTCCCAGTCCACTTGAGGGACATATGCCCAATGTGTGAACAGGTACCACTATGAAAAAAAAAACAGTTATTGGTACTTCGTACTAACAATATGTTAATGTTTTTATCTTTTCAATCTACCATAATTGTAGGTATACGCAGCATTTAATAAATCCCAATTTAGGCCAAAGTTATTTAATTATTTGTTTTGCATCTGTGTACACATACATACCGGTAGGTTCTGCTGTATATGGTTTGAATAAGATTTTACCATGTAGATTTTCTGCCTACAACTCTCATTTACAAAATTTCAAATCTTGTAGTATAACTTATGACGACCACGAGTAGAGGAAGTTTTGATGATTTTTGTATAAACACTTATGCTGTTATATGGAAATAATCATGCAAATATAACCTGTGTGTTTTAATTTTTTTGTATGTGTTTTAGTACTGCCTTTCCGCTCATGTTTTTAATATGTCAGTGGGCACAAAACTAAGAATTTTATTACTTTAGCCTAACTGTGACGTACACAATCTTAGCGATAGTACGTCCTGCTATGGTGGGTGTAGAAATCTTATTGATAGAAAGACCATGTACTGATGAAAAAGGAACATGAAAATAACTTTGCAAGACTAGCAACTCATCAAGGCATACAAACATAATACGGAAACTCACTTACTTCCATTACTTGTCAATATGTATACGTGCCGCCCAATGGGGTGGGTATTTCGGCCACTTGGTCTAAAATGGGGGTATCAATTCACAGTTAACCAGGGTCTAAAATGGGGTCGATATTTGAGTGCCACACAAGAACAAAATCCAAATGTCAGTTCCCGTCTGCCTAGCAGGGTTTTGAGCTGCACTCGATAAGCATCGATACCTTTTTGTGTGGCAGGGGAGCCATTAAAGAGACCCCCTGGCTTTAGGTCTAATATAAACTTTTTTTAAAACACTGTCACTAATTGGTCAGAACTGCATATATGGAAGAATTTTACCCAATAGAAAATATCGAAACAAAGTGGCTCTACTACTACTATCATAACAGGTCGACTATGGGAAAACTAGCAGTGCCTTATGGACGAACCGCGAGGCTTCTTGTAGTTTGGAATTTTAAAAATCACCAGTCAGACTGTAACTGCAGATAACTGATAATTTCAGAAGGTGGACAAAACTTTTGTGAGGGTGAAAGATAGTTTCTTTCCCTCAAATCTTTTTAGTATATCCAAAAACGTTTTTCGGAAATCATGGCTTGGCCAGCAACAACATAGCCATAAATGCAGTACAGTGGTAGGCTCTGCCAATAACTCGGTCATGCAAATTGCTTGCTTTTTACCTGATCACATTTTTGCAAATTTTGACACTATGACTTTTGACCTTGGTCGAAGGTCATAAGGTATAAAATGGGGTCCTAAAATAACAAGATTTTAGGTCTAAAATGGGCTCCAGCAAGTACTCTCCCCAACCCCTCCCTCCCATCCCCGGACTGGGACCGGTCCTGGAGGCTAAGTGGGACCAGTCCCAGAATGAATTTTGAAGGCATCTGGGACTGGTTCTGGGAGCCAACTTGGACCAGTCCTAGAAGCCAACTGGGACCAGTCCCAGAATGCACTTTGAGCCAACTCAGAGTTCCAGTAAACAGTCCAGTTGGGGTTTGAGCTACCCTTACATACCTCAGATATTTCTTGACTGCGAGAGAAGTTTCGTACATTCCCTTCACCACTGCATGTTTGCTTATCAGCGAAATGTTTCCAAGGATTAAATGTAGATGTATCAATATTTTGTGAACATGCACTCAAACCCATCAAATTAAATTCCGACCAGTGTTAGATGGGCTCAATTTCAAAACTACGTGTATAAGTATTGAGTGAATTGCCTACCTACTTTTCTTGTAACATATAACATCTCGTAAACTACAGCCAGTGCATTGACGATTATTGGGCGCCATCCCATATGGATATTACCCAACAGAAAGATTTGCACAAGTCAGTTAATTTTACTAATTGTTTGGTACAGGTGATACACTTTGACATTGTCAAATGCAATCTTGTCAATATGTGGTAAAAAAGTGCATGTAGTTAACAACAACCGGCAGCCAACGCCAACCCTTTGATATGATGTTGCGAATACACAAACACATTTCTCATAGTCAAGAAATCTGTCTGTGTGAAACACTGAAAATCCAAGGTAAATTGACCTGCACTGTAACTGGTTGAAAATACTATGAAGAAAGATCCAATGATCTTACCTATTAACACATTTTCTGGCTTGATATCTCTATGCAGAATATCAGCACTATGTAGTTCCTTCAACCCTGTCAAAAATTGTATGCACAACTCGACACGTCTATAGAAAGTTGGTACCAGTCTGTCACGAAATGGACACGACTTATCTTCAATTAGCTCTTTGAGATTATATTCACATAACTGACTTGCAAAATATGTGAAGTCATCATCTTGTCTGTAGCAAATGTACTTTAGAACATGAGACATCTGCAAGTCTTTAACTGCATCAAAGAATTCCAATTCTGATTGCACAAAATCAGTGTTTATTCTCTTGACAGCAACATACTGATCACTTATTTTTCCAACGAATACCTGTGCTCCATTGCTTCCAGTGGCTATTTTGCACTGTTTACTAAATAGCAAACCATTTATCTGTCTTTGACCATCACCTTCATTCAATTTGGTAAATGCTTCTGCCCATCGACTATCCTGAAAAATAGAAATGTCATACAACTTTAATATCTGTATGGCGTTAAGATCATATCCTAAAAGATTCATTTTTTATTGTGTAGAATTGTGCTAGGAGATGTTGCCTGCAGGTTCTGCATTATTGCTGTTTTACAGACTTTGAATCTGATTGAGCAAACGAATTTTGACATTTTTTTTAAAAGCATTGAGACTTTTGAAACTGATTTGGTGAAAAAAATGGGGGCCTGTGGTTTTAAGCCACAAGGTTTTATAATTTGTATTTCAGCTCATTGTAAATGTCAATTACTGAGAGTAATTAATTGAATTGAAAATATTCAATAAAAATAATTTTTCTGGAGGCTTCAGCAAACAACATATGATCAACAGACAGCATGTTTATATCACTCACAATTTGATTTTTCATTTGTCATCTTTGTTAAATTTAATCAATTCATTAAATTAAAACATAAGGCATTGCAGTTTTTTTTCAGTTTCAATTTACTTTAAACATTAAGTAAAAGAAAACCTCTATTAACAATTCAGAGGTCAATGACAAAGCCTGGGTCCACTTTGCTACATTAAAGCTATAGTGTCTCAGACTTTTCCTAACAAGTCATTGACAATGACACAGTCCCCACTTATACTTTAATTACAAGTCCTTTGAGAGGAAAGAGTCCTCTTCATTAATTAGGTCTGTGATTAAAAATACTGCGATACAGATGGGGCTTAATGGCCAAAAATGAGTTCCATGGTGGTGAAAACATAAAACCAATATAAGCCACCATACTAATTACAAAAGGTCATTAAAATGAATCAATTAGTACTTGATCAACAGGATGCTGCCAAACATTTTTGCATCCTATCCTAACACTGACAGATTATCACCAGTACCATATTTCATAAAGTTTGATGTAGTACTTTGGACATTCACTCTAAAAAAACAAGTCCCAAGACTTTGTCCACTGGGACTGAAACACCATTAACAAAATGAATCAAAGTCATCTGGCAGCCATATTGGATCATATTGTTGAAATATTTTATGTGCAAATAAAAGATCCAGTGTGTTGTCCATGTGCCAAGTTGACATTAGTCAAAACATTTACTAGCTTTAGCCATAAAATACAGGAGGCGAAATGCCCATCAGGTGCCCATCTTTGATTGTATTGTGGAACAAAATGGGAAACTGGCAGTGAAATGCCAGTCAGGTGGCCATCTTGCATTGTATTATGGAAAACAAAATGGCCAACTGGTAGCCATATATTGGATCTATCACAACGAAAATCAACATTCTCATGTATGACTATATCTGTATGTCCTTATACCAATTTTGAAAGAAATCTGTTGAGACATGTCTGAGTTATGGCTCAAAACACACAAAAAAATCGTACTGAAATGGCTGCTATGACAAAGATCTGTGCCCTTGTACCCAATTTGAAAGAAAAATAATCGCAATCATACCAATCCATAATCCAATGACAGTAGGTCGGAATTCGGAAGACAATAGTTGTAAACATAGACACAAAACAGCACAGAACAGACAGTAAATAGACGGTACACAAACAAAGTCACATTCATGAAAGAAAGATATATGGACCTCTGGCCAGAAGACCAAGAAGTGATGTCAGGTGTTTCGAAAATAGTAAGCGCATCCTGCCCCACATGTGGCACCCGCCATATATCAATCTATAAGTCAGATAGGTAGTGGTCACTAACTAAGGCCCCATGTCACCGATGCCATCAGTGATCATTTGTCGAAGAGAGATATTGTATTTATCTACCAGCTTGCGATACCTGCCAAAAAAGCGTTTGAATGTAGTGACAAGTCTTGCTCTGGTGTAACCTTGATTTAATAGTTTGTAAGAGAGATGGCCATGTCTCTCTACAAAATCACCATATGAACTGCAGATATGCCTTAGTTATGGCTTAAAAAACACAAAAAAATTGTAACAAAACGGCTGCCTGGTGGCCATCTTGGATCATATTACAACAAAAATCAATATGCATATGTATGACATAGATCAATGCCCTTGTACCAAATTTGAAAGAAATCAGTTGAGACATGCCTCAGTTATGGCTGAAAACACAAAAAAATCGTAACAAAATGGCCGTCTGGCGGCCATCTTGGATCGTATCACAAAACCAATCGACGTGCATCTGTACGGGGTAGGGTACTATCCTTGTGCAAAGTTTGAAAGAAATTGACCATGGCATGTCTGAGATATCTGCGTGAACGGATTGACTCACGGACGGACAGACGGACGGACATGACCCAATCTATAAGCCCCCTGGACTTCATCCGTGGCTAAAAACTGTGTCACTGCATCCTTTTTGCAATATGAATACGATGAGAAACTAAATTTTTATTTTTCTTGGCCTTATACGTGGGTCACAGTCTATGGAGAACTGACCTATACATTGGAGTCTATGGAGAACTGCCTTGTACATAGGGGTCTATGGAGAACTGCCTTATACATGGGAGTCTATGGAGGTGTAAACTAAAAAGTCCTCTAACACGGCCAAATTTGATCGCATTGTGAAACAAATCGACATGCATCTGTATGGGGTAGGGTACTATCATTGTGCAAAGTTTGAAAGAAATTGACCAGGGCATGTCTGAGATATCTGCGTGAACGGACGGACGGACAGACGAACATGACCCAATCTATAAGTCACCCCGGACTTCGTCCGTTGGGACTAAAAATCAACTTAGCCTGAAATTGAGCCATCATTCGCGCTAAATTTTGACATATACCGGTACATGTAATTCCTTACATTCGATCTCATCTCATTACGATCACAAACCTGAAAATCTTACTTCGAGTGAACCTACAGAAACAAGCAAGCACTTCCAAACGTGTACAATTTTGCCGGTAACAACGATGCCTCACACAGTGAAGTCAAGCTAGAGAGTCGTACATGTTTGTTTGTTTCTTCTTCTGTGCCACTGAAATGGTACATAAATAAACAGACTCCCCAGCAAACTGAACGAGTGTACTGGTAAATGTGTTGATTGTTGCCAAGGATTTCCAGCTCAAAGGACCGTTACTTTGGACTTAGTCTCCACGCCATATAAACAATTACATTGAGACACTGTAGCTTTAACAGATGAATTCTCTGACAAGTGGTTTGATTCATAAGTTGCTCAATAGAACCAACAGTAATTTCAAATTTTCATATACCTGTAAATGATGAACACAAATCTGATATAAAAAATAGCTGGCTTCTCATTAACTTGTGACCTTACCGGTTGATTTTGGCACTTTGGTCCTTTCCCAGGTGATGGCAACTCAATATTGTCCATTGTAACATCATTAGACTTGACCTCTGAACTTGGAAAGTGTGTTTTGCAATCAGGTCCTTCATCAGGTGATGGCAACTCAATATTGTCCATTGTAACATCATTGGATTTGACCTCTGAACTTGGCAGGTTTGTTTTGCAATCAGGTCCTTCACCAGGTGATGGCAACTCAATATTGTCCACTGAAACATCATTGGATTTGACCTCTGAACTTGGCAAGTGTGTTTTGCAATCAGGTCCTTCATCAGGTGATGGCAACTCAATATTGTCCACTGAAACATCATTAGACTTGACCTCTGAACTTGGCAGGTTTGTTTTGCAATCAGGTCCTTCATCAGGTGATGGCAACTCAATATTGTCCACTGAAACATCATTAGACTTGACCTCTGAACTTGACAGGTTTGTTTTGCAATCAGGTCCTTCACCAGGTGATGGCACTCAATATTGT
This sequence comes from Ptychodera flava, assembly GCF_041260155.1. Classification (NCBI taxonomy): domain Eukaryota; kingdom Metazoa; phylum Hemichordata; class Enteropneusta; family Ptychoderidae; genus Ptychodera; species Ptychodera flava. The sequence goes on along the minus strand of NC_091933.1, from coordinate 7,233,781 downwards.
CCATTGTAACATCATTGGACTTGACCTCTGAACTTGGCAGGTTTGTTTTGCAATCAGGTCCTTCACCAGGTGATGGCAACTCAATATTATCCATTGAAACATCATTGGACTTGACCTCTGAACTTGGCAAGTGTGTTTTGCAATCAGGTCCTTCATCAGGTGATGGCAACTCAATATTGTCCATTGTAACATCATTGGACTTGACCTCTGAACTTGGCAGGTTTGTTTTGCGATCAGGTCCTTCATCAGGTGATGGCAACTCAATATTGTCCATTGTAACATCATTGGACTTGACCTCTGAACTTGGCAGGTTTGTTTTGCAATCAGGTCCTTCACCAGGTGATGGCAACTCAATATTGTCCATTGAAACATCATTGGATTTGACCTCTGAACTTGGCAAGTGTGTTTTGCAATCAGGTCCTTCATCAGCTGATTGCAACTCAATATTGTCCATTGTAACATCATTGGACTTGACCTCTGAACTTGGCAAGTGTATTTTGCAATCAGGTTGTTCATCAGGTGATGGCAACTCAATATTGTCCATTGTAACATCATTGGACTTGATCTCTGAACTTGGAAAGTGTGTTTGCCAATCAGGTCCTTCATCAGGTGATTGTTTCTTTATATTCTGCAATGTTACATCATTTGAGGATTTGGCTCTTTTGGTATGAGTTCCAGCTACAGCAGATAGCTACCAAGTAAAGAACAAAATCACTGTTTTGAAGTTAAATAAGAAATACTACTGGTATGTGTATAATACTCTTATATCTGGTCGTTAATATTCCCATCTTTTGTTGCTCATAAATATTTGGTCTTTCCATTTTGGGCATGTAACACTCAAGTCATTGCAACGGCCAATCAGTTTAGAATCGAGTGAAGTAATTGACTTCTATGACATCAAAATCATGATCACATGATGATGCAGCGTAAGCAAGCCCTGTGACATGCAAATAGCTTTCTTTACTGGTTTAGTGTGATCTGGTCCGGGGTACTAGACTGTATGTCTGACAGCGAATGAGGAAAACACCATGGTACATGTAGCTGCAACCAGACTACATGTATTACTTGTTGTCTTCAGATGCCAGGGATTACATAGACCATTGAAATATGACAAGTACACTATAGAAAAAAAAATTAAGAGCAGCAACTACTGCAGTAAGTAGGGTACACAAATCATTAGATAATTAATATCATATCATAAACATGCTCATTTCAGACAGCCTTGATAGTATTTACAGACTAAGGGGTCATATGTGACTTGTGTGAGGGGGAATAAATATTACCTTAGGATTTTCCCATGGTAGATTATTGATTCCATAATCATAAAGAACCTCTTGTCCAGGTTTGATGAGTTTTGTTGAAAACAGGCATAATGTTGGCTGTTCATGATCATTCACAATCACTTTCATCTTAGCATTCACTTCATTCTTTCTACCATGATTAACAAGTCGACCCAACATCCTCTCATGTGAACCTGGTTCCTGAGTTGCATCAATGCTGTAAATAAGAAAACAATGATGTCATACGTGTAGTATACATACACATCCATGTACCAGCTGGTGGCATATCTCACCATCTGCAAAGAGACTGTCAAGACTGACATCTAAAATGTGACTCAATTTCAATATTAGCGTATTTCCTTGTGTTACAGTTTCAACACATTTGACTCAATTTCAATATTAGCATATTTCCTTGTGTTACAGTTTCAACACATTTGACTATCATAATAAATACTTTTTCTAAATTAGGAGATTTCACACATCCCAAATTTGGGATATGCAATATACACCCAGAAGGAGGCGGCTGTTTCCCTCCTTACCTAGTTGTACTTGCATGGTAACTATATTATTGAATTTGACTAGCATTTGTAACCTTTTTTACTTCTAAGGGCAATGTGTTGCTCCCATTTAACAAATAAAAGTGCAACAATGTTAGCAAAGGTTAAAAGTATACAGTCACCTGTAATCTAAATATGCCTATATATGGTCAAGGGGGCATTCCTTGGTATTCAAAATGCCCATGTAAGGGCGCTGATTTTAAAAAGCAGCCACCTGCTTAAACTCTGTCATTGGTTAGATTTTCTCTTTCCATGGTAACTGTTGCAAAATTGGAACAGGTGACCGTATACCTTTAAGGTGGAGCTGGATGTTGTCAACACAGTTTTTTTCAAAGCAACATTTCTCATCTAAGATGACAAGGAAGCCCCCTCATACTATATATTTTCAAAAAGCAGAGACTCTAAAGTTTAGTATGATAGCAGTAGTTTACTCGTAGGATGAAGTGGGTGTATATTTGGTGTAAAAAACCTCAATTTTGGTATTAATGATAAAAATTAATTTAAGTAAAAAACTTGACACTATTTTCTGAAATGTAATATTTCATTAGAAAGAAGAGTATATGTGTAAAAAAATGACTTTTTTGTTTTGCATTAATTATCCTCATTCTAAAATGGCAAGGGTTGAAAGACTGACACTAAAACAAGTGATTAAAATCATGATTAGCAAAATTAAAATGCCTCTTATTGAAAACGTAAGATCTTTGTTGCCAAACAAAATAGTCATTTTGTTATGTAGCCTTTAAAGAACATAATGTAAAATTTCAGAAAATTTGATCCAGCCAGAGTGGAGTTAAATTCTTTGGAATTTTTGAAATTGGGAGGAAAAAGAAGCCAGGAAATCAGGAGATTTGCATACATTTGCATAAATTGACACTTCCGTATCATGTAACTTACAACTGCTTGACAAGCTAAAGGGTGAACCCTACCAATATGTTAATCTTGGGTTAGCAAATTAATTAAAATTGAATGAATATTTGCGGAAAGTGATTTTTGAGCAAAATATGCTGTGTTGGGTGCAGCGCCCCTTAAGGTGGTTGGAAAGGCTATTTTTGCACCAATTCTTTTCTCAGAGTTAATGTCAAGTTTCAAGTGTTAGAATCAAGATATTTAGTTCAAATTTTCAGGATAACTCCCTTAGTTAATATTTTCTCCAAAGGATATAAAATTGTATATTTGCAGCCATGAATTTGAAATATGACACCAGTAAATATTAAAATTTAATTTTTCAGATTTTTTTTACATATTTGAATTTGATAATGATTGGATAGTATTAATATTACCAAATTAGTTATTAAATATGTTGACACTATTTATTGTAAGATTTGTACGGCAGGATTTGTAAATAAAATTTGTTTTTATGATTTTACATGGGTTTATATATCAAAAAATTATTAAAAATTCTTTCAATTTCAAAATGTGATTTTTCAAAAAGTACTTCAAATACAGGAAAATTGTGCCGTATAAATCTTATCTGTAACCTTGTTAATAGGCTGTAAAAATTCCATGTCCATATCTCATTTCAAAGTTGGATTAAATTGGTAATACAATTTTGTAGGAAAACTGTTATTCTGTCAAAAATGTTGAAAACAAGCCATATTTGCACCCCTCTTTGAAGTCATAGAGCAGTTTTTTTGGTTAATCTCACTTTTGACACCTCTTTGACACTCAAAGAATCTAAAAATGCATTTACAATAGCAGTCACTCACTCTGAATGCCAGCACCGCCTTGTCAAACTTTCCTGAAAAACAGCAAATAATGACTTTCCCTTTTCAAACATTTTATTAAAAGCTAGGGGACCTCTACCATAGTTAATACACTAAGGACTCCCCAACTTCTTATTTGGTCAGTTTTTCAGAAGTTTTAACAGGCTATAACTCTGCAATGCCTTTGTGCCCAAATGTCTAGTTTTTTTTATTCCACAGAGAATGTTGACTACTTTTATATTTTAATAGTTTTGTTGAAATTTATAACTGACGCTCTAGCCTTTCCAACCACCTTAAGTGCTTTTGAAGTTTAAATTCTTAAGCAGTAGTCCATTTTGAACACAAGCTTTTAACTTTGTTGGTCAGTAGTGAAAATTACTGCAGCAAAATTTAAGCTGACACTTTCGGGTAATTTGAAGGAAAGCTTACTTCAAAAAAAATACCGCAATTATATGGTGTCGCTCACATTTGATCAGAATTGGTATACATACCAGTATGCGTACCAAAAATCAACAATAAATGTTGTTTCTATCTGTTCAGTGCAGGAAAATTCTATGTTGATGTTATGACAATTATTTCTGCACAGTACAACCAGAAAAACAACAAGAAGTATTTAAACCAGAAAAACAAGAATGACGAAAGTTGGACATACTGCTACAGAGAAATAGATGTTTTGATCAAAAAAAGGCAAAAATTGTCCTAAAAACACAAATATTGAAATTTCACCACATTTTTTGCAAACAGCTTCTAAGCTTGTAAAAAGATGATCTGCAACATTTCGCGAAATCTATCGGCAATATAAATCACTAGGCCACATGTATGTTGTAGTTACAGCACGCAATCTTATTTGCGCTAGTGATATGGATGCATATTTGCAGAATTTCCCTTTTTCTTACCTCATTTGCACATTTTTGACGCTGACGTGTTCATTTGAACAACGCATATCTCAACCTCTGCGTCTACCTGTACACCAAATACTGATATGGTAGCTTAGGTGGTATTGGAGCTTTTGCGTGTGATGGACATTCATCTGCACATACACACCCACATACATACAGACAGACATACAGACGCCACCAACTCACCAAATAAGCTCTTTTTGGTATTTATATACATACAAAATATGAGCTTAGAAGAGAAAGACACATGCAACACATACACCAAATAAATTGATGAGGATGAAACTATTAAACAACACCTACACTGCTTTTATATGTTGAACATATCATTGAGAAATATCAATGTCTGATTGGTTTCCTGATTGCAACAAACTTAAGTGGAAGTACATGCCATGTTGACAGTAAGCACTTTTTGTTTCTGATAAAAATTTAAAAGCATTTGACGTATTTGTCTTAGATAAGATATTAGTTTGTTGGTGTTAAATTTTAGTTGGTTTTAAATTTTAGATGGTGTTAAATTAATAAACGTGAGGACACACTATGCCATCTATCTATCAGTATGGCAACAAAATGGGTACTCTTAGATAGAACAGCCAGCGTTCCTCCCACCATAATTTTTTCACAATAATGTTTATTCTACCTGAGATCTTACTGTCATACAGAGAGGCTCTAAATAGAATATATAGCAATGTAAACGTTTCACTTGAAAGTTTACATTGTTGTAGAGATAATCACAATGACTGAAAACTTCATTTGAACAATCTCACATCTATAGTGCACATCCCATGTACACATCACTGAGGTAACTGCTCAAGTTTTCAGGCCTTTACTACTGTTAGACAGACAGACAGAAAAAAGTGCGACCAAATTGACTACACACAGACCTTTTCAACCAATACGAATATCCTCCCGGCCATTATATATAAACATAGCTTGGGAGCATAAAAATCTCATTTCTGTCACCTGAAATGAGATTTTTATGCTCACAAGCTATGTGTTATTCTGTCATCCCTAGTGACCTATATACCAAAATATGAAAGCTGTCTGGCTACAACTTTCACAAAACAAAACATTTTGCCCCAAAATTACATAAATTACCTCATATTTGCCTACTTCAGCACAATTTCAGCATTCTCACTGAGGTCACCCCTGTGCAAATGTCAAATATCAAAGCTGTTTGAAGAATGGTTTTGAAGACTTTTTAAGATTTTTGCAACAAAAAATGACAAAAATTGTCTAAGAAATACAGTTTCATCTATTGCATCTGATTGGCGGGTATGGAGAAGACTTTTTTACCAAATATGGCATCCCCCTTCTTGATCTATTTTAAATATTTTTGAGGCATACACATACATAAAAAGAAAAAAATCCAGCCATTTACCCATCATGCATATACACTTCAAATATCAAGTCCATAGGTATTTTGGTCCTCAAAATATTAAATTGAGCAGACATCCTCACACACTGACATACATACATACATAATAAATAAATACACACACACACATACATACATACATACATATACATACATACATACATACATACATACATACATACATACATGTACATACACACATATAGATGGGTGCTTACCTATTCCAGAAGCTTCTATATAATGGTCAATTATGACTAAAAAATTCAAAAATTATGTCACTCTTTTGATGGGACCAATATTGTCTCAGTCAGTGTATAGTGTAGGGAGGCAGTCAATACAAGAAAATTATCATATCTCGAGAGATATGTTGTCATCATGTATGTTCCGCAGGTTGTCAGTTTCATGTGGTGAAACTATTTGTAAGGCTCATATTTGACTTCTGAAACTTAATTATACCCACTCTTGGATCACTGTATGCAACCTCCATGCCAAAAAGAGCAATTTTTCCAAACTTCTCCAAACAAATCACCTAGTAGAGTTTTTGTGACTGATACATTTACTCATTTTCCCTTGATATTTGGTAGTTCGGAATGCATACACTACAAGTTGATATTTTGGACTGAAAATAACAATGAACAATATTTACCATGATAAATCATACCCTATGCATCACTATCACTCCTGTGTAAGGGAAGTCAGCTTCAAAATGCTCACAATATTTTTTTCTTAAGCAACACAACCTGAAATTTAGTAAAGGCAATGACTCAGAACTTAGCTACTTCAAACAAATTTTTTGACACAATAAATACAACTTATAATTACTATAAATTAGATTGTTCATGTACATACCAGAAATCCTTATTCTTGAACTTAAAAAAATATCGATATACACTGAACGTGTTCTCTTCCCTTTCGTTCCCATCTTCTCCCGATATTAGTTCACCTGAATATTCCATTAAAAACTCTCCAGCTTTAATCGATATAACAGCAAAGACACCTCTTCCTACAATGAAATAAAAATAGCAAAGAGTATTTCCAGAGTGCTCTACTGTAACAAAGTACTGTACTATCATGGTGTTGCTTTGTACTACATATGACCTAGTTTACATTAATTAAGAACTATTGCAGGATATATACAGTTCATACTGGTCTGCATAACTGATAATTGACATCTTCACAGATCACAAATATGCCTGATGTCTAATCAATTCATAAATTAAGAATCATAGAATTAATCTCAGAAGTTATGGTAGGTAACTGTGATTTATTCTTTGTATCAAAGTACAGTTTCAATTTCAAATCCATGAAGCATGGTGAAATGCTCAATGTTCAGCTTATCAACACAGCCTACATAGTCAGCATTGTTGTTGTTGAAAATTGAATTCAAGGCTTGACAAGAATTTTTTGTAAACAATAGCAATGATCATTACACATCCATAGGCTGTGTTGACAAGTACGGTAGAATACTTGACACTTCATCATTCCTCAGGGATTTGAACACTAAAATGATTGACTAAATGTAGAAAGGAATCTTGGATGGTGATTTTTTGTCAGATTTTTGTTTTTCTGACAATTGGGTTTCTCATAAAGACTGCTAACTTTTTTAAGAAACTTTATAAGAATTTAACATTTTTAAAATGAATATTGGTACTTCTTCTACATCTGCCATTGAGAACAAAAGAAATTTGCTGTCGCTGAAAACATGTTAGGGCCGGCATCGTTGCTGACACTTTTCCGGCAGGTTTGAGGTATCCCAACTAGCATGTTTCTGTAGCCTCTGCACATTAACTGTGGTCAGTTTCAAGGGACCCGCGAACCACCATTTCTGTCTACTGCACTAAGCACTGTAAAATACCTGCAGAATCACACTCTAATTTTCATTTTCAACTAAAATTGTTTAACGAAATAAGAGGGAATACACCTAGTGATAATTTTTTTGAAAAATCCTTTAAGATTCAATGAATACACATGGGTTGAATTTCGGTCAATCTACCTATCATCTGGCAGAGGTACCAAATAATAGTATGCTGCAGCCAAACTATGCCTTGCTGCCTTAAACCTTCTTTGTAATATCAACCCATTTGCAATACTGAGCACACAAATGTACAAATTTTATGCCTTCACTTTGTAGCATAAACCAGTTTACACAAAGACACTAACACAATGTCAACCAGTTAATGTCTTCACTTTGCTATGTAAACCAGTTTTCTAAAGAACACCAGCTGTGTTATCATTGAAACCTTCACTTTGCTATGAAAACCAGTTTACTTACAACAAACTGAGCGCATGTTTTAATGCCTTCACTTTGTAGCATAAACCAGTTCACATGACACATCACATGAGACAGGTCAGTTCCTGGGGTGGAGTGGGATGGGGTTGGGTTCTTCACGAAACTATTTATTTTATTCTATTTTATTTCATATTTTTCATTTATTTTATAAGTGATATTTAAAATACAGATTTTGACTCCAAAATGACTGCTTTCTTTATTATCTACTGGTCCCCATTTCTTTCAATTGCTCTACAAACTGGCTACTCACCTTTAACCTTTTGAGCGCCAAAATCAATTTTTATCACCCTTATAAAATATACCTACCAAGTCAATTTTTGTTACATTTTTGCAAAAAATGTTGATTGTTGCCAATGTAATGTTGAGTTCATTTGCTCCAAAATTATCATGAAAATTAGAGAAAAGTTCATCAAAACTTGTAAAATATGTTGCACTAAAATTTTGGTGGAAAAAAATACAGCACTCACAGGGTCTACCGGTATATTGATCAAGTCAACACTACTGTCAGTTGAAATAGATAAAACAATTAACAAATAAAATAGAAGAAAATAAACAGATGCATAAAGAACCTCAGCATCCCCAAGGACTGACCCTCCCCACTGTTTACATCTGCCATCACAAATCATCCTCTTCCTGCATGTGGGGTGCTTGCAGGTAGAGTTCCATTCTGTACACCCTATGTTATATTGTCTATTCATAAATCTGTAATGATGTATTTGATTTGTAGATCATGATGTCATACTTATCAGCAGAGTAATATATCATGATTTACATACATGTACAAGTGAATCTCACTCATCCAATAAGACCATGCTTATGTGTAAGATACAACCCCCTCTCCCTCCCCTAAATTATTTGATTGATTTCTGGAATGATTTAATTTATTGTTGTATAAATTATATCCAGGCAAGTGTACTGTAGGAATGGAATATTACATTTGAAACAAAATTTACTGTTTGACCCTTTTCCTTATCACCTTTGTTAAAATTTTAAATGCAACATAAAGACAAGTTTAGTGATGTTATCCACCTTTATTTTTGTGACTGAACTATTCTATCTGACAGGGCAGTCAAAATTGTGTAGGTGTTTTTTGAAATGGAACAATTCTTGCTTGAATAATTTACATAATTTGCTTTAAGTGAGTGTCAATGTTTCTATTTTTGGGTTATATCTGTTTATAAGACCCCCCTATCATTTTTACGTACTATAATGGAATCACCTTCATCAATGAACGATATACAATAATGTACTTACTTGTCAGTTATACTGTGAAATTTATTACATTACCTTTTTCACGGTTGATTTCACCATGTGAATTACAAGATACAATGAAAGAAACAAGTAGACCAAAGACCCTGTGGATAACCTGTATATAGGGGACTTAATACACCAGTACAAACCTTTAGTGTCTGTTTGCTTCACACAAAACCATCCAGATCGATCCATTTTTTTCCTAATAAAAGATCTTGCAACTTGTTCAGCAGTCTCTTTTTTATTGCCTGCTCGACTTCTCAGGTTGGATCTGTAAGCTGCCATTGTCTGGAAAAGTGATAAAAAAATAATGATATCATGTAATACTATTCATGCGCATTGTGTTTTCACTCAATATTTCACTGTATTTCATCAAAATCTCAAATTTAGCAAGGACAAGTCACCAAAGATGACGCAGTCGCCACTTGTTAATTTGTGCTTTGAAATACATGGAGATCAGAGACAAGTGTCAAACAAATGAGTGGTAGCGCAGTGCTTTTTGATATTAGCAATAATGTGCTGCTATATTATTGATTTCATCAGGCATTTCACAAATACTGACAAATTATTGCTTTATTTTTCTTTTTGCCAAAGTAATGGCTCTCAACACGAAAAAAAAAAAACCACTGCTTAGCTGTCATATTGACCTTTTGGATCCTACTGCAGAACAAATTTATGTGAATGACATTGTAGCAAAGTCAGTTTACCAGACAATGAGAACGTCATTGTGCCATGTTTAATTTGAAACTAGTTGAGGCATGTTGACTTACCCTTAGTCAGTGGGCTTAATTATGCAGTATTTCTCTCAATTCAGGATATCATGGGAAATGAACATGTTTATGTTTTTTATGAGTGTGACTGCATAAGTTGTTCAGCAGTCTGGCATACACAATCACTCATGGATAAGCCATGGGTGATTGTGTATGCCAGACAAACCTGTAAAGCTTGCCGACTTTGAAGAATTATATTCATGCTGACTAAAACCATGCAAATCAAGATTTTTACAGCCAAACATTGAAACTTTGTTGATTGAATAATAAATGTGTTGAACAGTCACCACTTGAATTTTCCAAAATCTATATTTCCACTTTGTATAAATAGTGTCATTTGCTTTCATGTGTGCCTACATCTGCCTCGCAAATGTAGTTGCACATTGACAAGCCACGAACGCCACAGTGACATCAGCTAAAAACTGAATCCAATGATGAACTGTTATAGATGTTACAATGCCCATGAGAATCCATTTATGCAGCAATGTTATAAACGTACACAACATCCGTAAGTCAGCAAGGGTTTGAATTAGACAAGATGACCTATATCAATAATAAAACACTGACAACCTGATAATGCACTCACAATGCAATGATGGAACAATTTCAATAATTTGATAACTAGAAAACACTTGTGTTTGCATGCTTACCTAGAAACAATTCTGACAAGTTTTCTCTATATATGAAAGTTGGCGCTTCAATTTTCTCCACTTAAGAAAATTGGTATGAAGTGGTCTCTGTCAATGATGTAATTAAAGTCCTTTGTGCAAATTTCCTTGTTTACAAGTTCAGGAGAATCACTCTGAGATTGTTCTTCTGATGAATCAAACTGGGGTGGTTCTGATGAAGAATCAAACTGGGGTGGTTCCGATGTTGAGATAAACTGGGGTGGTTCCGATGTTGAATCAAACTGGAGTGGTTCTGATGTTGAATCAAACTGGGTGGTTCCAATGTTGAAGTAGACTGCAAATTTCCTGGTGACTTTCCAAGTCTTCTCTTTCTTTGTCTCCTAAGCTTACTGCGTCTCTTCACTGCTTCTTTGTTTCTCTTTCTCATACCTAAAAATTATTGTCATTAGATTCGTGGGGAATGTGCAAATTTAATTTCATTATTCACATTAACATTTAGTCCTGTATCCCTTTTCCTGCCAGACAGTATCAATTCCCCATCAGCAAAGTCAGTGAAAAAGTGGCATTGCTCAGCCAAAACATGAAGAATTTCATCAACATGGCTTGGTATTTCAGGGATGTAGAAATTTTTTGTCACAGCAGGAAAATTATGGTTGATAGCTGGAAATGTCTGTAATGCGACCGTGAAGAGGTCGCGGGTGTCCCCCTCCCATGGTGCAGATTTTTTTTTTATTCTGAAGTCTCCAGAATGGCTCTCCTGGACCCATTTTAAGAATATTTGGTCAAATCTTGCACACTTTTACATCATGTATGATGTAACAAGGTTGGACAGTCAGGCGATCTCTCTTCAGGTATTTTTATTTGTGAACATTTAACATTTATGATTTGTATATTCTCGTTTTTTCGATGTACACTGGCCACCATAAACTGGTAACTTCATCAAAGCCCAATTTTCTGTTCAATAGACACGGGTGAAAAACTTTAAATTTACTTGTACAATTGTCCCCATATTTGTCGTATGTCGGAATTGAAGAACAGCAGCTTTTGCTGCACAAATAGAAATTATGGAGTCTGATTTTTCGCTCATTGTTGCCATCGAATACATTGCTAAACACAGCTAGGATTTCTTTCTCACCGTCGCCCTGAGATAACACGTACTGTACATTCGTTGTTTGATTCACAACCCGATGACTTGACTTTCACTTGTTTCACCAGTTTCACTTGAACATGGTTCACATTCAGTTGTTTTGATAATACTGGAACACGGCTAGCATTGCACAGCCATGTGAGAATTCGACTCGGTTGTTTTGGTTGCGATTTCCGGAGTAGGACTTGCACTGACACACTGCTAAAGTGCTGGCAGGTTCATCGGCAGATTTTTCACTGAGAGTTTGTTTGACCTGTTTATCAGAGAATTACTTGATACTTGGCTGTTTATCGCCCGAACATTTACGTTCTGGGTGCAATCTCCGCAAAGTTGACATAGGCTTGTCATGCACATACAACTGGGTGACTGTACCTAGTCACAGCCAGGTATGTGACCTGAAAAGTCGTCATCACGCCATGTAAAAACCAGTATTTAGAATTTCATGTATTGCAGTCAAGGCATATGATCAGACCTAAAAGCCGTCATCACGCCATGTAAAAAACCAGTATTTAGAATTTCATGTATTAGAGCCAGGCATGTGACCTCAAAAAACGTCATCACGCCATGTAAAAACCAGTATTTAGAATTTCATGTATTACAGCCAGGCATGTGACCTCAAAAGCCATCATCACGCCATGTAAAAACCAGTATTTAGAATTTCATGTATTAGAGCCAGGTATGTGACCTCAAAAGAAATCATCACGCCATGTAAAAACCAGTATTTAGAATTTCATGTATTACAGCCAGGCATGTGACCTCAAAAGAAATCATCACGCCATGTAAAAACCAGTATTTAGAATTTCATGTATTAGAGCCAGGCATGTGACCTCAAAAGAAATCATCACGCCATGTAAAAACCAGTATTTAGAATTTCATGTATTACAGCCAGGCATGTGACCTCAAAAGAAATCATCACGCCATGTAAAAACCAGTATTTAGAATTTCATGTATTACAGCCAGGCATGTGACCTCAAAAGAAATCATCACGCCATGTAAAAACCAGTATTTAGAATTTCATGTATTACAGCCAGGCATGTGACCTCAAAAGAAATCATCACGCCATGTAAAAACCAGTATTTAGAATTTCATGTATTAGAGCCAGGCATGTGACCTCAAAAGAAATCATCACGCCATGTAAAAACACCGTATTTAGAATTTCATGTATTACAGCCAGGCATGTGACCTCAAAAGAAATCATCACGCCATGTAAAAACCAGTATTTAGAATTTCATGTATTACAGCCAGGCATGTGACCTCAAAAGAAATCATCACGCCATGTAAAAACCAGTATTTAGAATTTCATGTATTAGAGCCAGGCATGTGACCTCAAAAGAAATCATCACGCCATGTAAAAACCAGTATTTAGAATTTCATGTATTAGAGCCAGGCATGTGACTTCAAAAGAAATCATCACGCCATGTAAAAACCAGTATTTAGAATTTCATGTATTAGAGCCAGGCATGTGACCTCAAAAGCCATCATCACGCCATGTAAAAACCAGTATTTAGAATTTCATGTATTTGAGCCAGGCATGTGACCTCAAAAGCCGTCATCACGCCATGTAAAAACCAGTATTTAGAATTTTATGTATTAGAGCCAGGCATGTGACCTCAAAAGCAGTCTTCACGCCATGTAAAACCAGTATTTAGAATTTCATGTATTAGAGCCAGGCATGTGACCTCAAAAGAAGTCATCACGCCATGTAAAACCAGTATTTAGAATTTTATGTATTACATCCAGGCATGTGACCTCAAAAGACGTCATCACGCCATGTAAAAACCAGTATTTAGAATAATATGTATTAGAGCCAGGCATGTGACCTCAAAAGCCATCATCACGCCATGTAAAACCAGTATTTAGAATTTCATATATTACAGCCAGGTATGTGACCTGAAAAGCTGTCATCACGCCATGTAAAAACCAGTATTTGCATAAAATACGCAGGATTTTGCGTTAACGGAAACACTGACAATCCGAAACGTCATTACGATTGTAGTCAAAATTCTGTTTTCAGTCACTTCATGGGCATTGCACTTAGGCACAAGTACAGTTGTATCAAAAACATACAAACAAACACATTGAAAATTTGTATCATTTGCCGACACCTGTCATTGTTCACTGCAGGTCCCATACAGTCGAGTTTTTTCATGTCGTCTACGCTGCTGAAGATTACATGTATAAGATCATGATAGAAATGCTTTACCATAAGTTTCTTGTTGATGAGCTTAAGTATCTGGGTGGCGAATTGCATCGTTTACCGTAAATGAGCCACAAATATCCAACCGCACTGAAAATACTCGCAACACGCAAGGTTGAAGGTTTAAGGTGGCACCGGTCTAACACTATGCTCTAACTCTATATTCTCAGTTGTTCATACTCGATCGAGTTTGAAATCGAACGCTGGCGAGTATTTTGACCCGATTTTGGCGATTTTGGCGGATGAGGTTATGTATCAAAACATGAAAACACATCCATTTTACACATTCCAGCCTATGTTTTACATCTACCGTCATTTTAAGCTAAAAAAAATCTTCTTCAAATTGTGAAAACCTGTGTTGACATTGTAATATTTAAATTGTTCGCTTTAAAAGTGCTCCACAAACCCTCCTTTGAAGTGGAATGGGCCAATAGCGGAATAATATCAAAAAGTGATACGGTTGTCATCACTCCTTATAGCAACCAACTTTTTTAAGTACAGCCAGGAGGAAGCAAGGTCAATTTCAGTTGATTTCGTCGCTAATAGTCGCGCCAGCGGCTTACTGACTACGCATGCGCGTATTCATAATATTCTATGCGAGTAACCGGAAGTGTACCCTTCTTTCATGGGCGCCGCCATGTTTTTTTTTGAGTACTCGTAAATAAACAAATACGAAACAAATTACTATGATATAACATGCCTTTTATAAAATATACCTCTTTTATTAGCCAGTAAATGTTATTATACACCTTGCAGGGGTCGCACTAGCGCTCGCCACATTCGCAAAATGCGACAAAAAGTGCTGGGTGGCGAATAAAATGTCTTCCTGGTTCGCCACGCTCATGAAAGTGTGGCGAACTGGCCTCAAACTCAAAGACCCCGGTCAAATTCACGATGGACGATGCGATACTATTAGGTGATGAAATCAATGTGACTATACTCTCGCTCTCAGCGCCACGTAAGTTTACGATACCAGACAGTGGTTGCGTACTATGCGTTCTGTCCAGCTTCGGTACGCATTGCCAAACTCGGCAAGCCATAAAGCTTTTTCTTTACCCTTTGAACCCAGTTTAGTACCATATGAGGACCAAAATAATGACATCATCCACCCTAACAATAGAGAGTTCCAGTAATTTATGCGAACTTTCCGAGAAGGGGTCAGCGGTTTACGTGAATATTTAATCAGGTCAGCTGCCCCGCTGCCGTGTACTCAACGAGAGAGAGAGTCGAGAGACCTTTATGATAGCTTTACCGCAACTCAGACACAGAAGACGATTATATCATGTACAGCTATTGCTCTCTGAGAGATAGAAACGGTAGATTTTACCACTTTTTTGATAATATTCTATGGAAAAATCGAGCGATTTGCTAGCCAAGTTGATTGCTACTGAACGCAGCGTTGGATGGCAGCATGGCCATCATTGCGTGAAGCTGAACGCTCCAGACGGTCCCCGTGGTTGAGGCTTTCTTTCAATGTGCATGATGAAGAAATTTGTAAGATTTTAGTTAAACTGCAGTGTATTCTGTTGATTTTCAAGTGACTTGCAATCGATAAGCCCATGCAGACTGTTGATATCGTGGCCTTATCCAGACTGTAGCGAGAGAGCCATGACGGTCGACCTAGTTTGTTTACAAATTTATGTGTTGTTACTGTTGATATCGTAACATATATCCTACGTCGCGTCGCGTCTGACATGTGTCTGTTGCATCACCACAAGGTGACTGGAAACCGTATTTTGTGAGTTCGAAGCCAATTGGAAACATTGTATTTTTTAACTGAAATAAACCGGGCCTGAAACTTTTATCTCAATACTTTGTGGTTTCTTTCTATCTAAAGACCGCTTTTGGTATGCTTGTCAAAATACGTGATCCAACTTTGAAAACACATGGACTAATACAGTATGACTACGAGACACGATTAAATCAAGGCAAGTTATCGAAAGCATATGTTGTACGTACGTGAATCAAACTACAATGTCAGTTGGTCCAAACACCAAATTAATCAATAAAAAAATTAGTGAACTGTTTTTTGCTCACGTGTTGACACACGTGAGCATATGTCGCAGCGATGTCTGTCTGTCTGTGTGTCTGTCTGTCTGTCTGCGTGTCTGTCCGTCTGTCTGTCTGTCTGTGTACTCAATATCTCAAAAACGGCTCATCAGATCAGAATCAAATCTGGTACATAGATTCAGTATGCATATGGCAAGAACTGATTAGTTTTTGGTGGGTTTGGGTTGCTTACTTTTTGCTCATTTGCATAATTAATGATTTTAGAAAAAAACAGCTTTTCATTCTATAATACTTGCAGTTCAAATGATGGGGAAAGGAAGCCCTGTATTTGTGTGTATGTGTTGCACAATAGTTTACCTCTATTGGTTGTACTAATTGAATCATATGGGTTGCTAGGATTCCTTATCACAGAAAATGAACTGCACCAGTCTTTTTAAAGAAGTATAACAAGCAGTTGCATTCAAAAAGTCCTTGTCTGAGAAGGGGGGTGAAGGTAGGTAGGGGTGGATTGCATGTGAAGTCTATGGCACTTCAAATAAGATGAGACCTTAAAATATTTTAGTTTTGTTTTTATTGTACAAAAGTTTTGTGTGGCTAAAGAAAGTTGTGTGTGGCTAACAAGATGTATGACCAATTCGCCACGCAAGGAATCTGTGGCTAACAACTTTGAAATCCTAGCGCTACCCCTGCCTTGTCGCTGATACAAAGTATCGTTGATATAGATAAAGGGAGAAAACTGTCGTGCATATGAACGGGGGCATACGCAAAGAATGCTGGGATTGAATTATAGAAGAGCGCCCCCTGTGTCAATAATTAGATTCAAAAATTGCAAGTTTTTAGACGGAACGCTATAGTTTTCAGCTTGCAAGTGGAAGGTGGGCAGTGCGGTTACCATTGCAATGATAATTATTGCATAATACGTCCCTTGTTTAACGCAATAGGCTGTTATCATTGTAAAAATTGCCAATTTTTGTCCAAAATTTTTACACGCTACAGAAAATCTATACCTGCCCTGCTGCAGGGTTTGACGTCGTGTTAAAGTATTGAACTGCTTTCATCAGAGGGAAACTGGGCATAGTTGTCATATAAACGTTTATGAAGTAACAATTACAGTTTATCATGAATCAATACAAATAACATTGCCAATCTTAACCCCTAGCGCGACACCAAGGGCTGAGCCCTATATAATATTTTTAGAGTGTTCGTAGGAAAACAGTCATAACCAAAGCATGTGTATGCATGATAAAGTGCGCAACTCGTCAAAATACGGACACATCACTCGAATACGATGCGGTATCGTCTAAACTTCGTGTAATAACCCCTAAATATTATCATTGTTGAAAATTGCATTCAGGTCCGGACTAGAATTCATTTGTCAACAAACACAATGATTATAAATAACACATGTATAGTCAGCGTGTTCATTTTTAGCCGGATACCGGCCAAATTGACCGGCTTCTTCCTTATTTTGGCGGGCTACTTTTCAGCACTGTTTCGCTCTCTAGCCCCGAAATTCTACTTTTGATAACAATATTTTGAGTTTTTTGGTGGTCTTGCAAGCCGGAAATAATATTTAAGAAGTGCCGATGTGGCTATATGTAGTCTAGCAAAAAATTTACGCGGTGAACTTGTTGCTATCACCTTATAGTACCGCGATCAGCGAACTTGTTGTGATATCATGTACTATAGTATCGCGATCAGCGAACTGGGAATCACTCTCGAGGTCAACCCTTCTTTCCTGATCACAGCCCGAATTATTCCGACGTTCACATCGGGTATAGCCGAACATTGGACTAACATACAAGTACATAATACCCACGAATAGCCAACCATTTCCAAATTGAGCCGACGTTGTTTCGCTCAAACGCGGAAGAGAAAGTCGACACTTGAGAGCTTTGGTTTTCTGCGTAAGAAGAATAGGGCCTTGTCTGATGGGTTTGGTAGGTTTTTCGATCAAATCTATAGCGATCAAAAGTTACGGAGTCTCATTTTTCATACTTTTGAAACGCCCTGTCAATCCATCCATGGTCGATCACGATGTCAATATTCAACCATGGAGGTAGAAGGTAGAAGGTCGATCACAGTGTCAAATTTCAGGTTGACCGATATCGCATTGTGTGTACTGTGTTACAAACGACTGCCGGTGCTTTGTACACATAGGGTCACTAAGGGTGTTGTACAGGTTCGCGTTCAGTGTCGTTAGTTTGGGATTTTATCAAACATGAACACTGAAATTTAGCTCTCTTTTTCAATAATATTCAACATCACCAAAAAATCAATAATCAGCTGGTGGATTTGTTTTATTGTGAAATTTAACAGTACAGTGAATTGAAATCACAGAAAATTGTGTTCCTATAACAGGATGTATTTCAAAATGTTTGTTCAAGTCATGAACTAAATATAATTCTACACAACAGTCTGTGAAATTTTGCTATTATCCTTGCCAACAGAATGCAGTTGACAGGCCCGAGTGATATCAAATTAATTTTTCTGACTTTTTATGTAAAACTTTATCCCACGAAAACATGTTGTAATTGATTGTGATAAATTATTCAGTATGCTGAAATGGTTTTTCATACTGTACAAGAATGCATGAAATTACTCCATAATGTCTCAAAAGTTTACAAATTTCTTGCACACCCCCGCCCTGAAACCCTTCACATGTGTGTATGTTGAAATAGCCTTTTATACACTGTATAAGAATGCATAAAATTACTCAGAAATGTCTTCAAATTAAAAAAAATCCTTAACACCTTAACACTCTTATGCTGAAATGGTCTTGCATACAGTACAAGAATGCATGCAATTACTCCAAAATGTCTTCAAATTTTAAAAATTTCTTGCACACAGGGAGGGGAACCCCCTCCCTGAAACCCTCCCCTGTGTGT
Organism: Ptychodera flava; assembly: GCF_041260155.1. NCBI lineage: Eukaryota > Metazoa > Hemichordata > Enteropneusta > Ptychoderidae > Ptychodera > Ptychodera flava. The sequence continues at coordinate 7,214,782 of NC_091933.1, read as the reverse complement.
ATGTTGTCTCATACACTGTATAAAAATGCATAAAATTGCTCAGAAATGTCTTCAAATTAAAAAAATACTTAACACCCCCCCGTGCCCAGGGAACCTGGTTGCACATGGAAGCTAACCGCCTACTTTTCTAAATTTTTCACCTACTTCAAAAATTTTTGAGAACCCTGATAGTGTGTGTTGACAAGCAAATTTTGACACTTCAGCATGACATAGGGTTTGGGGCAAGAAACTGTAGTTGATAAAAAGAACTAGAATACTGACAAAATAGCCAAAAGTTACAGTTAATTTCCCTTTAAGAATCAAACACAGTATTTGTGTAGAGGACATTATTTGATCAACAATGAAAACATCCATAAAAATACGACAGTGCCATTCACATCAATCACATCGAAAAGCAGCAAGGACTAATTATGAAATCACACACGCACAGTAATTGATTTTCTATAAAACGCATGTGCCTTCAACAAAGTCACTGACAGGCTTTGAATCCCTTGCGCGCGGAAAAGTGCCATTTAAACACCAGACTTCAACTTAGCCAAGAGGTATTCTTGACAGTCATTATGTGACAAAGTGATTTTGTATGCGAAATGGCTTTGTACATGTACACGGTACATCCGGTACCAATGGTAGATAAGTCAACTGATGCAATGATTTGAAAGATGGAGCAGCCGTCTCGTGTCTACCACTTTCATTTCACAGGTCACGTGCTACGGTACTTCTTGAACGCCTTTATAAATTTCGACTTTTTCATGATATCTCTTATTTGCCTATTCAACATGTTGCCGTGTATCAAGATCATATCAGCTGAATCACGCATTAGTGAACGGTTGACATGCCAGCAGCAGAGTTGGCAGTGGTTGAATTGGCGCGAAAAAAGCACGCATCTATTATCATATTCGTATGAAATCCATCACTAGCAAAGGCTCAAGTCACTTGGACTTGCATGTAGCAGAAGTGTAAAATTATTTAACAGTATCTTCGGACGATGTTGTCACAATAATGCACGGCAACTTACCTACACTAAGTGCTAAATAGCGTAGTACGGCTCGCCCCAGTAGTGGTACTCTGGTACCTTCATCGACCAGCTGGGCAATCGCGACCGTGCCATGCACCCGTTCTTGACTCAACATTCACGTCGTCAGCGAGTTGGCGGCGGCGGGAGTATCAATTTTTTGCGTCATCAAAGGTCATCGATCACGCAGACATGTGGTGACCCCATAAATTGACAAACCACCGCGCCAACGACCCATACCACTACATCATGTTCTTAGTCTTGATCTCAGCTGAAACTTGCATTGTGCGCAGTACGCGGCGCAACTGTTTGCACGGCTCGCTGGAACTTGGAAGTGCCATTTGCATAAATACATATTCAACTTCTTGCGCGCCTCAGCAGCAGCCCGAGCCGTATATATAATATCCCCATGACACAACACAATTCACATGATTAAATATTACGTCTGAAATACGAGATATGCATTATCAAAACTAATTTCATTGTCACCATGACACATATCTGAGTGAATAATAATAATAATAATAATAATAATAACAAAAACTCACGACGTAAAATTTCTCAATATTGTTAGCAAATCCCCTGTTTGTAAGTTTTGCCAGTAATTCAATGTGTGACAAGCGAGCATTCCGAGCACAGATTCGTTTATTTGATCATTTAAGACAGAAAACGAGCAACCCCGGCCTCATGCCCCAGGGTGCAGAAGCCGACCAAGCCAAGAGCTGACCTTTTGTTGAATTACCAGCCTAACCCAACCGTGTATATATTTGTAACAATGTTACAATAATACAGCAGGCAGCGCATATACCTCTTGCGGCCTTTGTCATGTAAATAGATTTATCTTAGAGTAGACTGCAGGGGATCAGGCTGGCATGACCTAGAAAACAAACTTCGGTTGACTATTTGTAAGACATAAAATTATTGATAGGTATCAGAAAGTGGTTTCTGATATACTGGAATAATGTTGAATTGTGTCAGAATATTTATTTTCTAGGAAGAAACGACGCATATTTTAAAAATAATGGTGATGGACATATTGTAGGTCGGTTTGTATTAATTTCATTGCGCAAGGTTTGGTTTTAGAAATAGTGATCGTCATTCATATTATTTGGATTGGAATGTTGTCAACTTCTATATCAAGTTATAATATTTTGTGCGAAGGATTCTGGCGAAATATGACAAATTAACAGGAAAGCGCAAACTACAAATTTTAGTTGGGCGATCATGATCTAAATGCCAAGTTACACGAGGCAACACGACGAGCAACATCGTAGGCACCACATCAAGCGACGCGACTGGAACCTGAGTTAGGCAACTCGATCGGCACTTTGTAGCTAGTTTCCTTGCAAAAGATTATGGTGCGCATGCTTGAAGAGCGGACGGTGTTTCGTTGCCATGGCGGCTCATTATCAAAACGTTCTCTCTAGACTTCACAAAAATAGTAAGTCGTGGAATTAAAAGAAACTCCTACTAAATAATTTACAGATCGGACTATTTTTGAAAAATCTAGAGATGTGTCGTGATAATCAACATGTAAAAACTCCAATTAAATAATGGTACAGCTAGAATTATTTCGAATATATATATTCTTATATAGACATGTTTGTCATGTCGACATGGCTTCACGGGCATGCTTAACATAGGGTAAGGACAGAATTAACAGAAGCAGGGTGGTGTGATTCAAATATTAACTGGTTGCCTTGAAAATGGTGACGTCGACTCTCCTCCAAACTTGCATTCGAAATTGTGGCCTTCCTCTAAAGTCATGAACCTCCCGTCTTGATTTTCATGCCAGAACATATATACAAGTGATAATTATTATTTTCTAAGAATTATTAATAATCCAATTGGTATGACACGTTTGACAACAAAATGTCATAAAAAACTTGGATGTTAAAGTATTCGGTAGTTGTGAAAGAGAAACGTTTTCTGTTTACATACACAAAATTATATTGTCTACGTATCTGATCAAAACGGGTGTCTTTCAGATCAGAATATGTTTCCATTGTTTTGGAATGAGATTTAAAAGCCTTTTTCATTCCACAATCCGATTTGTCGTGAAATTCAGTTTTTCTAACAACACTTTGTAGGCGAAACAAAGTCGCCATAGTCATCGACGATGTCATTAATGCAGATGATATTCGAACTAATCTAGTGTGGATAAAATAGTTGTACCATTGTTCGAGATGTTGATATTGCCCCAAATAATTTGATTGCGGATATCTAGATAACTTGGATTCGGCGTATTAGAGCAACAGGAACCTGCCTTGTGCCTTTTGATATTGCGTCTAAGTATGAAAAGCAATAATTTCTGAAGTTGAAATGAAAAATTAGAAAATCAACTCCATATAAATACTTAGCCATCTCAATAGCAAAGCTTACCAGCGAGCGATCGTTGAATCGCACAGTCTACGAATCCGTGAAGCACAGAAATGGCAAATTGGAGGGCAAAGATGTCGGGCATCTTGTGCCTTCCACGTTCGTAAGTTACAATCAATGTAAGTCTTTTTATTCTGTCAGGCCAATTATTCCATAAAAACTTAAAAATTGCTTGATTGTTGATATAATGATTTTACGTCCATACAGACTTAGCTTACTCTTAGCTCTGCATGGCAGGGCTGTGTGTTACCGGCGTTACACGGCCTGTGGTGGGAGGCCGTATAACGCCGGTAACACACAGGCCTGCCATATGCAGAGCTTACTCTTTGACCAAAGTCTCAAAACGGTCTTAAGCCTTTCAATTTTTTCTCCCAGCTCAGTAGAAGTCTTAGGCGTAAACAGTCGGAACCAAAACAAATCCCTAATATTTTTTTGGATGATGATTGCCATTTCAAATCGGCCGAGGTGTCGCGTCTATTTTTCCATAAACTGAGCCACAGTCAGATTTACTAACATTCAGTTGAAGGAAAGACACTTTTCCAAAATCTGAACCGTGTGAAATTTTGTGAAATTGGGAAAACGTTTCGCAACTTTGTTTACGGCTACCGCCATTGCTACCGCCTCCTCTTATCTCAGCCTTAAAATAGGCAATTTTTGTTCTCTTTAGTAGTTATTCCTCCTCAACGTGAGAATGGTCTGGCGGTGTATAGGCGAAAGCCCGAGGCGCAAGCATAATGACACTTGATACATTCGTCGTTTCGCAAAACATCTCGCATAGTGTCCGTGTCGGTGTACAATATACTGGAGCCTGGCATGTCTGATGTGCTCATTGATACCGGGACACGTCACAGAGTACTACATGTTGTATACGTTACATTAATTAGACAAATTAGGACAGGACATATAGGATGAAAGTACTTCGAGCCGGTAAATTAGGGATGAAATAATTGCGATTAATTGAATCGGGTTTAAGAGAATTAATGTATTCAAATATTTCTTTGATGTATATGCCTGAGGGAAAAATACTTATATCATGACGACGTGGCGACCCTCGAGCATATTAGTCAGGAAGTTTTACTTCCACATTGTCTTTCGTCAGGCTGATTGTATTCTCTCTGTGTCGTCCCGACCTGATCGATGCTTTAGATACGTTTAAATATCAGTCCATGTATAAGGAAAACAGAGAGCATTGTCTCCTCAGAAGAAATTCTTATTCAGCAGTTGATCTAATTTTGGAGCGGTTATTCACTAGTTTACCGTAGACTGAAGTAGAATTGATAGAGAGGGTCGATATTGTTGGATTTGTCTATAGATTGATTGGTTTATTGACATATCGCGCAGGGGACATATTTTCAGGTGACAGGGGAGCAAATTTTAGTGCTTTTTGTCGGACAGGGCAAATATCGGTTGATTGTCCTGGGGACAGGGCGAGGAGAGGGGAAGCTACTTTTAAAACGGGGACAGGGGAAGTTGAGCCATGATGTTTCCAGGGATGGGGACACAGGGCAAGCACTTATATACCTTTTGAGGGTTACCCAGACTACTTAGCCTATCTTGATTGACCCCCACATCAATTTTTAGGGGAATTTTTTTCACGGAGCAGGGGGAAATCGACATGTTTTTTATCAAAGGGTAAGGTAGCTTCGTGTCTGCAGGGGAAATGATTGACAAAATTTTGAGGGGAATTTTTTTTCCAGGGCAGGAGAAATGGCAAGTTTTTTCGCCACAGGGCAGGAGAGCTTCAGAATTTCACATTGGGGAGGGGAAACAGCCAAAATAAGTGGGAGTGGGAGAAAAAGTCGAAAAATTTTCTGTTGGAGGACAAATTATGAGCGGCTAATGAATTACCCTCTCGACTTAAAATTAGTCTGTTCGCATTAATTGCCATGCACAATATATCTTATCATAGTAAAGGACCCTCGTTAAAAGTGCATTGTTCTTTGGCTGCACCTGTATGTAGCTGTGGAAATGCAGCTTGCGTCGCTATGCGGCGGGTCATCAAAAGGTCAACCCAGCCACGGATATGTCCGTGGCGGGGTTGACCTTTGATGACCCGCAAAGCCTCGGGGCACGCTACCCTGCCAACAGATAGCTGCGTTTCCACAGCTACACCTGTATGTAGCTCATGCATGGTGTAAACACTTTTCAATGTATCGACATTATTTTTTAATTCAAAACTCTAAGTGAGGCGAAAAGGGGGCATACCGAATGAATTTTAACGTATATGCCCACGAAGTGGATAGCATGGGCCTCTTCCTCCCCAAAATTGATCAAAATACGTAGACTGTTGTGGGCCTAACGGAAGTTCTTTTTCTTTCACAAAAGCAATTTCGAATGAATGATTGGAAAGACACGGGGCTTGCAAAATAGCCATTTATAGGTGATATTTTCATCTTTGAGATCGTAATAGCACTGGAAAAACCTTTATTAACACTTTTCCGACTATGAAGAATTTAAATTTGACGACTAAGATGTTGTGCTTTTGTCTGACACTAAATATCGGTTGAACTTGAAATCGATTTTGTGTAGCATCGTCACGTCTGCAAATAATTACTACTTCATGTTCCATGAAACATTTCGAAGCTGAGTAACTTTTATCTCCTACCTTTTTCAGGAAAAGAATACTTCTTCCATGAGTTTACATCCTAATATTTTTCTTGTGATATTATGAATCAATCCGAGTTTCAACTTGACAATAATCAACAATAGTGACTGAAAGCCTTACTGATTTGCAATTATAGCCCATTTTAAACGTTTGACATGTGGTTGCGAAGTTTGTGGAATGATATTAATGTCAAAAGGTATTTCATATTAGGTTACACAGTGTGTCAAAGCACGTGCACCAGGCAGGCATTTTCTTGACTTGTTAGATATCCAATCACGACCATCTTTAAGTGCCGGGATATCAAAATAATGTCATATTTTTACATTCGGTATAGGGGATACATAATTTTAAAACTAAACTCATTCAAGGTTGTTTAAATCATTCATAAGGCAAGATAAAGTTGTTAGTAATTTTTAATTATAGAAACTGTGCTGCAAATCGGCGATACCGTGGCATAGGCTTAATGTAAAATTTGGTCGTGGTCGATTTTACATTTTAATCCTGTCAGTGAAAAAATAGCCCCGAATTCTAGTGGTTATTATTGAAATAGGGGTTATCCGTAAAATAGAGAGATTTCTTCGTGATTGGGTGTGAAAATGTCGTATCAATTTTTCAGCAGGAGGAGGATTTCCTTGGTAAACTAATCGTATGACGCAAACGAGAGGATGTTAGGATAATAAAGCCAGAAAGATAGTGTCTTCAAGTACAATGAGTAAGGATATTACAATAGTGAATCTCTATTGAACTATTGCTTTGACGTTGCCTTTATGACTTAACCAGTCGGAGGTGACGTGGTGATGTTCGACCTCTATCACAAAAACCTCGATGATCAGTCCATTCGTGGATGATTGTCAGGTCGTTAAGACAGACTTTCGCCATGATTAGTTTTTTTTCCAAATATGATCTAAAACTTATACTATCAACACATATCAACAACAAGGAGGTCTCTGATCGGGTGACAAGTGGTTTACAAATTGCAACTTTCATCTCATACGTAGCGCAATCGGCTAGGTGTAGGCCTAACTGGATTCATTATAGCGCGCTGAATCAGAATACCGAACAACTAAGCTTAGCCGCATATATAATGCACACCTGATACATCAAAAGTGACTGTACCAAAAACCAATCTGAATTAATCTGCATTTGTTTAATTAAACTCAACTTACAAACCGCATTATGGCGAAGATCGGGGGACTCTAGGCAAACACAGTTATTTTAATGTTTCGGTTTAATCATAAATTTTATAGGGTATTAAAGGGACAAAGTCTGCCATTTTTCATGGATTTTGTTTGATACGAGATACTAATTATATTGTTTGACATGTTGAAAGATACTGAATGAATGGGTGACCATGCATATATTCGACTCCGGTTTTAGACAAATGAAACCATCGTGAAAATGAACTAATGGTCATGACCATTAATTCATTTTCGCGATGGTTTCATTTAATTTGTCTAAATCCGGGGTCGAATATATGCACGGTTACCCATCATTCAGTATCTTTCAACATTTCAAACACTATAAGTAGTATCTCGTATCAAACAAAATCCATGAAAAATGACGTGACAGACTTTGTCCCTTTAAATATATGTGATGATAAAATACGTTAAAAATGAGCTCAAACTAGACTTTTATCATTATTTCTTGATTTACAGCGTCAACGAATTGCCAATTTGAGACAAATACAGGTACTGTTAAACTTTGTGATAATCAGAAGCATAATTTTGATACAATGGTAATTGGAAGAGAAATATATATTGACAGAACAGCATAATTTGCTTCTATTTCGAGGAAAACTCATCAATAAGAGAGAGAGAGAGAGAGAGAGAGAGAGAGAGAGAGAGAGAGAGAGAGAGAGAGAGAGAGAGAGAGAGAGAGAGAGAGGAAGGGAGGGACAGACAGACAGACAGACAGACAGACACACAGAGAGAGGGGGCCCGCTCGCGTTCGTCGGTAGTATGAAGAACCTCGAAGAGTCGGATTTTGCGTTTGCGTCGTATTTGCGATGTAAAACACCGACATTTGGTCATAGTCTTAGCAGAATTAGGCCGAGAAGGTTAACAGATATGTGTAGGAATATAGAACATTCATTAAGTGGAAAACTTTCCATCACGTGATCATTTTCTACCAACAAATTACCGCATTACGTCGTTTGCAAACAAACAAGGCATAGCGTCGTTTGCAAACAAAAAAGGTTGTTACTCCTGTGAGGGCAATTAGTAGCAGTTGAGATTTGTCGTCGCCTTTTCCCTGACTTTGAGGTTGCGTTCGCGCGCGGTGTGTCATGTTCATTTGTGGTCTGTGAGGGATTTGTGATTACCCTTTACTGGTCTTGACTTGGGCATGGAATGATACAAATTAAAACCGCATCCATTAGCATTATTAATGATTTTAATTGTCAATTATGTTATTTATCACTTTGCGGTTGACAGTTTGACAATTAGTGCAACTATGTGTCTTATGAAACAAGAATGATTTACAGTTAGTGGATTCTGCGAAGTAAACGGAAATTCTCATGTTCAACTTTCATAATTTCCAAAACAGTGCCTATAGGCCTAATTGGGTACTTTTTAAAATTATTATTTTAGTTTCATCAATATTATGCAGTGTCTTCTTTTTGCATTTTGACAGTTGTGAAATGATTCCCACATTGTCCCGGTCGACTGCATGGCTCATTGGACAGATTATATCGTACACATCATTCATCGTACACATCATTCACTCCACACCAGACGTCAAATCAGTACATACAGAGTATCCTACAGCACACCACAGACAGCGGGCGAAATTCGAGCTAACCCAATGGCCCGAGACCAGCTATTTTCATGCCGGACCTTAACTCTTGAAAGATGTCCTGCTGTTCTTCCAGACGCCGGCCAGTAACTTTCACTACATGGAAAGAAGTTTACCCAAATGTTTTGCTAGGCTAAATACCCGACAGCATTATTCAAAGAAAGGAAATTTATTCCTTCAAGAGATTTGCAAACCGTGAGATTCGCAATTAAAAACTGAACGGGCTGATCGGTACTGCATCTAGGCGAAAGATCTTACCTCATGATTTCTCGCGAGAGTAGGGGCGCTATCAATGTGCTCCCCATTTTTCAAGCATGTTTGCAGTGCGAGATCTCGTTATGGTAATAAAAGAGTTATTATTGTTCAGCGTATCGACCGTGTCGAGGTAAACTGGATTTCGAGGACACCGCGCCGCAACATTGCACTTTTATATGATATCGAATATTTACAGCTATTAGACACCACGGTATCGAAATTAGAATTGTTCGGTCAGATATGTGAGGTGGTAAAATCTCCAATATAGGACATTTACCCACAGTTTTAGGCAAGTCTAGTAGAGTCGGACCATGGAAATTGGGCTTGGCCAGACCGCGGGGCCAGATCTGCAAGGTACAAGTGAAATCCCCGATTTACATCGAATATTTGCCGGCGATTTGACAATTATAGGATTGTCAAGTATCGAAGTTAGGGTCGGACTGAGGAAGTCGGGCTTGTCAAGATCTGTAGGGTGGTAAAATCTCCGATATACATTGAATAATTACCCACGATTTAAAAGTCTAGAGTTGACTATTATCGATATTGGAGTCACTAGCTGTGGGTCCATAGCTATGGTGTTTTCCGACAGGATTTCTGTCATTTACGGCCTTTACGTTTTTAATCTTGCCACCACAGACGTGCAACAGACACAAGGCAAGTCATTGTATAATATCAATATTAGAGTCCCAGGCGATAAATATCAAGTAAATATCTTTAATTTCACAGATATTGCGTGTCGAGACGCGAGGCAAGTCATTCTAGAATTGTCTAGTATCGATTATTAGAGTCCCAACATCGCCGATAGGTATCAGCCTGGCATAAAATATCGGCAATTTCGCAAACCCGGCGTGCCGCAACAGAAAGCAAGTCATTCTTGTATCGTCTAGTATCGATATAAGGCCCGTATACAGATTGTTATGTATGACAGAAATATTTTGGACGTCAAACTTTGATACCAGAAAGTAAATGTCCGATATTTAAACATTGTGCAAAATCGCGCCTTCATTGTGATTTGACCTTGATGGCCATTTGCCTTGGTCACCTGTAAAGATTACATTTGTGTGATTCATCTTTTCACGTGGGTTTCGACACTTCAGTATTTTTCTCTTTATCAATTGCCCTTAGCGAGTTTTTTGTATTCCCTTCCTTGGATTCGATGATAGTCATCTTCCCTCAAAGAGGAGAAGCCAGAATCGATTTTTGAAAGAGTCAACTGTTGTAATGACTCCATTTGTGTGTGATCAGGTGTTTGTGCTGCCAAAACATATAGCCATCCCTGATCAGAGCTCTTGACGCTTAGCTTTTTCGTATTGGCACCTATTTCAAGACCACGCTTGTGCTCGTTTTCTCAATGTTAGAAATTCTTGTTGTTAAAGGCTGTTTTAAGAAATAAAAATGTTTTATGTGTTTGTGCTTAACCTTTCCCTGATTTCGTTTCATATGATTTTTTTTTGCACTGAGATCAGTTGCCCGAACTTTTGGTTTTGATAGCCATCTTCATTTGCTTTCCTGCAAATGAATTTAAAGGCACAAAATCAGTTTGATGTCAGGATGATGAAGTGGTCTCTGTGTATTTTTTCGATCAAATTTTCTAGGCCCCTATACTGAGCGCGGGTAAAAAATCTGCACAATATTTGGATTTGACCTGAGGATCGGACCAGTAGATTTTCTTTAAGGCCAGTGATTTTTCTAAAGTTCCTGGCCCGCTTGACCAGTAGATGTTTTGTGTGAGTTTCGCATACTATTCGTTTACAATAAGAAACCCACCTGTCATTTTAATAACGATTTCTGCCGGAATAAATAAAGTATAAATGTAAAGAAACACACATGTACTAGTAAATGCTTGCTGTCTTTCATACCACTCTAAGCATACAGAAGTGACAAGCAATGTGTTATACAGGCTATGGCTGGAGTGCTGTTGCTAGGGGTTCAGTCTGTCAGCACATCGCGAAGCATCTTGTATTAAAAACTATATAGTCAGATCACGTAGATTAATTAAATGTGACTTGGGTCACCTGTAGCTTAGGATCACAATGCGCAACTCCTCACAAGTGGGACAGCCGCATAGCTATTTTTATACAATGACACCAAATATGCCCTGCTTGATGTAATGTCAAATGTTCTGGAAATCCCACACTTAAAAAGAAATAACTGACGCAGTATATCCCGCAACAGCTGACAGCATTTCTGTTATAAGATTGACACAGGTCTGTTTACTTTTATTCGAGACTGAACGCATGGCGCACCAAAAAAATGGATATGTACTTCCTTTTTGTCTTGCATATTTTCATGTTTTGACTGATCGAAAACTGATGAGGATGAATATAATAACAATCAGCGAATGCAAATACATGGTTTCAAAAGGAAGAATGCATTAAATATTCATTAAATTTGTTCTTGAAAATAATATACGAGACAACTACATTAAAAAAGAAGAAAACTCATATCAAAAAGTCTGATCACGTAGAATATTTGAATGCGACGTGGTTACCTATAGCTAAGAATTATGGTGCGCAACTCCCCACAAATAAACCACGTAGCAATTTTTAAACAACCATACCCAATGCCCTGCTTGATGTAATGTAATATCGCTCCAGAAATGATCATATTCCAACCTAAATATGCAATAACTGGCGAGGTATCCAGCAATCAGTGATAGAATTTGTGTCATCAGAATGACACAGGTCTGTGGTCTACACACTAAGTGAGACCACGCGCGCAAACACCTGAAATGTACATACTGTGTCACACGTTGTCTACACACAAAGTGACGACTTCATGCAATAAGCTAAAATTAAATTTACATAACAATAGTTCCCAGAGCTTGCAAAGTTGCAATGAAAGGAAAAGGAGGCGGGGTGGCGCTACAATCATATAATGAGTGTGTCTACCTGTGTGTTTCTCCCCAGCGGGCCTCAAGATGGCGCTCATGGTGTGTGTCCCATCAGGAACACACATGGTCAGTTTTATCGTGCAAAGTGAGGACAGCCCCAAACTCACAGAAAATCATCTTGAAGACTTCGGGAACCGTTTGCCATAAAAAACGTTGTGAGGGCCCTCACTTTGTCACCCCTGTCCTCACTTTGTGTGTGCATCTTCAAGTTGACGTCGTCACTTTGTATTCACGGCAAACGCACACACACACACACACACACCACACACACACACACACACACACACATAAACATACCGAACAAATTACTCCATTTCAATACAAGGCCAGTTTCATTTAGGAGATGGAAAGAAATTACAGGGGGTCATTTTCAGATGCTAGGTTCATCTGGAAAGCGTTTAGGCCTGAGATCTTTGCAAGTTATGTGACTTATCATCATTGAAGGCTGTATTTAAAAAAATGGTAACGGTAGCTTGAGTGTCTTGTTTTTGTCGACCGCTGACTAAGCATTAGTTTCATTGATCAGTAAGTCGATCATTAAGAGGTTGGTTCATGGACCGTTTGTACTCAAATTTCTCTCAAGTCGGCAATAGTGTGATCAAGTTGTTTACAGCAACCGTTCGTCCCATTAGCTAATGAACTGAAATTTCCAGACGAATGCTTTCGGATTTTAATGGGACATTATCGCTATCTTTTGACCTTTTTTCGCCAATATTGTTGCAAACGAGCAGTTGCTGATGTTGTTCGACTTATTGACAGATGTCTAAAAATAGTCACTTATTCCACAGACGTTCGAGGATACGTCGTTAAGTGGCAAAGACAGTTAGCTTGAGTGTACGGATGCTTCCAAGCGAGTAAAATGCATTTTAATCCTTAAAAATAAGGCGGACCGAATCATACCAAGTACCATTAATTAGCTCATAAAACTGAGATATCCATGACGTTCTTCTGTGTCTTTAATAGGTTCCAATCGCTGAAATCCGACTCAAAAATTCACTGTTCAGTATGGAATACAAACTCTTACATCATTTCTCTTATTTGATATCAATAGCGTGCAGGTTTTAATAAACTAACACAGTAAAAATGCAGGCCATGATTTCATCGAGTGATGCGTGATGAATTAAAGATGATGGAACGATGAGTGCGAAAGACGGGTAAATACATCATAATAGGATGATCAGACGATTGTTGTAGATCTCTGTCACTCCTCAATCTTTATAGTTTAGAATCACAGTGGATAGACTACGGATGCAAGTTAAGCTATACGTCAAACTTCTGCATTTACAGGGTCGACTTCGCGCAAAGGTCTTTTGCAGAGATCAAAGATAGATTACCTGGGTGACAAAGGTAACAGGCATTACATGTAAAACACATACAGACAAAGACACACACAGAGACAAACACACACAGAGACACGCATACCGAAAAATCACTCAATTTCAAAATAAGGCCAGTTACGTTTAGGAACTGGGCAGAAATTACAGGGGGTCATTTTCAGGTGATAGGTTCATCTGGAAAGCATTTAGGCCTTAGATCTTTGCAAGTCATGTGACTCATCACCATTGAAGGCTGTATTAATTGGTAACAGAAGCTTGGGTATCTTGTTTCCGTCGACCGCTGTAAGCATTAGATTAATTGATCAGTAAGTCGATCATTTAGTGATTAATTAGTGCAACGTTTTCACTATATTTTCTCTTCAGTTGGAATTGTTTGATCAAGTTGTTGAAAGCAACCGTTCGTCCCATTAGCTAATGAATTGGAATTTCTGGAAGACTGCTTCAGAAGATACCATACTTGACACGATTGGAACTAATTTGGGATGATTAGATCTCTATTTTTCAAATTTTTCAAAGGTGTTAAGTGCCTTAAAGCTGAATGTTGCACCAAATTACTCATAAAAACAAGTGTATAACTTTTTAAAAAGTAAATGATCTTACATTTGCAGGTTAAACAGACATTACTTCACCATCCAATTGTCCACAAGTAGTTCCAATCGTGTTAATTGTAAAGAATTTTAATGAGGCCTATATGTCTGATTTGTACAAAGGACATGAATATATGTCTTCTTTTTAGAAGAATTTGAAATTTATGTTGAAGTTGACGAATATCTATCTTTATTACTATTGTGATCATAAAACTATAAGACATATATAGGACTTATTTGAATTGGTTACGATTGTTATGGATCTGTGTCACTCCTCAATCTGTATGGTTTGGAATCACCTATGGATAGATATATGGATGCAAGTTAAACGTCAAACTTCTGCATGTACAGAATCGACTTCGAACAAAGTTCCTGTGCAGAGACCAAAGATAGATTACCGCTAGTTGGGCGACAAAGGGAAAAGGCATTACATGTAAAACACATACAGACAAAGATACACATAGACACACAGACAAACACACACAGAGACACGCATACCGAAAGTTACTCCATTTCAAAATAAGGCCAGTTTCATTTTGAAACTGAGCGGGAATTACAGGGGGTCATTTTAGGTTCATCTGAAAAGCGTCTAGGCCTGAGATCTTTTATTGTTTCCGTCGACCGCTGTAAGCATTAGATTAATTGATCAGTAAGTCGATCATTTAGTGATTAATTAGTGCAACGTTTTTACTCCATTTTCTCTTCCGTTGGAATTGTTTGATCAAGTTGTTGAAAGCAACCGTTCGTCCCATTAGCTAATGAATTGGCATTTCCGGAAGACTGCTTCAGAAGAGACCATACTTGACATGATTGGAACTAATTTCGGATGATTTGATCTCTATTTTTCAAATTTTTCAAAGATGTTAAACGCCTTATAGCTGAAAATTGCACCGAATTAGTCATAAAAACAAGTGTATAACTTTTAAAAAGTAGATGAACTTATATTTGCAGGTTAAACAGACATTAATTAACCATCCAATTGTCAAAACGTAGTTCCAATCGTGTTAATTGTAAAGAATTTTAATAAGGCCTATATGTCTGATTGTGAAAAGGACATGGATATCTGTCTTCTTTTTATAGGAGACTTTAGAATTTATGATGAAGTTGACGAATATCTATATATATCTTTATTGTACTTGGGCCTCAGCCCAAGTACATTTGTTTTCATTCCGTGGGAAAAAACTCTGTAAGGTATAACCATTCCTGGCTGAGACCAGGGAGGGCAAAATGTCTTGGCTTCATCTTTCTTGGCACAATAAATGGCGTAATGATGTTAACTGAATGAAAGTGCTGCTCTCAGCCAGTCTTGAATAAGTGAGATGTGAATATTAATGCTTCTCTATCTGAGTTTTTGCCACAAAATCTTCTGAATATAATCAAAATGTGCATCGAAATGCAACAATTAATGCACCCTCCGTTTCCTAGGCGATGGCACGACCCTTGCTACACCCACTGGACGAGCCAAAGTGGGAGGGGTAATTTCAGTTTGGTCGAACAAGAGGGCTCGAGACCAGAATTTAACATTTAAACTTGAAACATGTTTAATCGCTGACAAGATGTGGACTAGTGTTAATCGAAGTAAAATTGTGAAAAGGAAAGGTTTTATATCCGGGACACAATGAAAAACATTACGACTGGAAACTGTACCCCCAGTTGAGAATAGTAATGCCCACAGCGATGGAGAACACTTATCCTTGAGCTGAGAAAACCACACCATCATTTCGAAATAGAGCTGCAGATTCGAGAAGCTCGTTCAAAATAGCTAGGTACACCCCATAAAGGGGTGGTTTCGAGTTTTGAGGGCAAATTTCGCCTCCTTCATATAGAAATCGTACGTTTGTTTTTCCAGGAGAACACACCATTTGACACAAAATTTGCATGTAAAGGGGTCGCCAATAAGCACGTGGTCAAATCTGGCATAAGAAACAATGTGAAATGTTGGTAAAGCCAGTCCAAAATAAACTGATTTGAACTTTTGTGTTTTGTAATTTATACCACTGCAGTAACATTACCTTTTTTTGACAACATCACACAATGTAGTACGTTTTGAAACTGAATACTCCGACGTATTCTGTGTCTCCTTTGCTAAAAAATACGGTATGCCGATTACCATGTAAGGAGATGATGACGTCAAGACAGATTTGTAGTGTGTTTGGTCCTGGATGCATGGTGCACGAAGTTTTGTCAAGGTAGCTTGTGTATTTATTTCCTAAATGGGAGAGATTAGGGTCGATCTAAACGAAGGCCGAAGAATGTTATGATCCTCTAAGCGAGCTGAACTCTAACGCGAATGGTTGGATAATTTGGAGGATGTCTAGAATGATCTCGTCTCATTAAGATTATTTGGCGGTCAGTATTGAATTTCAACTGCGTCACAAGTTTGCGAAATGAGTATTCTGTCGAGCGGTCAACGAACGATATTTTAGAAATCTGGAGACATGGCACATCGCATTTTTATTTTAATATTTTATATGTTACAAAAGATGTAAGAAGCAATGATTTTGTCGAAAATTCTGAAAAAAATATAGGAAGATTTGATCGCGAACACATTTTCACTTGGAGTCAACTAGCTCTGCGTACGATGCTGTGTGTTCCGCTACAGCTAATCGCCCCGCTCACCACAGCCCTGCAAAGACCCGTACGCGTACGTAGGGTCGGTGACTTCAAATCCATTTTGGGACTTGACGTAAAAAGCCAAATTACTGCCGAAATTCAGCGTTCTTGGGCCCAAGTCGTATCCCAGCCTACCTCAGCTACTCGATCGCTTCCAAAAATGACAGTCTTTTATTCACTTCTCGTAAATAACCGTCGATGTCGGCAACTCTCTCGCTAGCCCTGCATACGATGCTGTGTGTTAGCTGTAGCATATAGCATCGTACGCAGGGCTAGGGGTCAACATGTGGTCGCAGCCATGTTGCCTCAAAACTTATTTCTGTCTGCACTCAAAACTCAAAAATGTCGGATATGACATTATATATATATATACACAGTTGCCCATATGGCCAGGTTTATGAGATTGTTTTCAAGCGACGGCGGCAGACCGTACGGGGCTCTGGATATGAACCTACCGCCGGTGTAGCTGTAATAACTGTTGCATTGTTTTTAGTGCCCACGGACGAAGTCCTGGGGGAGTTATAGGTTTGGTCATGTCAGTCCGTCCGTCCGTCCGTTCACGCAGATATCTCAGACATGCCCTGGTCAATTTCTTTCAAACTTTGCACAAGAATAGTACCCAACCCCATACAGATGCACGTCGATTTGTTTCACAACGCGATCGATTTTGGCCGTGTTAGAGGACTTTATAGTTTACACCTCCATAGACTCCCATGTATAAGGCAGTTCTCCATAGACTCTTCATGTATAAGCCAAGAAAAATAAAAATTTAGTTTCTCATCATATTCATATTGCCTAAAGGATGCAGTGACACAGTTTTTTGTCCCCACGGATAAAGTCCAGGGGGCTTATAGATTGGGTCATATCCGTCCGTGAGCCCATCAGTGAGTCCATCGGTTCACGCAGATATCTCAGACATTTTGACAAAATATCATGTGACCTTGGTGACCTTTGACCTCAAATATACATTATTGTCCATAACTCAGTAACCACAAGTGCTAAACCTTTCATGTTTGGTATGATGGGACACCTTATGACGCCACATATTGTACCTCATTAATTATGCGCATATCTAATTTTGAGCGAGCCAATAGAGCTAGTGGTCTGATTTTTGGTATATAGGGATAAGTTAACAATATAATTTGTTTGACAAAACGTCACGTGGGCAGAAATTACAGGGGGTCATTTTCAGGTGATAGGTTCATCTGGAAAGCGTTTAGGCCTGAGATCTTTGCAAGTCATGTGACTCATCATCATCGAAGGCTGTAGTAACAGTAGCAAAAGTGTGTCTTGATTCCGTCGACCGCTGTAAGCATTAGATTAATTGATCAGTAAGTCGATCATTAAGCGATTGATTAGTACACCGTTTTTACTCCATTTTCTCTTGAGTCGGAATTGTGTGATCAAGTTGTTGAAATCAACCGTTCGTCTCATTAGCCAATGAATTGGAATTTCCAGAAGAATGCTTTTGGATTCATATACTTATTGATTATTGGTGACTTTAATTTCCATATGAATGATAGTGAATCTCGCGATGCCTCTAAACTTCTGGATGTGTTGAATTCGAAGAATCTCAAGCAACACGTAACTTAACCAACCCATGTGTTCGGACATACATTAGATCTTCTCATAACACATGCCTCGGATCAGTTATCGGATAACATCACCGTCTCAGATGTACTCTTTTCTGATCACAGCTTGGTTCATTTCAATATGAATGTGGAAAGGTCACCGAATTCGAGAGTTACTCGGTTTAAACGTAACTTTCGATCGATTGATCAAGAATCATTCAAAGCTATGATTAGTGCATCGTTGTCGGGTTACCACAGCATCCATGACGTGAATGATCTATGTACTCTGTATGAGAGAGAAGTTACTAATGTTCTTGATGAACTAGCTCCGATAAAATCTAAAACGGTGACTGTAAAACCAAGAGCGCCATGGTACAACGGGGATCTTATGGATCTAAGGAGAACTGTTCGACAATATGAGCGAAAATGGCGCCGAAGTCGATTAGTCATCCATCGCGAAATGTTTTTTTGCAAAACGATCAGAGTACTACAGACGTGTTGATGAGATAAAATCGGACTATCATCGCTCGCGCATTGAAGCTGCGGATTCCAAAGAACTGTTTGCCATAATTGACGAGATGACTGGTACGAAGAAAGCGAGTACCAAAATACAGCCCACCAATATCCCGGTTGATCAATTGAGTAGTAGTTTTATGAACCTTTTTTACTCAGAAAATTGATAAACTTAGGGAAAGTCTCAATTCTTGTACTGATACCATTAGCTCAGATTATCCTCCACCAGGTTGTTCACTTTTATCTTTTAAACCTGTGAATGTCAATGATCTTTTAAAGCTAATTTCGCATTCATCTATGAAGTCCTGTATTTTAGATATTTTACCCACAGAGATTCTTATACTATACATTAACGAGCTGTTACCTTTTATTACACATCTTTTTAACATTTCGCTGTCAAGCGGCATTGTTCCAGAGATGTTTAAATTGGCAATCGTACGACCTTTGATAAAAAAATCCAGCTCTCGATCAAAATAACCTCAGAAATTACAGACCGGTTTCAAATTTGTGTTTTCTATCGAAATGTCTGGAACGTATTGTCGCAGATCAGTTAAAGAGCTATTTGTCAGAAAATAATCTGTATTCAAAGTATCAGTCAGCATATCGTAGGTATCATAGTACAGAAACAGCCCTTCTTCGTGTTCATAACGATGTCATGATTGCCTTAGACTCTCGTAGGGATGTCATTATGGTCATGCTAGATCTATCAGCCGCCTTTGATACTCTAGACCATGAGATATTGCTCCATAGATTACAATGTCAGTTTGGAATATCCGGTCTAGTGATTCAGTGGCTGAGATCATATTTGACAGACCGGGTTCAGCGTATTTCTGTTAATTCAACTATTTCAGAATGTGCTGTTTTAAGGTATGGTGTTCCCCAAGGTTCTGTACTGGGGCCCATCCTTTTCACTTTGTACACTACTCCTTTAGATGACATTATTTCCGCTCAGGGTTTAGAGTACATGTTTTCCGCAGACGATTCCCAGATTTATGTTGTTTGTAAGAGTCCTGAGGACGTTAGGTTAGATCTTGAACAGTGTGTAGCGAATATTCGTCAATGGATGACGTCAAATATGTTGTTTTTAAATGATGATAAGACCGAAGTCATACAATTTTCATCACGTTTTCGCAAGGATAGCACAAAACTTGAATCTTTGAGCGTCGGCTCATGTGATTATCATTCCATCAACATCAGTTAGAAACCTAGGAGTGTTACTTGACTCTGACGGTTTTATGTCTAGTCATATAGATAACTTATGTAAATCGGCCTTTTTTGCCTTGTATAAATTAGGCAAAATTCGTTCCTTGATTGAAGCAAATACGACAGAGAAATCGGTCCATGCTTTTGTCACATCGAAATTAGACTATTGTAACGGTCTTCTTTATGGTATTCAAAATTATCACCTCGACAAAATTCAGTCTGTACAAAATGCTGCAGCACGACTGGTTACTCGTACAAAGAAATTTGAACATATTACACCTGTATTATTTATACTTCATTGGTTGCCAGTAAGGGAAAGGATTAAGTTCAAAATTAACCTCCTTACTTTCAAAATACTCATTGGCAACTGTCCAGATTACCTTAAGTCATTGATAGATATCCAAGTACCTCATCGCAATCTTCGCTCGTCGAATAAAGTTCTTTTAACTAGGCATGATACAAGGTATACACTACTACAAACTATGGTCTTAGGGCTTTTTCAGTGGCTGCCCCGATTTTATGGAATGATCGGTCTTTAGATGTTTCTGTCCTAGAGTTTTCAATTGACTCATTTAAACGATACTTGAAAACTTGTCTTTTTAGAGATTGTTATAGTATGTTTTGTGATCTGTGATTTTAATTACCTCCTTTTATTGTAGAATGTACAGAGCACTGAGACGAAGTGGAGTGCGCTTTTAAGAAATAAAAAAATAATTAATAATATATTTTATAGTAGATGTCTAGAAAGTAATTATGCTGAACTTAAGTCAACGTAAGTAAATGTAATTGTCAATGTGTTTGTTACAAAAATAGACGAATAAAATAGTGAATATGCAATATCAGATCACAAATTTGCAAAATGAAACATTAACAACGTATCCTCTTTCTGCTGTCTAATTTTCCTGTGAAAATAACTCAATGTGTCGAACATTTCCCGCACCTTTCCCCGAATCAGTTAAATGAAAGTGATGAAGAGAAAGCTCGTATAGCCTCGTTGAAAGTGTTTTGATATATAATGTTATAAGTTGGTGTTAGCACTAGTACAATAAGTCCAGTTCCCTCTCCTATTAACTTCATTAGCTGGTCGCATGAATCTTAATTTAACACTCTCGCATGTGTTTCTGTGATCGCTAAACCTTCCGGACTTCACGAACATACAACACTTTCGAATCAAAAGATGGTTTTCACACCTACGCTACCTTATTCTTTCTCCTCAGTTCATGGTCATTGCTCCGTTTTTAGAGAAGGTAAAGTCATAGTTTCATAAGAATGTACTAATATAATCATTTATCGAGAAGAATAAAGTTTATTATGCGCGTGGATAATTATGACGTCATCAACTTCGCGTCACATACATGAATATCATTCTCATGTCCAACCTCGATCAATCTTTTGAGTGACAGCGAAAGGTAAAACAAGAACAATACAAACACGCTGTCCTATAGTAATATTTAATGATCGTTGATGGAGATTTTCACCTGTAGAAACAGAGGACGCACTTTGATTGATTCAAAATCGTTATATTCCTTCTTCGGTCTATTTCATCTGTTGTCAACTATTTTCTCATGTACATTTATAGTATTTAGAGTATTGATTCATTATTTTGAAAAAAAATATTGCACTCGCTATTACTCAACGCCATGTCTTTCCATTATACCCAGTCTAGTCGAGGTGACTGTATCATCGCTATAAGTTGTACTTCAGCTCTGATCATGAAGCAAATTGTTATGAAAAGTCAACGGTAGGTCGGATACAAGGAAAAATACCTTATGAGCTGCTAACGAGATATTTGGTTAAGGGATAAGCCCCCTCCCCCTTTGGTGATCGGCAGACCAAATTAATGAAGGGCACTAGGGAGGGGAATTAACAGATATGGATACTATACAGAAATAGGGTAAAGTAATAGGGACACACTAGAGAGGCTGTATAATGAAAACAGTTTAATACATGTCATTTATTGATCATATTTCATAACTTAAGGACGAATATTGCTTGCAGTACCCTGTGGTACTATCCCACCAAGCAAACAGCGTTCCGCGTCTTCGGTGACCGTGGGAAATACAATGAAAATACAATGTCCTCATTCAACTTTCACGTTACCGACCACGCCGATACTGTACAAACTGCCCAGAGTACAGCATTGCACTATAGTTTGTTAAAGTTCAGATTTGAGAAGAATCAGAAGAATCACATGTGTGGGCGACGAAGGTACATCCCTTCGTTATAATGTAGCTCATATCGGTCAGACACTATCTAACAGACTGGCAGACGAACTTTTTGGGGCCATTCATTTTCCATGTCGCTATCTGGTTATTCCGTCATTTAACGGTTTCATAAGTATTCCCTCTTTGTTTCCAATTTTTTTACGTGGATTTCTGTTCAACCAGCTCCGATGGCGTTACCACTGTCGCGTCGCTGTCATCATCTGCCTCGATTTCTTTCTCCACAGTGTGCCGATGAAGCAGCGCCCTCGTGAGCTGGATTTCACAAAAAAACTATGGTGTGAGCTACTGTGCTTTGGGCCCGGAGAAGGATAAACACGGCCGATCATGAGGAACAGGGCAAGTAATAATCAAAGACATTACGTGTCTGATGAATGGATGTAGAATTTGCAGTCACTTCCATAATTCAATATACCGTCATATTTATCAAGAATAAATACAGTACATTAAAAAATCGATAAGCAGTTAACGTTAGTTTTGAACTTTTCTTATGAAAATTATTTCCTGGAAACTAGCATGGCATCGACATATTCACGATTTTTACTACTGGACCAATATTCTACCAAATATTGTAGTGAATTCCGTTCTTCCAATGATTTGATGTTTATAACTCCTATTTTATCATACTCATGAGTACACCGCTGATCTCCTTCCTATCTAATGTTGAACTCGTTTTCCGATTGAGAAAACGAAAATTCAGACAGTGCACTGCAGTCATTATTGCCGTTCTAGCGCAATCAAAACATTGCTTATATAAAGAAACATACACAAAGTTGTTCACCCAAGCGTTTTGTCTGAAAGATTATGGTCATCTTCTGGACGGGGATGTTATTATTGACAGTTCTTGCCTCGTTGCCGTCACTATTCGTAGTTTTTTGTTAGTTTTGGTTGGGGTATTTGGGGGTTGCACGCTGGACAATGAAAAGAGAAACAGAGACAATTTTTAAAAGGCAGTGCCTGTCTGTATAATAAATCACGAATTCATTTTCCTCGCTTAATAAATATCCCCCTATGCTGAATTTTTCTCCTTTATTATGCCGTAACTCAGAAGTACATATTTAGCATATGAAAACCCTTAAATCAGACCTTGGTAACGGTCCAAATTTAATATCTAACTACACCTGTTTTCCCTGGTTGACTCCACTTGATACTTTTTACTCCTGCTAATCTTGTCGTGTATAAAAATTATGTTAAACGGAGGGGTAAGACCGATGAGTCCGTGTATTCCAACCACATCTGTGTTTGGATGAAATTCCACTCCATGTCGATGTTTCGCTAATTAGCGATAGAGATACAAAGGATTTGTAAAAGTCACTCAGGTACTCATGTTTCACAGCGTGATAATTTGTTTTAATTTTGTCACTCCTTACCTCCCGACCGTCAATCAAATTGTATGATTTATTATGAACGTAGTGATGGTGAAACCTGAGTGTATTATATATATATATATATATATATATATATATATATATATATATATATATATATATATATATATATATATATATATATGTCAATGATTTTACCAATGCTGGAAGAAAAATATCTTGTTTCAAATTTGACATACATTAACTTGAACAAAGCAAATAAAGTAAGCGAGTTCGCATAACCTTCACGAATTTGGGCTAAAGAATTTCGACTTATTTTGTTGAAATTCCTGATTGTGTTTCGAACCTACCTTAAGCCATCAAAGTGGTTCCGTGAACGACCCGACTGCATAGACGTCGATCACAAAGAAACGTGTCACGTCATGTTTCATGGCGACCGTCAGGATCGATTCAGCAGAGGTCCCAGAAACTGACTCAGATATAGAAACCTAAAAAAATTTAAGAAATGCAAAAACAAACGCCAGCAACATGGCCGTATCGCATGTGGATAGACAATAAACCCTATGCCACCTTACATGGAGCTATTTATGAACATAGACCCCGGTTTTAGACACGATACATGAAACCATCGCGAAAATGAATTAATGGTCATGACCATTAATTTATGTCTTCATGTCTTCATCTGTCTGATGATTGCAGGAGCCATGAAACTTATATATATATATATATATATATATATATATATATATATATATATATATATATATATATATATATATATATATATATCACATGAACTGGCCCGTATCTCCACCTGTGTGACGTACACCAGCACAGATAAGAAATCCATACTACCGCTGTTGTACGTCATCAACCGGAACTTTTTTTCTGCAATGGTACCGTTCGAACATGCACGTTGCCACACAGACCGATTTGTCGTAATCGATGCCGTGCTCTCATGACATTTTGACAAAAAGGTGACCCGATAAATCAAGATATGGAAATACAGAAGGCATGTCCAACGACATTTCGAGTCGCTAAAGCTTTAGCTATTCCCAAGAATCGAATGAGGTTACCGTCAATCGTTATAATGGCTCAGTAACGTCACGGCTCAAGTCGTAAGGCTCAATGTGGACGCCGTCGTCTTACCTGGCGATCGCCAAGCGACGTCGTACCTGGCGATCGAGGTTGGCGATAAACCCGAAATATACACCTCAACGAAAGTTCAACTTAATAAATGAGTACCGTATAATCTTCGGGAAAGCGACATAGAAGGCACAAGCATAAAGTCATTTTACGAACAACGATAAATTTCCTTCATCACACAAATTATTCCGTCGTTTCTCGATCGGAATCAAACCTAAGCTGTCGACCTACAGTGCAGCACCGTAGAATCCGATGTATTTCGAAAGTTGACTCGGACAACAGAACAGAGTTCCCGTCAAGTAACAAAATTGGGATGTACCTACGGGCGATATATGTGTCACAGCAAACATCAAAGTCCGTAAGACGAAAAATTGACGACCGAGATGGCCACCGGCGAAGACCGGTGACCGGTGACCGGTGCCCACTTCAACTTACAAGCGTACATTCTGTGTGTCATCGATCTGAAACTTTCGGGCTCGCCAAGGTCGTAAACTTGTGATATTTTAAAATCCAAAGCATCTCTAAGAATGGTAACTACTGTTTCGATCGTGTTGTTGCATCAGTTTCATAAATATAATTGTAAATATTCTAAATAACTCAAAATACTATGGTTATCCGTCGCTAGCGCGGTGAAAGTCATGTCCGCCGATGGTAGACTTGCCTTGGCATCGTTCCAGCGCGAGACAATGATTGACATGCGCACGTGACCGAATCCGTATGTCTGATTGGTGGAGATACCATTTCATGTATCAAAAGTTCAGCTTAATCGGATTTATGAGTGAAAGTATGCCTGTAACATTCGCACATCTCCTGGGTGACGGGCCGCTTTACTCAATAAATGAAAGTAATCCGCGTAAGGAAAACACAAAATCGCAATAAAAACCATGCAATTTGTTACAATAATTTTGATCCATCCACATCCAAGAAAAATAAGTCGACTGTTCATGTGATAAATATATAATCCCATAGAATTTTTTTCTGTTTGACGTCATCGTATACTCGTTTTTTTCGCAGCTTCGGGTCGAAGTTGTACGGCTCCGAGAAAAACACTCGAATACGATGACGTCAAACAGAGAAAAATACCCTGAGATCATATATAATTATATATATATATATATATATATATATATATGTGTGTGTTGTGTGTGTGTGTGTGTGTGTGTGTGTTGTATGTATATTATATATTATATATGAATAGTGGATAGAGATATATATATATATATAATATATATATATAATATATATATATATACTATATATATATATCACATACATAGATCCAGTTATCCCTATAATATGACGTCACACTATAGGTATACCGTTTACAGGATTTCCGTATACCCCTACTTCTGACGTCAGAAGTAAGGGTATACGGTCGGCATTTTTTTTTCTACTGAAGCTGTTTGTAAGCATTCTCGTGCAGATAAGAATTGAGTGAGCACAAATGAATTTATTAAAAAATGCGGCAAAGGTAATATATGGCGAAAACATCAAAGATTGTGATAGCGATGATTGTGACAGTTTGTCTGTTTAGTTTTTTTTTTCAACTGGGGAAAACGAGAGCGTTCACTGTCGTCTGCTTCTAACGTTTGCTAGCTTGTAACAAGCTGTAAACAGCTGAGTCATCGCTCAAAATCGACAAATTTATCACCGAAAAATAATCCAATACATATTAAGAATATGATGTATCAAAATCCACATTATCCCGTCAGTCGACGGGTCAAATTCTTAGCATCTGCAAAGTGTTGTATTGCTGTTGAACTTCTGCCGTAGGCTGTACTAAAGCGAGAATACGTACGCAAATGCGTGACAGGATCATATTTTGATGTGCCCCTAGACATGCAGTCTGTACCGTGTGTAGAGTCCCTCCATCACGGATCTGTGCTATGTTGGAAGAACTCATCGTTGATGACACAGTCCCCACTTGTTAATGGGTACTTTAATTACAAGTCCTCAGAGAGGATAGAGTCCTATTCATTTATTAGGTCTGTGATTAAAAATACTGCCAAACAGACGGGGCTCCCTAATGGCCGAGAATGAGTTCCATGGTGATGAAAACATAAAACCAAATTGAATGTAGGCCGCCATCCTAATTACAAGAGCTTATTAAATGAGTCAATATTAGTATTTAATCGACAGGATGTTGCAAAACATTTTTGCATGGTACCCTAACACTGACAGATTATGACCGGTACCATATTTGATAAAGTCTGATGCAGTGCTTCCGGGCACTCACCCTGAAAACAAAAATTCATCATGTAAATGCAAATTAGCAATTGATTTAAATAAAACTGCTAAGTGTCATTGAATTGTATTTACAACACTATGAGATCAACATCTGTACCAAGTTTCATTAAATTTGACGCAGTATATTTGGATATGTCACTCTAATTCGGAGAGTTCATTACATATTCAATTACAAATTAATTAACATGGCAGTGATAAATGTTTTTTCACTGTTAAAGCAATGTGAGCTTAACATCTGTACCAAGTTTAATGAAATGTGATATAGTATTTCTTGACATATCAGCCTAATTACGAAAATTCAATAATTGACATGATACTGCTACATGTCATGAGAAAAATTTATGTGTATATGTATAACATAAGTCAATGTCCTTGAACCAACTTTGAATAAAATCGGTTGACACATGTCTGAGTTATGGTTCCGGACAGAGTCATGTCCTTGTACCAACTTTGAATAAAATTGGTTGAGACGCGTTATGGCTAAGGACATGAAAAAATTGTAACAAAATGTCCGCCATGCGGCCATATTGGATCATACCGTGAAACAAATTGACGTGCATTAGAGTCCCCAAATCGCCGATAAATATCGGGTAAATATCAGTGATTTTCACAGACCTGGCGTGCCGAGGCACAAGGCAAGTCATTCTAGTATCGTCTAGTATCGATATTAGAGTCCTAAAATGGCCGATAAATTATCGGCTAAATATCGGCGAATTCACAGGACTGGCGTGCCGAAGTACAAGGCAAGTCATTCTATATTCTAATAACGATAATAGAGTCCTGGAATCGCTGGTAAATATCGGCGATACCATAGACACAAAGCAATTTATTTTGGTATCGTCTAGTATCGACATTAGAGTCCCCAAATCGCCTATAAATATCGGGTAAATATCGGCGATTTCATAGACCCGGCGGGCCAAGAGGCACCGTGACAGGCAAGTTGTTCTAGTATCGTCTAGTATCGGTATTAGAGTCTCTAAATCGTCGATATGTCAAGCTTACTTTTCGATACTAGATGGTAAATATCCGATATTCAAAAATTGTACAAAGTCGTGACTTCATGCAATCTGATTAAAATCAGATGTAGAGTACGGCGACGTCTTCTTATGAGTACGCGGTGTTCTCTCGCTGTCGCCTCTTACAACATCTGACAAACTCCCATAGAAGGTCGCGTTCAAATCTCGCGCTCTGGCCAAAACAGCCGACCTATCAGAAGGCACCTTACAGAGAACAATAGGTATGACTCGCAGTATACATATGCACGAAGAAGACGCACGAAACAAAGGCGCAAGGCGAATTTTAAAATCGCCTTTCTGTAATTTTAATGTTGAAACATGCCTTTTATTAATAACAGTGCAAACGGAAATCATGCGGACAGACTTTGAGACCAGCCCGGCGTACGATACTCTGTGTTCGCGGCGTAATATGGTCTCCCGTTACAGCACGGCGAGTTATCGGTCCTGATTTGGACCGCGCATGAAAAGCTACCTTTCTAACTACTTTCGGCCGAGTAACTCATTAAATAACGCCATTAGATACGTTCTTGTAAGACATGGCCGGTTCCTGGACACCTGGCCGACCGTGAATCGCTGGTAAACTATTACAAACGGTTTGGGACGAGAGCAAATTTTTGAATAGAAGAGAGGTCGGCCACTGAGTTGCGAGCTCGGCCCCGGAGAGCTCTGCGAGTTGCGAGCTCGGCCAGCTAGAGAAGTCAGCCAGTAGGCGAACTCGGCCAGTAGAAGCATGGTTATATGATGAGACTATAGTCTCATCATATAACCATGCTTCAACTGGCCGAGTGCAGTGTATATATATTACCTAGGTCTCGCCAAAGTTATGTGAAAGCAATGTCAATGTCATTCATGAGCGTGGTGTTTGCAAACTTCCTTCCACGATGCTGACGATGAAGTTACCTTTTGCTTCAGCAACGCTGACTACAAGATGACATCGGCCGAACAGTGTGGTACATCTTAATGTGTAAAATTACAATTTACTACCGTCAAACCATAACATATAAAACGTTATTCATCCAGCGATTAAGTCATTGTTACTGCCAATTTGTACCTCTCGATCGTACGCCCGCGCCCTACTCGCGATCGGCAGGAACGCCGAGGCCGACGTGTTTTTCAGAGTGGAATGTCTTCTCATTGTTTTTTGAATGTTCAACAAAATAATATCAAAAAACTAAAATTGGCATGCGTATAGAAGGATCTGTTGACTGTGAAGATAAAAAGTACGCAATCATCACATGATCATATGTAAGTGGCCGACCTCTCCCACTGGCCGAGTTGGTCGGCGCGGGCACTGGCCGAGCTCGCAACTGGCCGACCTCTCTGATTTATATCATTTTTTTTTTTGCAATCTGTGAGTAAGCGATTGAGTGACTTGGGTAGGCATACATTGGATTACGGCCAAAAGTAGTAAGAAAAGGTAGTTTTTCGTGCGCAATCCATATCGGAACCGCGGTCGCCGTTTATTCCGCCTATATAGTATCACCACAGTCCGTCAGCACAGTCTAGTCAGCACGGCGGTGGTGGGAGCTCAGGCCCTAGATGCACCGAGAACACACAGCATCTTACGCAGGGCTACTTTTGAGACACGTAACCCATACAGTGAGCAGCGCCCAGTGAACGACTTTGGCTGCTCAGCTCTACTGGGAGTACTAAATGAGTACGCCCTCGTTCGTCGAATGACGTATATTTACCGACTCATGCTGGTACCGAGGAAAGACACGTATTGAAAACAGATTCAGTTTAATATGGAAACAACAAAAAAAACATGTAGAATAGTCAGTGCTCAACCACTATACTGTACATCGGTTTAAAAATATCGGCTTTTTGTCTGGCGCTTGAAATAATAAGTCATCGTGTCGGCAATAAGCTTGCAGGACGCATATGGATGGATTTAGGAACGGTTCCAAAGAGATTACACCAGATAAATTATCACTTGTTGACCAGACTTGTGACAGCAACACGAGACTATTCAAGGGTATGATAGAATGGCGGTAAGTTTGTTTTTCGCTTGGAGAAATATATTTGTCGGTTCAACATTACTGTTTTACTCTGCACACTTAAATGACGGAGGGTTTTTTTCTAAAACTTAAACGAGACTTCTCGAGATTGATAATTGATAGCAGTGTTAATATCGAGAATACATATTTTGAAGGTCTTACTCGATGGACATGAAGGATGACACAAATATGAGAACTATATGCTAATTTGCTGCACTGTAGATAGATTTCAAATCCGTTCATAATCATAGAAAATTACTATTCTCTGTTACATACTGATCTATACCAGAGCCAAGATTCAACGCAAACGACGGTGGATAAAAAGAAAGACAATAATCAGAACGAAACACCTACGGAAATCACGCCCCTGGTCGCACAAACCGAGTCGTCGTTGACGGCTACAGAGGAAGGACGAACGGAACGGAGGAAGTTCAACTTGAGCGGGTATCGCAACTCGAAAACGAGCTCTCACGGCCTCATCGACTTCGCTCTCCTGACGCGAAACTGCACGCTGATACAATCGCTGGTTCTGAGTGGCGAAGAAGCTGCCTTCTTCTCCCTACTGATGTCTCTCGCCATCGTATCCATCCTCCTGCAGGTTCTAAGTGGTATCATCATGTTTTTGGTCTTACGAGTGAACCTGGATGATGAAAATCAGAGAGACTCAGCGCATAAGTGGACCAAACGAGCAGCATTATTGACTTTCCTTATATCGGTTGTGAACGTCATTATTGCCGCTTTTTAGATGATATGCCTGGTTTTACCTGAGAAAATATATGTTTAATGCACGTGATCGAAATTTCCATCTCTGTGTGTGTAATCTTAGACAGTAGATAGGGAGTCTTTTCCATGGTCTGATGTTAATTTAGACAATGTATCGTGCTCAATACGATTCCGCAGGGCATATATTGCTATAGGCGTGGAACTATTAGATATTATTCCCTAATATTTTTCTTCGTTCAGCGAAGGAAAATACGAGTGACGTAATGACCATGTCACCACGAGTCGGAGACGAGTGGTGACACGGTCATTACGTCACGAGTATTTTTCGAGCTGAATGAAGAAAAATGTTAGGGAATAATATACTTATCACATGCACAAGCCAATAATTCGTTATTTTTTGCAAAATAAAATAAGTTTTCTATGACGATTCCGCGTTTAAACTTTGAACTACTTTAGGAATAAATATCAGTACGCCGTGCACAAGTTGTCAATCATTTCCAGTCGTCCGTCGTGTGCATTGCGCTCACGTTCGTTCATGTGTGGAGCAAATGACAGCTCTCGGTGAAAGTTATACTCTATTTCAAAGATAGCATAGTCCTAGAAATTTATCATAGACGAAGATACGCTATTTTTCGGGAACAAATATCGACTGAATCTCGACGGCGCGAACACTGTAAACGTCGCGCCTGACCCTGTTTGCAATGCGTACGGAACCCACGGTATACGCGACCAGCTTCGAGTTCGTTGTTTCCGCAAATTATTCACGTAATTCCTTCGGAATATACAGGCGGTACACTCTTGTGTTTACATTGTTCGGATTAGTAATGTCGTAGTCTGTGAACATATCGATTTCATTACATGACTTTTGATCGTGGGAGAAACATCGGCCACCATGTTGTTTGTTTACATATTTACGAGCACACCGAAGATCGACAAAAAAAGGTCCGACGCACCAAAATTGATGACATAGACGCAGGTTGTCGTGACGTAGAACGACCAGAGAATAAATCCCGTATTTTTTGTTCGGAGACGACAAACTTGCCCTGTGCATGTGATAAGGTGATTTACCCTACAGCCCGTTTCAGTAGACGTCGTCAGGCAAGATGTAAATGATGAAAACTTGTTTGTTGATATTAAATAGTAGTTATCAAAGAATGAAGTTCCTCAAACATAAGTGATGAAATACCAAAACGAAAAAATAATACAATGATGGCAAAAGTGTCACGAATTAATGAAAAATACAACATGACGTCGTGCATTCAGCCATACGGCCCTGCATCGCCGGCTTCTTTGTGGTTGATAATAATACATATGTGTAAGTCCAAGTATTCTCACGGTGAACTGATTTACCCCCGATTTCACTTTAAACGAGGTTGACGTGACATGGACGATAACGATACTTCAGCGCCACTAGAACTGCGTATTGAAGGATATAAAGATATAACGTTGTGGACAGCCGTGCTGTCTTAAAATCCAACGAATCGTGCAAATCGTGCAAATGGGAGGAGACATGATGTACATAGGCAGTTAATTCAACTCATGTGTTTGTTTATTTACTCATTTATACATGAGCTCAGTTGAATTATTTATTTATCTATTCATTTATTTATTGCTTGTTTATTTGTTTAATGTAGGCTTTCGTTGTTCTCTGGTAGGCTAGATTTTTCAAGTTAAAGGCTCGTGTTTATTAAATCGGATATTTGACAGTGGCGAAAAAGATACCATCAGGAGTACCTAAGAAAATGTAGCTTTTGAATGGAAACGATAGCTTTGACACCGTGCAGCATAGGACGTCCTGATAGCCTGTTCACTTCGAAAACGGTAACGGTGATTTCTCTGCAAGTTTTATAAAATGGGCGCAGAAACTTTACAGAAGTGTAATCGAGTCTGAACCTCACTGAACGCGGCATCTTACACAACAGAATTTGGTGATTTTGTTGAGAAAACGGGTAAAATACTTACCGCCGCTACCATTGCTTTTGCTGTCAGCCATCTTGTTTTACGCCATTAACATCAAAATATGTTCAAAGCTATCGTTTTAGATGACCAAACTTACGGATTCCATTCCATCAACTATCGTTTCCCTACCCAAGCTATCCTGCACGGTGTCAAAGCTATCGTTTTCATTCAAAAGCTACACTTTCTTAGGTACCCCTGACCATTAAACCACTGTTTACAGTTTAAGTATAGCAACGGTCTTTTATTGCTCTCATTCATTTTTTTTCATTACACATTGGAGATAATGCGGGATGAGTGTTGCTAAATTTGATTACCGTAAATAAAAGCAGCCCAGATTCTTTATGCAATTTTTTTGAAATATCCGGGTATCTACGCAGTATTACAAGAGACCCACGGATAATGGATACATACGTTGGCTTCATCGATGCACGGTTATAATGTATAATAGACGGCTGTAGAGAAGAGAACGTTTTACGCACTGCGTCACTCTGACCTGACGAGTAACTCTGTCGTGAAGATGGACGTAAGTACATTTTCTTCTTTCTGTTTAAAAGCTGTTCAAGTCACCCAGCAAACTGATTTCTAGAACCAACGTTTATGGTGAGAAAGTCAAGTTTGAATGGCTCCATACTTAAATTGAACGTTTTAGCCTAATAATTCTTTATCGCCTATACATGTATGAGTTGATGGGAAAAAGCGGGTTTTTGTTGGTTTTTGGTTCTATCACCCTGCTAGCTTTTCACTCAGTATTGACAAGAGAGAAGAGAGTGAAAAATGTGTCTATTTTCACAATCGTTTTATCAACATAAAGTGAACAAATCATAATTCATTTAGCCGATAGTTTGCAGACTTCTTTTCGATTATAACAGTTGAGGACGTTTTCATGTTGTCAAAATGTAGCAGACGGGTTTTTTAAAGACAATAAGGATATGAACTATTCTTTCCTAGCTTTCGTCAAGAAATTAAGACTGAATGTAGCGCTGACCCAGAGAAAGCTGTTTAACGTACAGGATAAGACCTAGCTACTCAGATCAAACTAGATGAAAGACAGGTCAGACATATGTAGAGAAGCACAATGCAAATACTCTATTCTTCTGCATTTTAACTTTTCTTCCATGCAAAGGCACCGATATGTGAATACCTACTGATACATTCTATTATTGTAGCAGTAGTCCATCGTAGCTGTAGTAATAAAGTTTGCAGAAATAGAGCCGCCGCCTCTGTCTCCATCACTTGAACCCAAAAGATTCTGCTTCACAAACAATCCCATACATCAGACAGACAGATAGACGGACAGAGAAACGTATGAGTAGACATGCATGGACATGCAGCCACAAACACAAGCAACAAACGAAGCTTTCGCCTCTACCATGGCAGTCTGAGATGACCCACTGGAGTATTTCCGGATATCTCCATTTGTTCATATACCGCCACTCCATGCGGAATATATTTTCTATTCGTATAGAACGAGATTGACTCAGCTGAACACGCAGAACAGAGAAGACGCCCCCAGAGTTCCACTCAGGAAGAGGCAGCAGACGGACAGGAAAACGACTCAAGTAAAACTAACTTCATTACGTCATGGATTAAAAGCAGCAAGGAGAAAGAACCGGATCGGTTCAACGTACAAAGTTTCGCCGTGAGCAAGACCGCAGCTATAGCCATGACGAATTTGTCATTATTCTCTCGGAACTGCTCGACGGTACGTGACTTGCTGCTAGAGGGAATGGCAGCAGACTTCTTCTATTGGCTGATGACGCTCCTGGTAACCTCGCTTATCCTCCAGACCGTAGCGGGTGCCTTACTGTTCTTGTCTCTCCGTAAAAACATGAACGACGACGAAGAGAAGGAGGAAGAGCATAAACTGACGAAGGGTGGAGCTTTGTTGGCATTTGCCATCGTTATCATCAATGTGACAATATCTGCATTCATCGGTGTCGATGTAAAGTTAAAATCTGACTCGGGATGAAGTCTAGAATTTCCACAGAAACGACGTGCCTCCTCGGGCTGCCAATCGCAAAACAGCTCATTTAGGCAATAAGCAAGGACTGTGTGAATTTAAGTATTGTGATTTTTTTTCCTTCTGTGCGAGTTGAATCATTCGCAAAGTTACAGTAATCATACACAAGTTTTGCAATTTCGAATAACATGTGTTTTGTGCTTCATAGAATTCGACGCACTATCCTGACCAACAGAAACATTTACAACCCATAATATAGCGTAGTAGTGTCAAAAACTCATTATTAGGTCTCAATTAGGGATTTACTATTAAAGCTTTGCTGGTCGCAATTTTTTAAATTTGTTCAAAAAACGCGCCTCACACCCGCTGATTTTTTTTTGCGAAATATTCTGAAAGGAAATAATCTCATCCGAATCGAGGAAATGAGCATGTGTTGCTTATCAAACAAGCTTTTTTTATTTCAAATCCCCACAGGAAAATAAATCAAAAATCTCCACTCTTACCTCTCAAAGAAAGATTTAAAAATCAGAAGGGTCCGTCTCACAAATACCTTGTAAATACCTTATTTGTTACACAAAAATCGATTGTAGCCATATGTATCATATACATTATGCATTATAGGGACTGACCATAATTAGGTCTAACAGGGGGAGCTTCACATGAAAAGCATGTTCGGAGGAAAGCATTTTGAAAAATATTAGACTGCTTTTGTAGAAAAAATTCTATTTCGCAACCGGGAGGGTGTCAAAATTCAACGAAAACAATGCACTCATTCCGTTCATTTCATATGTATTGTTCATCAATTTTTGAAGGCGCACAAAATTTGCATATCCTCACTACTACCACTTGCCAATGTCCAAAGGTGAGATGATCTATTCCTCATTCACAGTGAAATTTGGGTCAGCGTACGCCTTCTTTTCTCTAAGGTTTCTCATTGATTCGTAATGCTGCGGATGGGTGTTGCCGATGCATGCAGGAAGGCTTTTTATTACCATCACTGATGTCAATAGACTAAGAAATACACAAAACATAGCTTAGTTCTCCATCCATCTTATGCTGATTAAAACTGCGTTTCCTTTCTTTTCCCAGCATAAAAAAAACATTACTGTGTTATAGACTAGTTTACATGTTATCTCTGCTGATACTGTTTCAATAAGGCACCATATGGGACAGCCGTTAGGGTACTGGACTCACTATCGGAGGAATAGACCCGGTGAGCGAAGGGTAAGCTTCTTTTTTGGCAAAATACGATCTAATCCTCGAAGCGCGTTTCGTTTTGTACTCGTCTATGCAAGGAACGAGTGTGTTTTTAGAGTGCGAATCACACCGTGACGATCACACTATGCATCACGTACACGTCGTTTCAGCATCGTCAATGCGACTAAATCATTGGTGGCTCAACGTACCTGGCTCACATGCAAGGAGGGGTGTACATCGACCGACGTTCACACCATTGGAAGAAAGTAGTCACAAGGCTTGTAATAAAGGCCTGGGATGCCTTCCCTCGTTAAGAAGTGCTTTTCTCTCCATGATCACGATTGGGAAACCAGAAAATTCTTCTTGGTCGCGCTGTGTTAATTACATGCAGTGACTTAGAAAAAAATACAATAATAAGAATGATATTGTTGTACTTGTTCAAATTTCTGTATTTAACTCATTGTTACAATGTCGGTCATAAATATTGATATGTAAATAAGACATACACATGTTAACCTTCCGTTCGTTACCCTTGGTAGGTCAGTTATTCTTGATAATTTTCTGACAGTGTCATAATAAATATATTGACTTACAAATCCCAAGCACAGATTAGGCCTTCATTTGAAAATATCTCTTCTCCTTTCTGTGTTGATATAGTTTTGAGATAAACGATATCTTTAGCAGAAGCGAGTACATTTGAAGTTTTACCCATGATGATTGAACAGACTTCTCACATTTTGCTGGTTTTTCTCGCTATATCAATTTCGCACTCGCAGGTTGTTTCATTTTTCAGAAATTAAAGAGAAAGAAAGAGCCCTCGGTCCCAAGATCTAATTAAGGTAGTATAGTATGTTTCTCAAAACTGACTGACTTAAACTTTTTCTCAAACTTTCCTGAATGAAATTTTAAACTTTTCTCTCACCGAATCAAGAATAAAAGTCAGGGTTACAGTACAAATTTTGGTACAAGAGAAACAAATAACCTAAATTTTATTGATATCTGAAATTCAAAATGGCCGCCACCCCTGTGTTAGTTCTATGATGAAAAATAAAATGTTCGATTTTTCGAAAAAAATAAGATGGTAAAAACTTTTATTGCACAAGACCTTTAAAATGAGCCTCAACAAGTGGTAGATCAGAAGAGAATTGTGAAAGTTTGAGAGACCGAATATCTGTCGACATGTCCCCGATGTGCATTCTACCCTAAGTGATATTGAGCGAAGCACACAACACATCGCACTTGCACTCGGAGTTGATGGCGAACACGCATATGAATACGTTCAGGAAAGTCAACAACATGATGAAGAATGTGGCCAGGTTGTTATAGAAATCAGCCTTCTTCCTCTGGTCCTCATTGTCCACATCGAGGGTGATTTTACAAAACAGAAACACTGCAACGACAAACTGAAGACAGATTGAGATTCCTAGCAGGGACAGCAGGAGGTAGTACACGGTGCTGTATGGGGTATCGGTGATGATTACGAATCTCAACACGACCGCGTTGGACGCTAGCAGAGACACATCCAACAGACCTTGGCAGATTGTCTTTTTTGTTGCGTAGGTATTGACGCTGACTACGTTCTTCTTCGGTCCATTGTGTACTGCACCAGTACTGATGACTTCTCCTCCGGACGGTGTGGTTTCACGGGTCTCCGTGACCAGCTCTTTTCCAGGAGATTCGGTCACAGTGGTCGGTGACTGTTTCTTGACCCCGTCGAGGAGATATTCCATCTCACGTTTGCTCTGTTGAAAGTAAAAGGGTAGTTAGTAAACCCCTAAGAAAGCAGTGGGAAGAAAGAATCAGACCTAATGTAGAAATGCGCCTTTGAGACAGATATTCGGACCATCAAATTTTGTGAAAATCGAAAAATTTTATTTTTCTCCATAGAGTTAACGTTGTTAGACAAATCCGGATGGCGGCCATGTTGAAAATCAGATTTAGTAAAGATTAGGTTTCTCCAGCACAAAATTGTTTCATGGTGAACCCATACACTGCATAAAAACCCTATAATACTTATTGTATTAACATGGATTATTACCTGTATTTTAGCTGAAGAGTGCATATACAGATGAATACAGTCAAGAATCCATTCTTTGTATACAGCAAGCCTGTATTCATGTGAATTCACGTGTATTATACTATAATACAGGCAACTAACTAATGTGAATTTATCTGAATTATTGGGTTTTCATGCAGTGATATTTTTATTCTTGATTTCGAAAGGAAATGATGAAAAGTTTCTTGGAAAGTTTGAGTAAAATTTTAAGTCCTTTTTTCGATCTCAATTTCTAGGCGCGTACTTCCTAAATGGTAACTCAGTCTTATATGTCTCGCTTGATAATTTACGGCAGTGGCTTAACATTGAATGTCATAATATTAATTATTAAAAAGAGCTACTGCTTCGCTAAAATAAATAGCGAATTACGCACCATTTTCATTATATTCCAAAACGCATCAAACGAATTTAATGTTATTTCATTCTGTTTCACTATATCATGAATGGCTCGTGCCATGTGTGGTGATGTGAGCCCAGAAAAGCACGAGCTTTGAGTGAAATGCCCCAGAATGCCACTGTTACACAGTTTGGCAATTTCCTGTAAATGTTAAGTCGACATCTCTTTTTACGTTGTCGTCAATTTATCGATCTGTCTAATACCACCAAATCGTGTATCATCATCTGTTCGAATTGGTTTCTGGTCATA
The DNA here is from genome assembly GCF_041260155.1 of Ptychodera flava. NCBI lineage: Eukaryota > Metazoa > Hemichordata > Enteropneusta > Ptychoderidae > Ptychodera > Ptychodera flava. Next base: position 7,176,524 of record NC_091933.1, on the reverse strand, counting down.
CTCTCGCCTACGGCTGTCCCCTCACAAGTTCACACACCAGACACAGAAAATACGCACGCGCACGAACCTGTTAGTTTGGCACAAATGAAGTTGGCGCTGTCTACTAAATCTACTCTGTTAACTCAACACTCAGCACGATGTTGAGATGTGGAAACAATAAAATATATATTCCATAGCGTACAATGGCTAGTTCGATTCCGGAGAGATTTTCCTGCTTTTTTCACATTACACCCCACGCCTGATCGATATAATTTGTTTTTTATCTCCCAGACATGGCAGCTATTTACACAAATATCCTGGACTGGAAGGACAATTATGCAGGGGACATTCATTTGAAACGGTATTGCATATACACGTATTGCTGCATGTATTGTAAAGAGTTAAATCGTAAGATGAAATTGCGGTCAAAAGGCCTTGCTTTGTTGCCCGATGATTACATAATTGTATTCATTTATTTACTACGGAAAGTATCGTTGAACGCTTCATTGACATGCCATCATATTGTAAAAAAATCACACAGTCAATCTAAATCTGGAGTTGTTTAAAACAATCGATATAGGGTTTGTTGCGATTAAATCACATCATAGTTATAAATGTAATCATGAAACACTAGTGTTCTAACACTTCCATGTATTCTGTTATAATAAAAAGGCTATGGCCATAAAACAGAAAGTGGGACAAGGGCACTGAAACGATCTTAATTTCTCAATTATTAACCTATTGTTTGTTATACATGTCGACGGTTTCTCCTGGTAAAGCTGTGGTATTGGTTACTCAAATATGTAACACCATACGCCTTTCTTGGGTCGCGTCAGTCACAGGAGGTAAGGACTGTGTGTCAATTAATCGCTTCAAAATTAAAAATACACTATGCATGTAGCACCGCGGGGATTTATAATTTAAACAACCGCAAAGACATGCACCAAAACACACTTGGAAAAAACCTGTAGAACTTGTGAAACTCCAAAAGCATACGTAACACTTACCTCAATACCATCCATGGTGAATACGTCACAGTTGGAACTCCAAAGCTCCCAAACGCGTTTGAGATTCACGAAGGCGAGGACAAATTTATTGGTACATGATATACCGAACAATTACAGTGAAGTCAATAGCATCATATCACTTAATTAAAATGTTTACTGGACGCCTGCTGACAAGCACGCCTGTTGACCACAAGTAAATTTAGCCTTCGTGGAAAGATGATGGTAGACACGAGGTGTAAGTAGATATCGTTGTATTTTAGTCATGTGAATTCATTTTCATTGTTCAGCTGCTGATCATGTCAATGGCATTATTGTGTCGCAAATTGAACGCAAGCTAGTAATATCTCTACATCTTACAGATTAGAGGTGTTTGTAGACATGCGCAAGCTTGACATCTTCATCATCAACAATACTGATGAGAAAGGGAATATTTAAAATCAACCGCTAGGGAGCGTTTATTCAATTTACATGCCAGGGCAAACAAACCATAGATTATTCTTTCCTCTATAAAACTGTCACCCAAGAACCGACGTCCTGATGATTTTGAGATTGTTCCAGAACTACCGCGGCATGCATTCTGATTTTTGAGATTGTTCCAGAACTACCACGGCTTGCAAGAGTACACGTCACCCACGCCTGTAGGAGCACGGCCAAGCACGACTCCAAATTCTCTTCCCGGTTAACACATGATTCTGAGAAATCCACAGTCACTTGTGTGTACCTGGTCATTTTATTTTCTAAGAGTCACGACTCCCTTCAAGATCAGGAAATAATAAAAACATCACTGAAAAGAATGAAAAAAGATTGTCGGTGGCAAGCTTATGAAACAAACCGGTAGTCGTTTCACAAATCCGAGAGACACTCGTTCAATTCACGGATATCGGGTTACCAGCTCGTGGCATGTAGCTAAAAGCCCGAGACGATCACTAAGTAGCAAACTATGAAACGCTTTCCTTGAAGTCACTTCGGTTTCATCGGTCAACCTTAAACACGTCTGGTCAAAAGGGGTGACGATTTTCAGGGAACATGCCGGAGATTACATTAAGTCGACTTTAAAATATCTTTCAAATTTTCTCAGACCTTTGATATATCCGATAGAGAAAATAACCTTGTACTGTGGTGATTTCTACAATACAGATGAAAAAATAAAACGGTTTTCTCTTCCTGTTATATTTCTCCGCCAATTTCAAAAAACTTGTCATATTATTGATAAAACTCAGAATACATGAATCCAGTTGCGGGTATTTAAATCCTTGAGTTCCAGTGGATGACAGCATTTTGTTTCTATAGAGTTTCCAATATAGTATGTGCACCATAAGCTTGTTTTTATTGAGTCTTTCTTGCATATTGTCGGTGGGTTGCCTTCAGAGGGGCATACTGCTAATTATTCATTTTGTCAAATCTACCGCAACACGCTCCAATTGATAGTCAAAACATAAGCATACACATCCTTACATTCAGGAAGTACATTTACGTTGAATCAATTTTAGTCAAAAAGTTAAAGGGATAGTAGCTGTAACTTTTGAGAATATTTTCACTATTTTTGTTGCATGTCGCGAACTATTCTCATGAATAAGCATAGTGAATCATGAAGAATCACCTACTAATTGACCTCAGTACGTAACGTGTATCAATTCCTCGTGATAAAGAATGTTGACGAAGTGAATTTCTTGACGGAGAGAAATTCAACGATGTTGACACACGGAATGCAACGTAATCGACTTTGTACGCATGTGCAAGAGAAGTACCGCACAGTTCAACTCTGGTTCAACATAGCGTCCACACTACAGCGCGCAGCGCAAGCGACCAGTACAGTGGGTCGACCGAACAATGTATCTGTCATTCACATTGACAGCTGGAAATATAACTGACAGTTTGGCAATATCCGATCCTTATCATGTCTAAACAAGGAAGCATATTCACATGTCCACCACTGTGTGGCTATGCGATGTAAAATGTTTACAGTAGCCTTCACTGTCATGACCATTGAACATTACGAAAATCACTGAAAATTTACAAACGTGAGAGACCAAATTGAGTTGCGGGTAACTGGGTAAAATTTGGTCACTTATGTAGATAAATTCTTCGCATGACTTATAGTTTGCAGTTATGTTGTCTTTTTTTCATTTGCGAAAAATCTTATTTCTGTAACCATGCATGTACACTTGTGTTGTATGTTGTCATATTCAGTGGTGATGCTCGCGACGGAAGTAAATTTTTATAAGAGTGCCCCCCCCCTAAAAACAAACAAACAATAAACATGCATTTAAAAATAGACTGAACTAGGTAATACCACAGGCGACCCAATAGGTTCTGAGTTTTTCACACTGTTTTCTCTATCATTTTCTCTTCTTTCTTCATGCTCTGAATGATCGGAATAAATAAAATAAATGGTTTATATAACCTAACCTAGCCTCTGTGACTCTTTACTTATTTTACACTCCATTACAAGGACGTATATCTCTCATACACACATGCTGTAATTAATTAGTCAACACAACTAATTATGCTAATCCGTGGACTTATCAGAGGTCGGTCAACATCGGAAAGATAGTGATGTTAATGAAAAACCATTCCTATCTTTCGCGATGTTGACCAACCCGTAAAATCCCTGATAAGTCCATGGATTAACGTAATTAGTTGTGTTGACTAATTAATTACAGCATGTGTGTATGAGAGATATACGTCCTTGTAATGCAGTGTAAAATAAATAAAGAGTCACAGAGGCTAGGTTAGGTTATATAAACCATTTATTTTATTTATTCCGATCATTCAGAGCATGAAGAAAGAAGAGAAAATGATAGAGAAAACAGTGTGAAAAACTCAGAACCTATTGGGTCGCCTGTGGTAATACTGACGATGGAAATGTCTAAAGTACGAAAGCGCCTTTCAGGGTGATTAGCCCAAATCCAAACACTCTTTCAGGAAAATATAAGCAGATGAAACAGCCCGTACACATCGCAGACGGCTTTACACTGAACGATCATTGATGGTGTGACCCGGGCCCCGCGTCCGAGCTCGCGAACTGTCACTGCTCACTGCATGTACTTGTTGTGGTCGCTGTAGAAGAAACAACGTGGCACATTGAAGTTTATTGGTTTGATATTTAGGAAACGTAACTAGAGTTAGCAAATGTAATGACTCAACTACAAGTACCACAAAAATTTTGCTCAAAAAATACTACTGAAATCACTGATGTGTTCAAAACGTCACGTCAAAACAGGCCCAGACGCGAGCGCGTCTTACCGCAAGATATTCCCAGCTGTCGCTCAACTTGTCAAGTGAGAACATCAACCCGCCAAACTCAAAAGATCGTGGCGCGAAATAGCGAAGTTCACCGCCAAAGCAATTCTGTAAATCACGCCTCCAATTTTGACCTCAAAATTTCAAGATCAACCCATTTCTTAGACGTTGTTCAGACACTGTGGTCCTGTCGACTGGCGCGGCCGGCGGCCATTCTGTCGTTCATCTTTGGAAAATTGTAAAATTGTGAGACGATGAACAGCTAAGATTTACCCGAACAGAATATCGACACGCCGCGGGAGAAATAACTAGAAGCATGGCTCGAAAACATTGACGAGGACTTTGTGAAATATGCAAGAACTGGAAGTCAAAGAACCGGATTTTGTTTGGGTGTTGTTCAGAAAAAAATCACATATAAAGCAATATTCTCATCGTTGAATTTTTCGTAGGCTACCGGCGTTAACGTTTTGGCTTTTACGTTATTAACCCCGCTGTGGTGGCGGGGTTAAAAACGTAAAAGTCTAAACCAGCACGTATAAGTCAGAAATCCCGTCCGAAAACACCACAGCTATGGACCCACAGCTAGCTGAAACGAAACTTTTCGCCACCTCTCTGAGTGACGAGGAAATCGCCAGTAACTCTATCCCCACCATGCAGTAAGATTTCCATGCACGACAATCAAATCATGTAACTCGGGAAGATTGCCTTCCCACTCCTAAATCTCCGTTTGAGACATTAGGGTGTCACAGGACGAAGGCGAGACTTGTTCAAGTCGGTGTATTTTCAAAAAAAAAATGATTTGCAAAAGTTCCTCGTGTAAAATTTGGCTGCCCAGGTCAGATTTTCGTAGCGATCGAACGCGTTTTTATTTAGTCTGTGCAGCTATAGCAGTAGTGAGTTAGCTTGTGCCAGGTAAAACTCCCCTGCATCGCGTTCACCCCACTCAACGCGTTCACATAATCCTACTCACACGTTTCACATGAAAACAGAACAAAAATCATCGCATTCCAAGCGTTCACCCAACTCACACGTTAATTCACAAATCACACACTTGAACCAAGTCTAGTAAACCAGTAAATAAATCCAGAGAATCAGACGTGCTGGCGGCAGGGTCTTTGTTTTTATGTTTTGAATGCATTAGTGATTTCAGCAGTAATTCATGGATCATGTACGTCAACGTCAAACGTACCTACACAACTGGTGTCCGTGGGCCGAGTGTAAGGCGTTCCCGATCCCGTTAACTTGAAGTACAGCATCGCATCGTCACCTTTACATTGAACTAGTTGACTTGTTCGCCGATAAACGACAAAGCAAACTGGCCGAAATATGAATGCACTAGTTTTAAACTTTTGTAATGAATAGTTGGTGGGAAAATGCTCGACGTTTCGGGCTTTTTGACGCGGTGACAGCCGTTTCGGGCCCTGGCGCTGGCTCGGGCGATGCATCGACTGCCGATGCCGGGTCCGGCTAATGCACCGGGCCTAAATTACCTCATTTTTACTCTGACCTAATGCATCACCACTTGAAACGTAAAAAGCACTCTCATACTCAAGCAACAGAAAAAAAAAGAGTTTGAACAAATAGCACTCCAGATTCAAACGAACAGTGGACGTACATCACAATCAAAACAGATACACATGTGCGTAAGTTGGATATAAATATGACTCTCTCCGTCTCCATTGTTACAGTGATCACGTTTAAAATCCCGCTCTCGCGTGGCTAGTGATATCATCACTCTTTGTGCTCCATACCACGTGATCGCCTAACATTTTGTAAACACAAGCGCCGCGAACTTCGGTTTCATTACCGTTCGTTATTCACAATCGGGTGTTAGTTTCGACTTATTTCCTTGTCATCGACAATTGGGGAGGGATAGATATAATCTAGCTGGGTTTTTATCATGTAGTCAGGCGGCAAAAATGGTCAAAAGTTGCCGCTACTATCCCTTTAAAAATCGAGTACGACGAGTGATAATATTAACGGCGGGATGCTTCTCACGCACTGATATTCAGAATCTAGAACTTTTTCAATTAAAGTCTTTTGGTCTTCTATCATTTGTAAGGGCAATTTTGGGGTTCATTGAGTTAATAACGTTTTCACAGGCTCATATTTGTTAAAATAGAAAAATTTGATTTTTTCCATAGAGTTAACGCAGGAATGGCGGCCATTGATAATTTCAAATTTCAGTAAATATAGGGTAATTTGTTTTCCTAGTACCAACATTTGAACGATGACGTCTGATTTTATCTTTATTTTGAAAGGAAATCGTTTTAAGTTTTCTTGATGAATGTTTGAGCAACAATTTAAGTCTTTCAATTTCGAGGCGCGTGCTACAAAATGTACCATATTTCCAAAACGTTGATGTAACTAGGTTACATATACGTGTCGACGAGGGGAATAAATTAAAGTTTTACAATGAACAATAACCGAAATGATATATAGGTGAAATAACTTCCCGTGCTATTAATCTGAAATAAGTGCAACTTCATGACATAGTATATTTATGGTGGATAAAGTGTCTCTGGTAAGGGAGTTTGATCATCAATTTGCGCTTGGCAATCACCTTTTCGTCGATACGAATGAAGTCACTTTCACAACCGTATATGGAAAGTTTCGGAACCAGGGGACGATTTGAAAATCCCTTTGTATTTTCACCTGTCAAACTAATCGTCATGTTCACGACATTTTTTCAACAATGCCCAAATTTTCAGCAATAATGGATAAGATAAGAGAGAGAGAGGGGGAGGGAGGCAGAGAGGGAGAGAGAGATTTCGATTTAGGCCAAAGGAAGATTCAGTGCTCCTGAATAAAAAAAGAGGTGAAAAATTAAACGTCGGCAAGACTAGGTTTTTGACAACTTCATGTTGCACGCGGTGTTTTGATGATTATCTTTCAAATTAGGGACGTATATCACATTTTAAATTGTAGCTTCTCCTTTCAGGAGTGACATAAATTTTGTAAAGGCATTATGAATGGGGATCGCGAGTAGGTCAAATGTTGGCCCCTGAATCTGAATAAAGTCGTAGGATTCGCACTTTTCGTACTCTGTTGATTCCGCTATGGTTTTGATTTCTGATAAATTTCGAACGAAAAATTTGTCAGTGGTTGGCGAAGCTGAAGAGATGATCGAACAATTGGTTTGACATTATATATTGGCACTCAGCCAATGGGTGATGTAAACGTACTTTTAATGGTCACCACCCAAGATAAATAGGCAGTCGTTTGAGATAAAATGCGTCAACTTCCCACTGAAATTTCCCGTTAAATTTCAAAGCAGGTATGGTAACACAAATCACTTGTTCTGCACGTATTTGTATACTGCAAATTTCTGTCGGTGGTTTTGCGAAGCTGTTAGAAAACAGTGTCGAAGAGAATTGAGAAGTGAACAATTCAATCTCTTCGCTTTAAACTTGAAAATCTGTCCGAATAAACAGTTTTCGTGTCGGATTGTACGGGTTAATTAACCTGGATATTCAAGTTCATTAATCAGTCCGTCCACCCCAGATATTAAGACCTTGTTACTGCATAGAATCTACAGCGTGCAGACTCGAGCCTCAAGGTACAACTTGTGCCAGAGACCAAATTCAACCACAGTGTCATGCCACTAATTGATTCAACTCCGATCAGGATTGGTGTGACTTCTGGAAGAGGAGAACCGCTGGTACTATAGGGATGGTTAAAGTTCGGAATAGTAGTAATTTTGGCTCGGAAAATAATCTATGTATTTCTACCTTAACGTATTGTCTCTGTATGATGTGCCACGTGGTGCCACAAAAATGTATGACATATAAATGATAGATTTTACTTTTTCAAAAACATAACATCCATCCGTCGACGGTACAATTGTATATTGGTGTAGCACTAAATTATATTGACGAATCTCATGCGTTTCATTTTAACACTCTTGGGTGTAGCAGCATAATAAGTTAAGCTTTACATGACTTACAAACCAAGTGATAGAAATGTATTAAAAGTTATCGAGAGAGTCCCTTGAAGATTCAAACGTGAGAATGAGTTGTACTTGCAGCATCCAACGATGGACAACCTTACACATTTCTAAGTATCATTGGAAACAGAACATCCCAGGGGCGCAGTAAAATTTCTCCCATGGCAAACGTGACTCTTTAAGAAAAGAGGAAGTGCTATCGAATGACTGGGAAATCAACTTCACTAAATCTCCATTCTTTGAAACTGTACATCTTGTCAGCTCATCATTCAAATTGTAGCTTATCTTCCAAAAAGTTCGTAACGCGCTTTATTACATTATGTTAATATATTAATTCATCTGATTGGTTTCGATGCCGGCAGTACGCGTTCAGAACTTCAATTTCTGCGTACAAAACATTGTGTTTGTCGGAGAGGAACTCGTTTGATGATATTTTAATAGCATCCCTTCGTTCTATCTCAAATGCTGACCACAGTTGTTTCCGCTGATATGATCGGACATTGTGATAAGGACACGTGACACAACACAAAAAACTTGTCATATGGTGCTTAATCAAAGAAAGGAATTGCATATCATGCTCGAAAGCTGAAATACGATCTCGTGCAATTTGTTTGAGTAAAGGAGAAAATTAGTTACTGTACTTATACATTTAAAGTAAAAAGTTTTATTTTATGCATATGCTAAAATTTACTTGCGCTAAATTGTATATATATATATATATATATATATATATATATATATATATATATATATTTATAAATATTTCAAAGGCATTAAATGAATTGTTTTCAAAATGAAGAATATATTAAGTAAATGTCGAGAGTATACGTAACTTACTTTTCAAAACTTGATTTGTTACATCATGCGGTTTGTTAGGCTTCATAGTGAACAAATTTGATGTAAGGCATGGCCGTATTTTTGTTGGCAACCAGTGAAACATAAGAAGTTTCTAGCTTACGGCCAAACAAATTTTTGCTATAACATTGCAGTTTTTAACTTACTGTAGCGTCAGAATCCAACGAAACTGTTAGTGCTTTAATAGTAAATATGGAAGTTTTGGGCTTAAAAAATAGGAAAATATTTTAAACTCAGACGTATAGTAGTAGTTCTTTTAGTTTCATAACAAAAGGAAAGATTTGAGTTTGGTCATACAATGTTGATTGCAAGATAGGTTTCAATCATGGCAGTAGAAGTATTATCGCTCTTTGTGAAATTCAGATGGTGGGCAAACTTAATTATTTTGCCAAGGTAGAACGCACATTGCATGTGGTCGGACAATTTAGTCAATTACTGGCAAAATGGCAGTGATGTGAGGCATGGCATTGCTTTCAGTTCACAACAAAGTGACACATTTACCTTCAAATAGTATGCAGGAATGGTCACCCAGATAAATCCAACTTTAAGTGAGCAAGCCTTAAGTATCAAATTTTCACAAGAAAATTGAAAATATCTAAACTTTGGGATTAAGGTATTTTTCTAATATTGTGACCACTCCTAGCAAGATCTCAAGGTCGTTGTTCCGCAGAGTAAATTGGCTCTTTCGATTCCTGGAAGACCTTGTCCTAGTGTTTTTTGGGGGTTTTTTATACATTTCACCCTGCGTCTAGTCGATGTAACTTTTTACTTTATCTCCCGTACATGGCAGTTATTTACACAATTTCCCTGTTCTCCTAGGACAATTATGCAGACTGAGGGCGTATCGGAAACGGTATTGCATATATACGTATAACTGCATGAAAAGATACTTAATTGGTACTGAATGGTAACATAAAATTGTGGTCAAACGGCTTTGCTTCGTTGCCGGAATACACAATTGCATTCTGTTTTTGCAAGGTAACCACCAGCTTTAAATACAACGACTTTGGTCTTCTGTAAGTTTACCGTCATTTTCCATTTTTAGCTACTATAGACTATAGTGTATAGAAGCTATTGGGATGGGTATCCGTCCGGCGTCCGTCGTCAGTCTGTCTGTCTGTCTGTATGTATGTATGTATTTATGTATGTCCGTTTGTGAGGCGTCCGTCCACTCAAATATCTTGAGAACCACAGTACTTACTGATTTGATATTTGTTGTGTAGATGAAAAATATGATTTGAGAAATTTTTTTTTAATTTTTTGATATTGTTGAAAATAGGCAAATTAATTTTAAAAAAGGTGTTTTTGGTAAAAAATCTTCTTCTTCATAACCGCTGGTCAGACAGCTTTGTTATTTGGTATACAGGTCCCTAGGGGTAACCCAACTTAGATTTGTTCAAATTGTGATGAAATATGCAAATGTGTATTTTTAAGGAATTTTTTTGTCATTTTTGGTCAAAATTTGACTTACATTGTATGTAATTCTTGTACTGTATAAACCCTATCAATTCACCCTGAAAAAAGTAATTAATATGATTTTAAATAATTGAATTAATTAGGAAATCATCAAAGCCAAAATAATTTTAGTGTAGAATTATCAGAAAGTTCAACTTTTTTTGACAATTCATAGTGAAATGCTTACCATCTTGGAGGATTAAAACATGTAAAGGCAACTTTCCTGAATCCCAACTTTGACATATTCTGAACCGTCATTTATTGTGCCGTGTATGTTATCTAAAAGAAATTGCTCAAAATAGTCAATAGAGATAGAGATAGAGAAAGTCCTAATTTCCATTTATGGTTGACTTGGTAAGGATAAAATAAAATTACTTTTTGAGGAAAAAAATAGAGTGGTCAATTAAAAGAGTGGTCAAAGTGATAGGGTTTTTATGGTAAAGCTGGGCTGTAAGATTCCTCATGTGCTATTTATAGCAATTATGCAATCTGTGTAAACAGTGCAATGAAAGTCACAATGCTTTTGATGACCTTGAACTTCTTAAAAAAGTTTCAAACATTTGTCTCTTCAGTGTGCTTTCTCTGAGCATGTACAGTGTCAACTTATTCAACAGAACTCACTTACAATGTTTATAATCAAAGATATCCACCTTCTTCATCAATACATGTGTCACAAAAGGTTATTCTCTACATAACACAGCAGAGCTCTGTCAACTGTTGAGTTGCTTGTTCTTTCAAAACAGCTGGTCAGACGGCTTTAATATTTGGTTTACAGGTCCCTGGGATGACCTTAGTGAGATAATTTCATATAGTCAGGAAATACTTAATTTTGTATCCATGTCTATAGTAGCTTCAGGGACTTTGGCCCTATGTTTTACAATAGGAATGCAAAGAATTCAAAAGGCGCTGCAGACCAATTACAGTGTCAGAAAAAAGTACAACGTCATCTGCGAATAATAAACATAATATTTCAGTTAAAGCAGGAGAAAGTTGTATACCACGCTGACCACTATTCTGTACATCATGTGTCAATTCATTTATGAAAAAGGAAAACAGAAATGGGCTGAGCATACATCCCTGTCGAACTCCGACCGGGCAGTTGAAATATTCAGTAAAATTACAATTGATTCTCACACAAGATTTAACGTCATTATAGATGGCATTCAAAATTTTAAACATTTTTCCATTAATACCACCTTTCAAAGTATGAACCAAAGTCTCTGACGTTCAACAGTGTCAAATGCAAAATCAACAAAGGCACAATAAAACTTACCACGTTTCCTCGATAAATATTTTGGATGACTGACTGCAAAATAAAAATGTTATCTACTGTTGAATACCCATGTCGAAAACCTGCTTGTGTTTCATCGATTTTTTCAAGTGCATCTGGCCAAAATGTAAGACGATTATTCAAAATCGAAGTGAAAATCTTGCTAAAAATGCTGAATAAAGAAATCCCTCTGTAATTGTCAGGAGAGTTAGATGAACCACTTTTATGAAGAGGTACAATGATTGCCTTAGACCAATCTTTTGGGAAGATACCAGCATCAAATAGTCTATTGAAAAGGATATTCAAATATGGTGTCAAAAAATGACTTGTGGATTTAAAAAATTCTCCCAACAGCAAGTCAGGACCAGCTATTTGCCATTTTTCAATTTTTTGATAGCCCTTTCAATTTCATCATTTGTAATAGGACTATTTAAGAAGTCCCAATTTAACTCTGATTCGTGGTTTACAATGTCATCTACAGAGCTTATCATACTATCTAGTTCATCAGAAAGGGAAAAGTCATCGTTAACAGATACATTACTTTGAAATAAATTGTTGAAATAATCGTAAAATACATCGGGATGGATGTCATTTTGGACTCGACGCACAGACATACAGCGCCTTACAGAAGCCCAAACTGTTTCGAATCTGTGAAAGCAAGAATGGACAATTTTGCCTTTTGTTCATTTAAAAAAGAACGTCTTTTGTTTCGACAAACATTTCTAAATTCATTTCTGGCATCTTTATACAATTTCAATTCTGTTTCGCCACTGTTATTTCTAAATTTTCTCAGAAAACAATATTTCTTTTTCTTTAATGGAGAAAAAGTTAACGTTGTGTCGTATTATAAGTATTTGGATATTCTGTTTTCCTGTAGGTTGCAGTGGACAATGTCCACAAAAACACTTGCACAACAAGCAAGAAAAGTACTAATGGGTACTATTAGAGCGAGTAACAAGACAGGTCGTTTTACATATGATACTTTTTTCAAGATTTTTGATTCAATGGTGTTGCCAATACTGACCTATGGATCAGAAGTATGGGTTATGCAAAATATGATTATCTTGAAAGAATCCAGTATTCGGCATGTAAGAGTTTTCTTGGTGTTTCAGGTAATACCCCAAATGTTGCAGTGTTGGGAGAGTGTGGCAGATTTCCAGTTTACTTGTATACAGCCAAAAAATGTGTTAAATATTGGTGTAAACTTTTAAAATGCCAGAAAACCGCTATCCAAAGAAGTGTTATGAACTAAGCTTAGAAAGAAAATTTATTTCTCTGATGAAATCTGATGATCGAAATATAATGCAACGTCTAGCCGCTTTCACTTTTCACGCTATGAAAGTGAGAAAGGAGATAAATGATAATCAATTTTTCTGAGTGTTTGTAATTATTATTTTCCTGTCAATTTTTTGTATATTGATGCTAACTAAGTTAAGTATGCTGGGCCAATGGCCTAGAACTACTGAATAAAGACCCACAATGTCAACGGAATACACAATTGCATTCATGGAATACGGAAAGTGTCGCAGAACGCTTGTCAGTTACATGCAGTGGTGTTATATGAAAAACCACCACAGTCAATCTAAATCCGGACTTGTTTTAAAAAATCGCGATTAAATCACGCCATGGTCATAAATATACGCTTGAAACACTAGCGTTCTATCACTTATTCTGTTACATTACAAAGTGCTAATGGTCATAAAACTGAGAATGGAACAATGGCATGGTCACGATACAAATTTCTCAATTATTAACCTACTGTTTATCATAAATGTCGACGGTAAAGTTGTGTATTGGTTACTCAAATATGTAACACCATACAACCTATGGTTTTGCTGAGGTCGCGTCAGTCATAGGAGGTAGGGACTATGTGTCAGTTAACCGCTCCAAAATCGTGAATACATTGTAACACAGTGGGGATAAATGATTTCCACAAATAAAATGCACCAAAAGCACAAACTGGAAAAACCTGTAGCACTTGTAAACTGCAAAACCATACGTAAAACAACACTGACCTCATTACCATGCAGTGGGACTCAAAAGTCTCATCCAAACACGAGTACTTTTATTATTCATGAAGGTGAGGACAAATTTATTGGAATATATGATGGGCCTTACCATTACAGTGAAGCCAACAGTATCGGGGCACGTAATTAAAATGTTCACTGTACGCCACGCCCGCTGACTAGCATGCCTGTTGACCGCAAGTAAATTTAGCAGTGCGTGCATGGAAAGATGTGTACACATGAGGTGTATAAAGTAGAAATCGTCGTATTTAAGTCACATGAATTTTCTATCAGTGTTAATTTGCTGACCGTGACAATAGCATTATACTGTCGCAAATCTGACTCAACATAATAATCTTTCATATCTTACAGTTTATGCGTCTCAGTGTGTTTTGTGAACATGCGAAAGTTTGGTATCTTTATCATCAACAATACTGACAGAAAGGGCGCCGTTTATTCAAAACACATGTCAGGGCAAACAAACCATATATTATTCTTTCCTCTACAAAACTGTCACCCAAGAACCGACGTCCCTCTGGTTTTGAGATTGTTCCAGAACTACCGCGGCATGCAAAAGTACACGTCACCCACGCCTGCAGGAGCACGGCCGAGCACGACTCCAAATTCTCTTTCCGGATAACATGGTTCTGAGAAATCCACAGTCAATTTAGTGTGCCTGGTCATTTTATTTTCTAAGAGTCACGACTGTCTTCAAGATCAGGAAATAAAACACATCACGATGTAGGTACTTGATAGAATCGAAAAACCTGACAACTAAACCCTGGGAACTAAACCAGATTGTCGGCGGCCAGCTTGTCAACAAACCTCTAGCCGTTTCGCAATTCCGAGAGGCATTGGTTCAAATTCACGGATATCGTGGTACCAGCTCGTAATCGGAGTCGTATCCATGTAGCTAAACCTAAAATCCCGTGATCATCAAACAGCTGCAACTTATGACACATTTTCTTTGAAGTCCCTTCGGCTTCATCACAGGTTAACCTTAACACAACTCTGGTCAAAGGTGTGACGATTTCCAGGGAATATTGTATATTAGATTTAATTGACTTTAAAACGATTGTGCAATTTTCTCAAACATTCTTTGAATTCTACCCATACAAGAAAATAGCATTTTACTGAGATGATTTCTAAAATACAGACATTATACCACTTTCACTACATGTTATATTTGCCCGCCAATTCAAAGCAAAATTGCCATATTACCGATAAGATACAGAATGCATTTATTCTAGTGGCGGGAATTCACAATCTTGTGTTCCAATGGATGACAGCGTTTTCTTTCGATGAAGTTTCCGTTACATGCACCCTATGGCGCGTAATCCATGCCAAAATTAATACCTTACATTTTGAGCCAAACTTCATTCAACTCTCGCTCAGTGCGACCCAACTGTGGCCACCTTCATTCGGCTCTCGCTCAATGCGATTCAACTCTCGCTCAGTGCGACCCAACTGTGGCCACCTTCATTCGGCTCTCGCTCAATGCGATTCAACTCTCGCTCAGTGCGACCCAACTGTGGCCACCTTCATTCGGCTCTCGCTCAGTGCGACCCAACTGTGGCCACCTTCATTCGGCTCTCGCTCAGTGCGATTCAACTCTCGCTCAGTGCGACCCAACTGTGGCCACCTTCATTCGGCTCTCGCTCAGTGCGACCCAACTGTGGCCACCTTCATTCGGCTCTCGCTCAGTGCGACCCAACTGTGGCCAACTTCATTTAACTATCGCCCAATTCCATCCAATATTGTCGCCAACCTATCCAACTTTCACGAAACTCAATGCGACTCGTGTAATGCATTCGCTTTCCGCCGCGACTCGTTTGAATCATGCTCCCTAGATTACCTTTGAAGCTCAACTCATTTGATGACTCTGCATTCGTCTTGCTTTTTGAGCTGAACGCATTCGTGTCGGGGATATTCCGTGTTTGGGGGGGCTTGGTTGGGGCGAACCATTTTTGAAATGGGCGCCACAGCATGCGATTCAAATGAAGACACTTTTGAGTTGAAACAAATCACACGTGATTTAGAGTCCATCGCATTTACTTTACTTATGTGAAGGTGATTCTATGTTATGTTATCGACTCTGATTTTACTTCAAATTGACCGTGCCAGAATGTGGTTCATGGCAGCCAACCCATCATTAAAGTGACCAACTTTGCCATACTACACGAGACGTCACAGGGCATCATAGTGACGTCACATGACGTCATTAATATATTCATATGTTTTCTGTCATTGTCCTGGGGGATCCAAATATTCAACCCAAAAGTCTGTTGCGGAAGTCCAGATTTACAGTTCCAACAAAGTTCTTGTTATCACGTCGTCTAGCTATATAAATAATTCTGTTGTCTTCAATGGATTAGGAGTTCGTTCGCGCAAATATTGTTTCCAATAGCAATACATTAAACCAAGCGACGGTATACCGCTCAATTTCGACTAGATCCCTTTTAGAAAAAATTTAACTTATTTTTGTATTACATTTTTATTACCACAAATGTGATGTAAATTCTCCATTTACAAGCAAACAAAATTATTATTATTATTATTATTATTATTATTATTATTATTATTATTATTATTATTTTATGCTCTCGCTATCACTCGTGCATATGTCGTGAATTGGTCAAAATCTCGATGTATACCGTTGCTGGGTGTGCTTTATTGCTTAAATATTTAATACCGATTATTAGTCTAAGAATAAAATGATGTCATTCTTCCCATACCCGTTGTATTTAACAGAGTTTCTAATTCTGTTTTGATTTTTTTGATTCTTCTCCCTTTACAGTAATTTTATTCTCAATGTACTATTTCCCTAACCAACTATAGGCCTACTGTGTAAGTCTTCTCATTCAAAATGTCCTTAAACTTCATAATATTAGATGACCCATTTTTTAATGATATGAATATTGTCTGTTAATTATAATAGAATCATAGTACCAAAGATATTGCTTTGAAAGCTGTTCCGAAGTTACGAGTCGCATTGAGTTTCGTGAAAGTTGGATAGGTTGGCGACAATATTGGATGGAATTGGGCGATAGTTAAATGAAGTTGGCCACAGTTGGGTCGCACTGAGCGAGAGCCGAATGAAGTCGGCCACAGTTGGGTCGCACTGAGCGAGAGCCGAATGAAGTCGGCCACAGTTGGGTCGCACTGAGCGAGAGCCGAATAGACCACTTTCCGGAAGTGGAAGATCGCGGTTTTTAGATGCGCGCGCAGGGTATTTACATCAATATACGACGTACGCTGGGGTGTTCGATCGACGGTAAATTCTTAGTCTACTATACATGATACTGACAAGTTCCTACGGACAAATACTGCCAATTTAATTAAAATAAATATATATTAGGCATTACGTATTTGTATTATTTGATGAAATACATTTGTCATGCAATCTGCACCAATTCTTGATCGTAAGCGCTGGGCAAGTAGGGGGCAAGTAGTTGTTCGTCAGTGTGACTTGTTCCATGCAACTTGCAGGCTTTCATAGCGTTGAACACTCGTAGTGATAGAATCTATGTAATATTCTTTGGCGTTTATGATGAAAATGACCGTATGTCAGCCTTATATTTTGACATGATTATATTTGATTTTTGAAAAGTCGAAACTTTTTTTCCTCCAACTCCCTCCTCCGAGAAGCAGGTTTTTTCCGCTTCAGACCACAGCAGCACATACACCGGAACACCCCGGTGCGCGTAGTCTCGTTTTGAAATCTACTTCCGGGAAAGTGGTCTATGAAGGTGGCCACAGTTGGGTCGCACTGAGCGAGAGCCGAATGAAGGTGGCCACAGTTGGGTCGCACTGAGCGAGAGTTGAATCGCATTGAGCGAGAGCCGAATGAAGGTGGCCACAGTTGGGTCGCACTGAGCGAGAGTTGAATCGCATTGAGCGAGAGCCGAATGAAGGTGGCCACAGTTGGGTCACACTGAGCGAGAGCCGAATGAAGGTGGCCACAGTTGGGTCGCACTGAGCGAGAGCCGAATGAAGGTGGCCACAGTTGGGTCGCACTGAGCGAGAGTTGAATCGCATTGAGCGAGAGCCGAATGAAGGTGGCCACAGTTGGGTCGCACTGAGCGAGAGTTGAATGAAGGTGGCCACAGTTGGGTCGCACTGAGCGAGAGTTGAATGAAGTTTGGCTCAAAATGTAAGGTATTAATTTTGGCATGGATTACGCGCCATATACACCCTATGCAAGCCCACCGGGATTTTTAGTTTGTGTTCATTGAGTGCTCTTTACACATTGGCATGGAGGTGGCCATATTGCAGTGGGGATACTGCTAATTATTAATTGTATTAAAACTAGCGCAACAAGTTCCGGTTAGTAGTTAAAAACAGTACTGCGGCATGCACGTCCTTCAGTATAAGTACATTTACGTGAATCAATTTTGGTCAGAATTTTATTCAATCTATATGCTCCTCAGTCATTAATATTCGGAATCTAGAACTTCTTCAATTATAAATTTGGTCTTCTTCTTGTAAGGGGCCATTTTGAAGTTCATGGAGTAATTAACGTTTCCACGGGCTTTGTTTTTGTGAAAATGGGAAAAAATCTATGGAGTTTTAATTTTGAACTTCAAATTTCGGTACATATAGGAGACTTTGTTTTCCTAGTACCAAAGTTTCCCAAAAAGGAGACCTCTGATTTTTATCTTTTTTCAAAAGGGAACGTTTTAAAGGTTTCTTGTTGAAAGTTTTAACAACAGCTTAAATCTTTCTATTTGTCTCTCTATGTCGTACCTTAATCCCAAAAATTGGTGTAACTAGGTGACACATACGTGTCGACGAGGGGAATAAATCAACGTTTTACAATGAACAATAACCGAAATGATATATAGGTGAAATAACTTCCTGTGCAATTAATCTGAAATATGTGAAACATTTATTAAGATAGTACATTTCTGGTATGGTGTGTCTGGCAAGGGAGTTTGGTCAGCTATTTTGCGTGGTGATCATGTTTTCGACGTTACGCTTACGAACGGCGCCATTCTTACAAACGTCTACGGAAAGTTTCGGAAACAAGAGGACGCTTTGAAAATCCTTTTGTATATGCACCGGTCAAAGTCATGTTCGCAACATTTTTTCAACAATGACAAATGTTCATTAATAATACACATGAGAGGGAAGGGGAAGGTATCTGATTCAGACCAAAAGATGATTCAGTGCTCCCAAACAAAAAAGAGGTATGGGGAAGAATTAAATGTTGTCGGCAAGACTAGGTGAGAGGTAGACTCTCGCCAGTCGCTAGTACCACTTGGTCTCGCGTATTGGCGTAGCTTCCGGTATTTGGCACTCGATCTCGCGCCTTCGGCACTCGGCCTCGCGCCTTCGGCGCTCGATCGCCTACGTTGGATTGCTACCGCACTTTAATAAAGTGACTACGGTCAAAGAAGGCACGAGGGACTGTCGACAGCCCAGGTGAGAGGTGAAATAATGCTGTCGAAAACTTCATGTTGCACGCGATGTTTTGAAAAAAGGATTCGTATCACATTTTAAATCGTTGCTTCTGCTTTCCGATGTAACGTAAATTTTGTACAGACATTATCAATGGGGAACGCGTATAGTTCAAAAGTTAGCCCATGAATCTGAATACCGTCGTAGAATTTGCCCTTTTGCGCTCTGTTGATTCCACTACGGTTTTGCTGTCTGAGATATTAAGAGGAAAAATATGTTAATGGTCGGCGATCCTGATGAGATGATCGATCAGTTGGTTTGACATTGTCATTCAGCCAATGGGTGATGTAAACGTGCTTTTAATAGTCACCACCCAAGATAAATAGGCAGTCGTTTGAGATAAAATGCGTCAACTTCCCACTGAAATTTCCCGCTAAAAGTCGGTGAGATTACGGAAATCTCATGTTCTACGCATAATTTTGTGCAGCAATTTTCTGTCGATGGGCTTTGCGAAGCTGCTGGAAAACAGTGTCGAAGAGAATTGAGTAGTGAACAAATCAATCTCAGAATCTTCACTTTTGAAAAAAAAAAGATCTGAGTGTTCGAATAAACAGTTTTCATACCGGATTGCCTTTGCCACGTGAGTGTACATGCGTATACGGGTTAATTAACCTGGATATTCGATTTCTTTGATCAGTCCGTCCACCCCAGATATTTAGACGTTGTCACTGCATAGAGTCTACCGCGTGGAAGCGAGCCTCACAGTACAACTCGTGCCAGACAGCAAATTTACCACTTCACTGTGCCACTGATTGATTCGAATCCTATCAGGCTTTGTGTAACTTGTGGTAGGGGTACAGTGCCGGGGATTATGGTTAAAATTGGGAATAGTAGAAATTTTGGCTCCGAAAATAATATATGTATTTCCACGTTAACATAAGCTTATTGTCTCTGTATATTTGCAACATGGTGTCGCAAAAAAATTATGATATAGAAATGATAGAATTTTATTTTTATTTTTCAAAACGATAACATCCATCGGTCGACGGTACCGTTGTACCTTATTTTGGCGTTTCATTATAACACATGGGTGCATGGGGTCACAGTAGCAACATAAGAAAGTTAAAGGCATGGTTGTCAGGCGTCAGATTGTCATGCCAGGAAATTTCTTACTACATTACAATTTCAATGGAAAACTAAGGGCTATGACACCTTCAAAATCCTCTTACAGACAAGAACAAACTTGATCCATTCCCCTATTGAAGGTCTAGTAGACATGACTTACAAAACAAATGATAGAAATGTATTAACAGTTATCGAGAGAGTCCCTTGAAGATTGAACTCGTGAGAATGAGTTGTACTTGCAGCATCCGACGATGGACAACCTTACACATTTCTAAGTGTCATTGGGAACAGAACATCCCAAGAGCGCAGTGAGATTTCTCCTATGGTAAAACGCGACTGTCCAGGTAAAAAGAAACTACGATGGATATAACTGGGAAAATCCGGGGCCATGAACCAGTGTGCTAAACCTCATCATGAATGCTAGTTTCTAAACGTCAATCAAAGAGGAAACAGCATCAGTTCCTGAAATTTTAAGTTTCAACTTCCCCAAGTCTCCATCCTTTGAACCTTAATATCCTGTC
Source organism: Ptychodera flava (assembly GCF_041260155.1). Lineage (NCBI taxonomy): Eukaryota > Metazoa > Hemichordata > Enteropneusta > Ptychoderidae > Ptychodera > Ptychodera flava. Next base: position 7,155,717 of record NC_091933.1, on the reverse strand, counting down.
AACATATTATGTCCGTCATTCAAATTGTATCTTCCAAAAACGACAGTAACATTTCTTTGTTATACTAATTAACCTGACTAGTTATCCTCAAAATTGGCAAAATGCGTTCAGAAATTCGATTTTTGCTGACAAAACATTGCGTTTGTTTGAAAGGAACTCTTTTGGTTATTTTTGATGGCATCCTTTCGGTCTACTATGATCTCCACTGCTGACGGCAGTTGTTTCCGCTGACATGATTGGACATCACGATATTTAACGACACGCGACACAACAAAAAGTTCCCGTATGGTGCGTAATCGATGAAAGGAATTACATATTCTCAAAAGCTATAATATGAAGATCTCGTGAAATTTGTGTGATTAAAGGAGAAAATATTATAGTACTTATATACTTAAAGTAAAATGTTTTATTTATATATATAAAATTTCACTAGCAATAAATGAATAGTTTTCAAAATATATACATTTCAGTGACACCTACAAATTAAGTAAATGTCTGGGTTATACGTAACTTACTTGTCAAAACTTGATCTGTTATATCATGCAGTTTCTTTGGCTTCATAGCGAAACAACCTGATGTAAGGCATGGCGGTGTTACATCCGAGTGAAACATATATGATATGCAGTTTTAAGCTTACTACAAAACTAATTTTGACTCGAACATGGCAGTTTTACTTAGCTTTAGAATCGAACGTGCCCAATGGTATTATGGAAGTTTTTTGGCAGTAAAAGACCAATTTGAAAGTACTTTAATCCCAAACGTAGAATTTCTTTCGGTTTATAAACAAGACGAAAGATTTGATAGTTTGGTCATACATTGTCGATTGCTTGATAGCTCTCAAACATGGCCGCTTTTCAGTGAAATTGAGATTGCGGTCAAATTGCATACGGTCAGAAAGTATTGTCAATAACTAGCAAAATGGCAGTGATGTAAGTCATGGCATTGTTTCAAGTTCACAACAAAGTGACACATTTACCTTGAAATAGTATTCAGGAATGGTCACCCAGATAAATTCAACTTTAAGTGAGCAAGCCTGAAATATCAAATTTTCCCAAGAGAATTGAAATTCTGTAAATTTTGGGGTTTATTTATCATTCTAATATTGTGACCGCTCCTTACAAGACCTAAAGCTCTTTGGTGATTTGCTATTTCAATGAGTCTATAGTCTGAAAAGTGTTTCCCGCCAAGTGGTGACTCACGTCGCAAAAGTTCAGTCCCCTTCGCGAATTCCCCACTGTGTGCTCATTGACGATTGCTATTCATACAAGGCTTCATTTCGAGAATGAGCCAGCGATTCAATGTATTCTTACAAACGCCCAAACACCGCAATAGTGCCTTAGAATCCATCAGGCGTAACCCTGACCCGATTTTAACTCCTTGAGTATATCTTCAATGATTTCCGATTCGTCAGCGGTGTGGTTCGACAGGGCATGGTTGCTGAACGACGCTATGATGACGTTGATGATAGTAATGACCATGACCATCACGGTGGCCGCGTTGTTACAGATATCGGCCTGTCGCTGGTGTTCTGCCTTGAGAATGTTGTATTTGATCTTGAAGAAGAGTAGAAGCCCCACGACTATCTGCAGGATTATGGAAATGGTCAACAAGGTGACCAGAAAATAGAAGAAGTTCGGAGGGTTGCCCTCGATGTACTGCTGGCACAGTAGCTTCAAGTACGATGTATTTGCCGTCAGCAGGGCTATGTCGAGCATTCCCTGTGTTATTGTTTTCTTGCTAGCATAGGTGTTGGCGTTGAACGTGCGTATCACGGAGCTATTCAAGCGACGGATTGATTTCGACTGACGGCGTACCAATTTTTCTTCTTTACGGCCACTACCCATTAACACACCGTTTGCGGTGCGATCTTGTTTGACGTCGACTTCGTCCGGTTCCGATGTAACGTCCAGTGGTACGTCTCTTGTAAGTTTAGCCTCCTTAGACCTGTCGACCACGTCGAAGTCGATTAGTGAGTCATCATCCTTGAATATTAGAGAAAACATACAGACAATTGGTGAAATGAAAACAGGAAGGTGGCGAGTATTAAAGGATCATAAGGGTTCTTTATTTGACCAATGTGGAGTTATAGTGAGCTGCAGCAGCACTTTTTAATTTAATTTTGCTAAGTTCTAGATGTCTGATGTACTTGCATACACATGCAGAACTGAAGTCCCGCGCTCTATGAGCATTGTTATCAGAGTGCATGTGTACTCTGTGTGCCAAAAGAACAGTTATCCTTGATCTTCTTAGTCATTTGCCATTTGTCGACAGTAAACAAGGACGTTTAACGAGCACGGATCAGTAGCCCTGGGTGTGGAAACCTGACTAAATTGGTAAAATCAGTCAGTAGTAAGCAGACTGTTGTAAAATAGACAAGTGCATTAAAATGACTGACAGATTATTATTCTTGCGACTAAAGTTAAAAGTGCCTTCCCATGAGTTGCCGTAACGAATGTGCCCTAGCCATATACCAAATCTCAGCTATGCAAGTATACAAAAAGACAGATTTCTTACCGGACAGACGGACTGTATTCTAGCCATGGGAATGAAAACAGTATTACCATTGCAGTTGCGCGTGTTGTTATGGTGACGTGAGGTCTCTGGGCTTCCCTGCCCAATCTTCTCAGTATCTTGTTGCGCGCCAAGGGTCATCTTTCTGAAATATAACGAAAATTGTCCAGTGAAACAATCTCTCTGAAAAAGATGGGAAAGCATGTTCTTGAACTTGCACTTTCTGCAGCATACAGGCAGGGATGGCAAAGCTTCAGGGGAGATTCTGGCTATACAGCTCCCAGCCATGGTGGTTTTTGTTCATGACTTTTAATATTTTCTACTTGCAAGAGTAACTTTAATGCCATGGTTAGTTCATTGTGCGCCCATATCACGCCATTCGTGCTGCTGAACACAGATAAGAACTATAGAAAGCAAACGCGTAGGATTTCAAGTTTGAAGCGCTAGAGACGGACAGACACCTGTTTCGATTTCAGTCAAATCACCCTAGGAAGACGAGTGAAAGTACGGACATCTACGTTACTGGCCTCGTGATATTGCTTTCCAAGATTGAGGTCTTGAACCGTGCAGTCTTTTGTTGCAACTATCTTTCTAGTCAAATCCAACTGTCGCCGACGAAGACAATTTGGCAGGGAGCCGTACTTCCTTACACGCACCCACGAGCCGATTCGAAACATCGACCCTCTGTTGCTCATGACGGCGTGAGCTGGACTTGCGCCAAAGCGCTGACATTGCACGAGATGGGACGAAATCCGTGCGAAACATCATGTCGTTCCAAAACTGTGCGATTCGAATATCTGACGACATAGCTACTGAAAAAAGTGGCGGACTTTAAGAATGAAAAGCTGAAGTACTGAAATTCTTGATGTGTGAAAAAGTCACAAGTCTTCCTGGCTTGTCACAGTCGCTGTTGCAGAGATGAATCAACATGACCTAGGTTGGAGCCACCTATAGACTTCGTCGCGTCAGTGGAGAATTTCGCAATTGGTAATTTCTGATGTAATATCCCGATAGGCGTGTAAAGAAACTAAATCTTGCGCAAATATGGTAGCTATGATACGGATACTTAGATTGTGGCACAAAATATAGTAATAAATATTTCACTGTGGTAGTATAGGGAGGTTTTACTTCCTTCCAATTTCACCCGATTTTTCAAGTACAACCTTCAACCTTCTTCAAACGATTACACAAACGTGTTTCTTTCTGAGAAATTTGGGTGAGTCGAGCATTTAGGAATGCCGCAGTACGAGCGAGGCTTATTAATCTCGTGATTTAGACTCGGAAGACAGTGGTATATCAGGGACAGTCAACACAGCTATTCCAGCTAAAATATGGTTGTAAAACTTTGCGGGCGGCGTGTAATATTTTTCCTATCGGTGGGCCGCCAGGAACGGACGCCTGGCACTTTTTTCTCATCAGCGGACTGGAACATTTCATTCTACTGCTCAACTGAAAATTTATGAAAAATGTCCGACAAGTGAACAAGGACTACAATTTGATTGTTGTTGGTGGTTTTCCTCACAGGTAGGGGAGGAACATATAGTAAAGAGGTAGCAGAGGGAAAGGTAGTATGAGGGTAGTGGAAACGTTTTAGTAGGGAGGGGGAAATGGAGATTTATTTGCGGGGAAGGGGGAGACGTTTTTTTTCAAATTATAGCGAGAGGATAAGAGCAGCAATTTCTTCCCCAAAAATTTAATTTTGGTCATGATATGTTAAAGAAATACATTTCCTCGCAAATAAAACCGTTCTGGTCACAATTTCATAAAACCAGCTGTTTGTCTACCCCTAGGCGGCATGCAGGCATGCAAGCATTTTTTCTTTGGGTCGTATTATATTTACAATGTTTCTCTTCCCCCGAGATACGACCTTCTGGTGTTGATTTAAAGCTACATGACATTTGATCTTCAGATTCAGTATTAACAACACTCGGCATTCATCCTTGCCATTATGTACAAACATTTGAAGTGTAAAAGCGGAAGACTGGAGATTCAAATTGACATGGATACGTTTCATGCGCCATGCAATGACGCCGTATGCTGAAACAGGGATCTGTTTTGACAGTTGAAAAATTGTGTGTGAGATGTGGCTTTTGTCGTCCTCTTTAGTCTGTGATCTTCCCAAGTTCGCCTCGCTCTTTCATTTACACTATCTTGCAAGCCTAGCTTGATAATTTTTTACACGGTACAAAAACATCGCCCGTTGTGCCACCGCATAACATCACCATCAATTTTAATACAATCTCGTCGCTTCATGCGCCCTGGAAAATGTTTTGTAGTTTTGCCCTGTTATACACATTTGACTACCCCACTCACAGCGGACCGAGGTACTTAACCTTGACCTGATCACATTGAGTCTTTGACACTTGTTTTATCAAATGCAGTCTATGTATATGTACATCCAGAACAAATTTAAACAGGATCACATCCAAGTTATCACTCGGGCAGGGCGGGTTATTCCCCGTGGCTTGCCTCATCCTTTTTCCTGAAATGAGGACCATCCCAAGAAACCCTAAATGCTGAGTTATGGTGTCAAGCCTCCATGATTGTAGTACTGAGTTATGGTGTCTTACCTACATAATTGTGTATGAGTCGGACCGAGCGTGATAACTTTACTTAATTTGAAGATTATCGACACTATACTGTTTATGCAAGCCTCTGGCGTACATAGCTACGTCATGGTTGTACCGAGAAGGCAAAATGCACGCACAGGCGAGTTTAGCGAATTCGTGGAGATGAAAGACAATACCGATAACTTCCCCTCTGGATAGTGCGTGAGGACACGTTCATAACAATAATTTGGGCCGATGAATAAAGGATAGACTCGATGTCATGCGTGATTCGTAGAACGTGATGCAGAACTCAGGAGGGTGAATCGAGCGTACATCGGCCGTGTATACCAGTCGGTGGATATCACCACAGCCGACATGCAATCTGGATTTAAAGGAGGCCACGGACTGGCTCGGCCGCTTCAGAATAGTCCTCGCCCAAACATACACCGTAGTAAATCACGTTTCAACCATACGCTTCGAATGTCCAACATCCAGAAAGACCAATACACAAGACACTAATGGTCAATACAATTCAGAACTTAACCAATATCAAACTTAATGTGGCAAGACGAAAATTCTAATGGCAAACGATAGCGACAAACACGTAAAGACCGAGAATTCCACTTATTTTATACCCGATGTTCATAAGATCACTCCGGCATACTGCTTTTTTTTCTAAAGCAAACAACCATACAGTGACAACCAAGGATGCAATTGCATTGGCAAGAGGTGGTTGACATCAATGCTTTCTCTTGTGTGAGTGGAACTAACTAGAACAGGCCACAGTTTTTTAACTTGGCACTCTTGCACCACTTGGATGAATGTACAATTCAATGCGATTAATGTGTCCCTCACATGATTGGTTGTTTTAGCTCTTGTATTTCCACGTTTCTCCTTCATGTTTAAGTGCTGACGTAAGGGTTGAACCCGAAACATCCGTGTTTTTATCCTCTGCATTTTTACAAGTGTTCTTATCTCCCGCTAGTCAGTCAGTATTTTTATTGCATTCATTTTTACTTGCTGCAGTTTTACCCCTCTTTGGGGGTAGTTTGTGACAAGAACAACCAAATAAACATTCAATTTTTGAGTCGATAGAAGAGCAACAAATAAAGTCGACGTAATTTCACGAGTTGAAGTAATGCGGAAGACAAGCCGTCGGACCCTTTACACTAAAAATTGTACACTGATGCTAGTATCTTTGAGTTAATTGACTCTGATCCAGGACGGTCAACATTAGAAACGACTTCCTCAAGTAACAGCTAAGGGTAGGTACATGTAATCATACATTTCCCACAGCTTCTGAGTTATCTCGTCGCTGTAGTTGTCTTTTTCTCTCTCTTTCTGAAGAGTACACACGAACGTTCAGACGAATGTCGCTGTCCTACCGTTCTCCCCTTTAAAAAAAACGGGACACGTGACGAGTACCCGGAGACTGTTTGGAAAGCTGCCTGAAACAAACTTAATGTGCAGTTAGCTTCAACAGAGTCTGACGTTCTCCTGCTTGATACGAGGTCGTCTATACACTAGACACTTCCACCTTTTGAGCGGAGCCGATGCCGTGGCGCAACGATGAATAGCTGTCAAGCTTTAAAGGACAACTACGTGATTTGCGGCGCGAACGCAAGAACCCAATACACGTTATAGGCATCGCCTTACTTCTTAACGTAGAAAATGGGAAGTGAGAAAACTGTCCTGACTTACCTGTTCGGGAGACAGTATGTAGATTTTGCTCTGGATGTTCTGTTACGAGCCTTTGATGCTGTGTAGGTCAAAGATGTTCACTGCTCTTCAACGTACTTCTTTAATGCTTACTAGTACTACATTTCACGTGTTTTTGATCAGTCCACACTGTGGGATAGATGCATATTCATAGCCGTGGGAATTCCCCAGTCTCAGCGACGCCCACCATTTCCATGTTTGGCATCGAAGGTCAACACAGACAAAGCAATGCAGCCACTCGATCCCCACTGACAGTTCTAAATTGAGCCTCGCAGTTCCGGGAAGGTGTGTGCCTTTTCTTTGCAATCTCTTTTCAAATCATATAAAGTGTACCCATACAGCACTTCCGCTGTCTGTCTTCCATATATGGGAATGCGCGACCCGGTGTGTTCTGAAACACGTGCCACCATTCACATATCACATTGCGTTGTAATATATCAACTCCAGGTCGCATGTTCAGTATTAGTGGTTGCGTAATAGTAGTTCACTTTTCGAACTCAATTCTAGCGAAAATACTGACAAAGCGTGGTCAGACGAAGAGAAGGGAGCGGCAAAACTATCGGAGTGTTACAGTGAGAATCCTTGACTTAGTTCAAGCCGATGAATTTTCAAAAAATAAATGATTTGCAACAGTTTCCCTGGTGTCTCTTTTTTATGAAATTTGGTAGCCCAGCGCCCTGGTAGCGATCGAACACGTTCCCTTTGAGTCTGCGCAATATAGTTAGTTAGTTTCTGCCGGATTCCAGGCCGCGAAACTCCCCTTTATAGCGTCCAATCCCATGGCGCTCACCCCACTAATTCGTTTCATATGAAAACAACACAACTCATCGCGTTCATCCCACTTATACATACAATCACAAATCATAGACTTGAACCAAGTCTATGAGGGTCCTTGATATTTTGGTTCTTTTCACACAAGGAAAAGATATATTTTAGACACCCCGTTGGGCTGACGTTAATCTTCAGTCGAATTGTTGATCTTCCCGTGGTTTTCACGGATTAGCAAACTACGGAATCAATTATGACATATCTGGCTACTCAGCTTGTAAGGAGTTCAGTTCACCTGAAGTCGGTGAAAGTGGTATGCATCACACGTAGATTAGGCCAGAGGGCAAAAATCATCAAGATGGAAGACCCATAAACACGATGGTGTTAGCCTTACAGAGAGAGACATTTGACAGAAACGCAATCCATCTACCCATGAAGAAGAGTGTATCTAATTCCATTAGTTGATGTTATTTATTTGTTTTCCTGAACCTCAGTTAGCTGTAATATCGTAGGGAGAACATAAAGATTGTTAGTGTTTGAAAAAAGTTTAAATGAACTGTAGTAAGCTTGCCAACAAAGCCTTATCATACCGACAAGCATAGACAGCAGAAGCCACTAAAATGTTTATGCTGTAACTTTAGTTGAAGATTTTTTCGTCTTGTAAGTTCTTTCTTTCGAAAAATTCATCAGTCTGCAATATAGTTCATGTAAAAAAATTTAAAAGCTTCTTGTTTGATGCAAAATTTAACAGTTCAGCATAATCGAGACAGTTGAACACGAAAGCAATCGATTCAGAGAGCAAATACCACAAGTAATATCAAAATTCGATGTTGTCCCTTTTGTATTTAAGTGTAAATTTTAAGCTGCACGCGAAATAGGAGCGCTTGAAATTTTCTGAAACATTTCGTCGGAACCCCCCCCCCCCCCCCCGCCAAACTACTTACGAAGGCAGTCTACGAGAACGAACACAATCAATGATAGCGAGGCTGTAAGAAAAATATTGTCTAAAACCCCGTGATATATATGTCACCCGTAAGAGAACAACGCGTTTGAAGGAGCCATGCATGACCCGCGCACAACATTCCAAGGTCGGTTGGTCACAATTGACAAGTCATTTCTGAAAAATATATCATTCAATATCACTACTGCTCAGCATGAGTGAACGGAGATCGATGGGGTTTTTTCCGACAAACAGTGAAAACGAAAGAGGACAATTCTTGCATCTAGTCTAAGCAAGGAGTAGAATTTCAAGCGCTAAATACAGTTGTTCGCGAGGCACGGTACTTGCACATGCATGTGATAATATTTCATGGAAAATTCGACCAGTAATATACATCCAATTCGCTCTAAATGATGCAATACCACACATCCATTCAGACTTGGACTGAAAGTGTAACTGCGTAATCTTGGCTAGTTGCCACTAAAATTATATCGCTGATAAAAAAGGAAAACAGACAGAAATATTTCATTTCTAATGCAGTGCCAGTCTCTGTTTCCTTGAAATCGTGCAATTATAGGCCCCCTGATTATCAAAATTAATGACAACTCTCTTTAGCATTAATATTTTTTTCGTTACACTTTTTTCCAACCATACCGCCAACCTTGTCTGTGCCCTATTCTATGCAGTCAAGCTTGTCGTCTCTCCCCATCATTGCGCAATGATGGCTCTAAGACTGCTTTGATTAGCGCATGGCGGCCTGCAGTATGTCAACAAGGTCGTTGTAGGTTACTGGTTGCGTTATCTGGCGATGTAAAAAATCGGGGCGGTGTTCAGATTCAATGGTATGACAGTATCATGTGCGAAGTTGCCGGGGAAATCACAATGGAAGCCTTAAAGGCCAGGGACTTGATACCCGGGATCAAGTTGCACGGTCCCGCCACAAATTCATGAGTGTTCAGTTTACACAGAGAGAAATGTGACGTATATTATACAATGTTTTACAGCGGGATAGCATGCAGGGATGTTTTGGGAAAAGGCGGAACAGGAACTACTTCGGGAGAATCCTATATTATATAGTTTTGACCTCCATGAAGGGGAAAACCCGTGCGGGGATGACTCATAGTTCTACAATGACTGAAATGAAGTACAGTTGAGAGTCAAAGTTGGGAGCGCGCCCACGCCTCGTTCCAGACGATAATACTATACCAGAGGACAGGAAACGACGAAACCCCTGCAACAACAGAATTTTCCATTCATCTTCATTTACATGCCTTGTCTCTACTATTAGTTAGTGTCACGTGTTCAGCAACTACTGTCTGATCACTGCAAACGTTGCACAATCAGCACATAAATTGTCGCTCCCATCGTAATGGGACCGTTCTGTATTCATGACGGGCAGTTGCTGCGGATTCGTAGCCCTACCACTCCCTTTGCTGGTTGTCCCCAACACAACCAGCAAAGGGAGTGGTAGGGCTACGGATCCGCAGCAAGACGGGCAGCTGGCCGGGGACGTTTGACGTGTATTAGTCCTCCACAGAAGTGTGACTCCCCTGCTGCCTTTCTACTACATGTGACCTCCCCATTGTAAAACATGACCTCCCCGTCAACAAGCAGTGGGAAAGAGGTACAAAAGTCCTTGTTTATCGTCGTGTTAAAGATCTATCCAGTGTAAACGAAATCACAGTTACAGTAGTATTCAGAGTTTTCCCCAGAGGAAGCACATCAAACGTAACCTCGGTGGCAACCAGAATTAGCGTTAGGAATGAACCATTTGATTTCTGGGGGAGCTGGAGGAAATGGGTATGGCAAGAATTAAGTTTTTCACCCAGCCTGGCCGATTTTTTTTTTCAAATTTTGCCTTGAAACATTTTTGTCCAGTAGAGTCAAATCAGTATTTTTTCACAAAAAACCCAAAAATCGCTGATTAGCGAACCATTGTATCACGCGCACAGCACGTTAAATTACCACAATTCTGTTTGATTTGTACCAATGATAGTTGCTTTTCGTATAACTTTTCCTGCTCTTCATACAAGCAATAACAGAAAGCTTAAGCATATAACATTGTCCAACAATATTTAGCAAATGTGCGTTTAGATATTTCAGTAATAATTACAAAATAACCATTAAAATACAATTAAAGTCACATATTCTGCAGGTAGCGCTGGGAAACAGGTTAAGACAAACTGAAGGGCTCATTCTCTGAGAAGTCAGCAAGTAACTTTCTTTTATCATTTCCTTTGGAAACATCAATATCTTTTGTTTTATGAAACAGGTGCGACTAGTCTCCTTACTTTCCATCCTATTATTCTGTATTGCTGTGGAAACACCTTGCTTTCCATCGTATTATTCTGTATTGCTGTGGAAACGCCTTGCTTTCCATCGTATTATTCTGTATTGCTGTGGAAACAGTCTGTGGAAAATTTTACAAAATTACTATAATCTTTCTCATCAAGCATAATTTTCCAAATGATTTAAATATGGGAATAGAGAACCGTTCTCAAAAGTATGTTTGCAGAATTTTTAAAACCAGTCTATGAATTTGTCTACATATGGGAGACATCGTAGACGTCCCCAAGGAATCACCAGTCGTACTCATAATTAAACATGGGATATCTCCAGTCCTGTGTAAGATCACTAACTTTGGAAATTATACACACTTGAATGACCAAATTAATTTGATTGTTTTTAATGTTACTCACCCGGTGTTGGAAAAAATGTTTGATTGGTGATAACTTACTGCTCTTTTGTCCTTGGCCGTATAAATTTTGCATGCACGTCCTTGGCAGCGTTATATGGCTTCCGTGGTTCTAAAACATGCAAATAGGAACAAGATTGTATACTGGTTTATGAACGTTAGGAGAAAGTATACAACCATTTCTACGAATCAAAGTTAGCTGAGAATGAAATTATTTACGGCCAAAAATACACCCTGAGACACTCAGACCCGGGCACTGTACGCAGTGTCAGTTGTCTGCATATGCAATGACTACTTGCATTGGTCTCAATCCTGGTGCAAGATTTGTCCCCTTTCATCTGAAATGACAAACTTGTCAAAGCAGTTCTTTAGGAAGAAAACAAACGTTGATGAGCAATGCATATGACAAAATTATATAAAATCACTTGGTCCATGCTATAGGTGCGTCGACTATCATATACAATGTACATGTATTGTTCTTGAAAAGTATGATGTTATTTTGTCATTTACCCTCTAAGGAAAATTGCATATTTATAGTGTCGAAACAACGACTTCTCTGAAAAAGGTGCTTGAAACTCCATTAAAGTATATATTTTCCGAAATTGGCAAATGCTATAATTTGCATAGTTGTAATCATTTTGTACGTAAGGATCACATGGCAGTCGATTTCTCAGACAGATTGATCTATAGCCTAACACCTTTAGTTGGTTCTATTATTTACAGGAAGTACCGCAGCGTTTGTACAGGGGAAGTAAAACCGATCCGTTTAGAGTTTTCAAAAACGTAGTGAATCAAAAGGTCACAGGGCAGCCGAGGTTTTTCAATAATGTTGTCCCTATGACTCACCTTGTTTGACATATTTCTGTTGACATACAGACACAGACACAGACACATATATACATAAATACATAAATATACATATTACATATATACACACATATATATATTATATATATATATATATATATATATATATATATATATATATATATATATATATATATATATATATATTTAATATAACAAATTTTTCAAATCATTGGTGCTAAACGATACCACACTCTCAACCTCGAAGTGAATGAGAGAAAACTAGAGCAAATATCAACCATTCACCGTATAGGCATCGATCATGGCTTGAGCTTTCACATATTGGAGCTATAAGCTGATATCCGTCCGTCAGTGTACTTTAACTGTCCCACTATCCCCACATTTCAGGGGGTTGGACATAGTGGTAGGTGATTGAACTAAAAAGCCTTGAAACGAAAAAATCTTACCCTAAACACTAAGACGAACTTCAGCTGTAACGTTTTATGTATTTTTCAACATCTTTCCGAAGATCCTGTTGAAATGTTTACAGTTCAACTTCATGTCACCAGTGTCCGTATGTATGTTATGACCATGCAATGTTATGTCTCGTTGAAAGCCGGATGTAAGTCGGGTACAGAATGATTCATTTGTCAGTAGAAACATCGCACGTTGTACACAATGATGCGTTGTGGTAAGGCTAATGTTTTTTTATTTAAAAATAGTGAGGGGGCAGAGTAAGGAAATCGTTTAGATGAACAAAAATAATCTACGTATTATTAAAAGTAACAGCGAATGTGCCCTAAATGATTTCATAACAACCATTGCTTCCGGGTCCAATATCAAAAGGTCTCTCGGTCAAAGGAGACATGCCGGTAATTTCATGAATCAAAATATGGTATAACTTATAATTTAATGATATCGTATTTTTTTGTTATTCTTGATGGGTTATTTTAGGTTTCTTTCGTAAAACTGTTTCTCTTCAAAGTGGTTGGCTCTGTCGTCTGTAAAGTATTTCGGAACACGAGTTAACACGGAATCGCATTTGATGCGAGTCTTAATTACATATTGTATACTCTCTGAATTGTATGTGCATCAACATCTTGTATTCAAGGCGGACGTCGACAGTTATATCCAGGAGTAGAGAGGGGCGGGTGAAAGATAAAGACATATTATTTTCTCCTCCTCTAATGTTGGTCTAATTTTTTCACGAGTTCGTCAGAGCACGCAAAGTTCGTGTTTTTACGAAAATTCCAAAGTTTAACTTTTTCCAAGGTCCGATATATGGAGATAATGTTTTTAAGAAAAAGGCTGCAATATATCTTTCTTATAATTTTAGTTATATTGATTTTCCCAATACCCGCGTAGTTGATCTTTACAATCAGTCTCCATTTTTCAGTTTTCGATGACATCTGTCTGCCATCCTACAAATCACTCGAGAAGGAGGCTATTAAAATGTTGACAATGACAATGAACATGACCAGTACCATGGCGGCGTCGTTGCACCTGTCAGCGCGCCTTTTGACAGAATCATCACCGTTGACGATGTCGCACTTGAGCTTGATCAGCAGCAAGACGCCAACCACGACCTGAAGCGCCATCGACACAGATAAGAGCGTCACCAGTAACACGAAAAATAGAGGCTGGTCGCCCCTAACGTAGCTTTGACAGAGGAGTTTGAGATGCGACGAGTTGGCGGTCAACAGTGCCACGTCTAGCATGCCTTGAGATATGGTTTTCTTGCTGGCGTATGTGTTGGCATTGAAGTGTTCTTTGGTTGGTGTTTTGTCGTCAGGGTCACCGGTGCTAGAATTGTCCCCATCCATTTCATCTGCTCCTTCTCTTCCATCGCCCTCACTGTGTGAATCGTCGCTGTTTTCTCGATAAACCTGACAGTAGAGATTACATTGTAAGATCACGTTCAGTCTTTTGGTATCTTTCAGGTGTTCTTGTCTGTCATGTTTGATCTGACGCGAACTACACAACTTCTAAACTGAACTTTTTAACATATCCTCGCAGTAGCTTGGTATTCTGACTGACACATTAGATACTAACACACCTCTGCATGTTTGCCTACGATACTCAATTCTATTAAAGAGTAAAGTCTTACGGCAAAACTTTGGTATAGGTACTGCCTTTGGACAAAAAGGTATTTGTACAGTGGCAGGTTTATGTAAAATACGTTTTCAGTTATTCTTTCGAATACATGGTGCCCATAGGAGGGTATTGACTAGCGCCCCCAACGACAGAACTTTTGCGAAGCCACCAGCCAATGCGGAATTCCGGTGTAGTGATAGTATTTAAACTTTGTTACATTTTCCGACAGTTTTTGCACTGCGTAACATCATTGAAGTCATCGGTATTAAAGTGATCTAGTAGTCGGAACTGCGCTCAGAGGTCGTATGGGACCCATACGACCAATGGCAACACTGTATCGAAGGCACGATGGTGATGACAATTAAATCATGTCGGTCATAGTCTGCATCGTATAATTTAAATGTTGCTGCTATGATGATGCGATGCACCTAGGTACTGTGCACGGAATTCATTATTTGTAAACAAGAATGTCGCACAGGAGCAGTTCCGACGACTGTTTCCCTTTAACCTGAAAAGCGAAACCGAAGTACTTGCAAAGTAAAAGCACGTCGTGCACTTGGTTTCTCACAAGTGAATGAAACCAATCTCATTATAAAATGGAATCCAGAAGACAACAACATGACTTACTGAGATGCGGTGACGTTATGTCGTCTGGGGTATAGCAGATGTTTAAGGTAACACGATGACTAGGCCTTTTTCCCGTGACATATTGTTATGTAGGTCATTTCCCCCCCACACTCATCATGACCTGAGTTCAATTGGTCTAGAACATTCTCAGGGTCACTGCCCTTAATGACCTCACAACCTTGAATTCAATTAGTCATGTTTGGAATGTTCTGGAAAGTTGATTAGTTGTGTAAGAGAGATAATTTTAGAACAGTAATTAGCATGTCAATAAAAGTTCTAGATTGTTCTTATATGCCTTTATAAAAGGGACGTGCACTGCTTCCAGTCAGACTTTTGGGATCGTGTCTCTTGTGTGTTACTAAACTCCAGCAGTAGTCATTCTCAAGACTTTTCAAGACCTTCACTGCCAACGCTGGATTTATACTGTGGACTTTGTGCAGCCTGCAAGCCAAAGGACTGTTCATTCATCCAACTGACTGTTACAACTCTGAGACTGGAGCTTTGCCGTCCCAGCTGAGATAAGTAGTCTGTACACTTTTAAAGCTTGTACTCTGTCCCTAACTTAGCAATTAGTTTTATTTTTGTAATAAATTTTGTTTAAACAGTAACTGCTGAGTTCACCCTTTTGTTCGTTTTCTCTAGCACGTAACAAATTGGGGGCTCGTCCGGGAGACGAACATTTTGAGCCGTTTGACAACATTTTGCCAGCCTTTTTAAAACTACTGTATACTGTGAACTCAGCGAAATTTAATCATGGCGGAATTTAAACCAGAGGAAATGGATGACCTTGATCAGGACACATTTGATTCCCTCAGAAAAGATGACCTCATAGCACTGGCAAATTTCCTTAAAGTAGAAGTCAAAAGATCTATGCGCAAGAGGGAAATACAGTACCGTATTGCCAAACATCTAGTTGATTTAGGCCAATTTGAGGAATCCACCCTGAAAGATTATGAGCCCGAGTCTACCTCTGAACTCAGAAAATTAGAATTAGAAATGCAGACAAATTTGGAGATCAAGAAACTAGAATTACAAATAGAAAAAGAAAAAATACAAATGCAGTTAGAAATGGAAGAAAGACAGAGAGAGAAAGATAGGCAGGAAAGATTAGAAATGAAACGTTTAGAGCTTGGACAGTCAGGAAAATCCTTCCCTTCACACGGTTTTGACATCACTAAGCATTTCAGGTTAGTCCCCCCTTTCCAAGAAATGATGTTGATAAATATTTCCTTCATTTTGAGAAAATTGCTCAGAGTCTGAATTGGCCTAAGGAGTCCTGGTCTATGCTTTTGCAGAGTGCTTTGGTGGGTAAAGCCAGAGAAATTTACATTCAATTGTCAGTAGAGCAGGCTTCAGATTATGATTCTGTGAAGGAATTAATTCTCAAGGGCTATGAGTTGGTGCCTGAAGCTTACCGTCAGAAATTTAGGGATTGTGAGAAGGTGAAGGATCAAACTTATGTTGAATTTGCTCGAACAAAAGAACAACTGTTTGATCGTTGGTGTTCTTCTGAAAAGGTCAGTCAGAATTATGACAAATTACGACAACTTGTTTTGATTGAGGAATTTAAGAGGTGCATTCGGAGTGACATCAAGACGTTTATCAATGAACAAAAGGCAGATACATTGGAGGTTGCTGCACGTTTGGCCGATGATTACTCATTGACTCACAAATCTTCATTTCTCAGCAAACCATCCCAGTCCTTTTCCTACAGAAACAATGCAGGCAAATTTAACTCCTCCTTTTCATCCAAGAATTTTTCAAAGGACAGTAGGAAATCAAATGACAACAGTTCACAGAGTTCAAGTAACACTTCCACATCATCAGATCCCAAGTCTCAATCTCCTTCTGACAAACAGTTCGGTACACTTTCTTGTAATTATTGCAAGAAAGACGGCCATTTAATGTCAGATTGTTTCAAATTGAAAAGAAAACGTGAAGGTCAAAGTGGTCAAAGTGGATCTAAGCCCACCGGCTTTATTTCTTCATCAACTCAATTAGAGTCTAATAATGTGTGCAACACATTTTCTGAGGTTAAACCCTCTTATCCCCAATTAATGAGGTCAAGGTCAATTCTTCTCAAGATAGCATTATGGGTATTTTCGAACCATTTATTCATAATGGTTTTATATCACTTTCTAGTGATTTCTCTTCCGCTACCCCTGTCAAAATTTTAAGAGATACCGGGGCTTCCCAGTCTCTTTTGTTGGCAGATACCCTGCCGTTTTCTGAAAAGTCATTTTCAGGTTCTAAAGTTCTTATTAAGGGGGTAGATTGTAATGACTACATTCCTGTTCCTCTCCATAATGTCTATTTGTCTTCGGACTTTGTTTCTGGACCTGTGACTTTAGGTATTAGGCCTTTTTTGCCTTTTGAAGGGATTCACCTTCTTCTTGGAAACGACCTTGCTGGGGACAAGGTCATTACTAATCCACTTGTGACTGATAATCCTAGTTTAGATCAGGATCCAGAGCCAATTGAACAAGAGATACCCGATTTATTTCCTTCATGTGCCATTACTCGAGCCATGTCAAAGAAAACTTCCGAGAATCAAAATACTCTCAAAAATAATGTCACAGATGTTGACTTAAATGACACCTTTCTCAGTCAGGTGTTTGACACGGATCATTCCGTTATCCCTCGTGGATTTGAAACTTCCAGTAAAACTTCTGCTGACCAAAGTCAGACATTTTCTAGATCAAATCTCATTGCAGAACAACACAAAGACCCAGATATTTTGTCTTTGTTTGACAGGGTAGATGATGAAGGTAAAACTTCAGATAGCTCTGTTTCCTATTATACAAAGTCTGGTATTCTCATGCGTAAATGGAGACCTCCAGATGTTTTGGTTGATGACGATTGGGCTATAAAACATCAAATTGTGGTTCCAAAGCCCTACCGTGCTGAAATATTGCGCCTGGCCCATGAAACGCCCTGGGCTCGTCACTTAGGAGTCAGGAAAACTTATCATAAAATTCTCAGTCACTTTTATTGGCCTAATCTCAGGCAGGATGTAGCACATTTCTGTAAAACTTGTCACACATGTCAAATGGTAGGAAAGCCGAATCAGACCATTCCAAAGGCCCCTTTACAGCCAATTCCTGCATTTCAAGAACCATTTAGTAGGATTCTAATAGACTGTGTTGGGCCCCTACCAAAAACAAGATCAGGAAATGAGTACATGCTGACAATAATGTGTACATCAACTCGGTTCCCCGAAGCCATACCACTGAGAAACATAAAGACAAAGACTATAGTGAGAGCTTTAGTCAAATTTTTCACTTTATTTGGCCTCCCTAAATGTGTCCAGTCCGATCAAGGTCCAACTTTATGTCTGGAATTTTTCAACAAGTAATGGATCAGCTAGGCATTAAACAGTATAGGTCATCCGCCTATCATCCAGAAAGTCAGGGTGCTCTGAGCGATTTCATCAAACTTGAAAAACATGATTAGGACCTACTGTTTTGACACAGAGAAGCAGTGGGATGAAGGAATTCATTTTCTGCTCTTTGCTGTTAGAGAGTCAATTCAAGAGTCTCTTGGTTTTAGCCCATTTGAGCTTGTATTTGGACATACAGTCCGTGGCCCACTCAAGCTCGTTAAAGAGAAATTCCTATCAGACGATGATGATTGTCTGAATATTTTGCAATATGTGTCAGATTTTCGTACAAAACTCTCTAAAGCATGTGAATTAGCCAGAGAAAATCTTGAGTCATCTCAGCAGTCAATGAAAATCAAATACGATAAAACACCTCAAAACGGAAGTTTGAACCAGGTCAAAAGGTTCTTGTTCTACTTCCAATTCCTGGAAAACCATTCCATGCTCGTTACTTTGGGCCATATCTAATTGATAAGAAATTGAGTGATTTAAATTACATCATAATAACACCTGACAGGCGAAAACAAAAACAGCTATGTCACATAAATATGCTTAAGCCATATTTGGATAGGGATAATCCTACTAAAACAAAGCCTGTCAGTACAGTCAGTTCTGGCCATTATGAAGATAGTGATACTGAAACTGACTTGAGTGAAAATACTCTAAACTCAAAGCTGGGCTCGGTCAAGCTTCAGAACTCAGAAATCCTGGAGAAGCTGGAGTCTACAAAGTTGGCACACCTCCAGCCAGAACAACAACAACAGGTGAAAGAACTGCTCCATGAATATAAACACCTGTTTCAAGATGTTCCAACGAGGACAAACGTCATCTATCACGACGTTGATGTTGGGGACAGTAAGCCTGTAAAACAACATCCATACAGACTGAATCCAACAAAAGCGAAATATCTCCAGGAAGAAGTCAAATACCTGCTGGACAATGACTTTATTGAACCCAGTAAAAGTAACTGGAGTTCGCCGTGCATACTTGTTCCCAAATCAGACCACAGTTATCGTATGTGCACGGACTTTAGGAAGGTCAACACTTTAACAAAGACAGACACTTTCCCAATCCCGAGGATTGATGACTGCATCGACCGAGTGGGAAAAGCCAAGTATGTGACAAAATTTGACCTACTGAAGGGATTTTGGCAAGTCCCTCTGACGGATCGTGCTCGTGAAATATCCGCCTTTGTTACACCAGACGGATTGTTCCAGTACAAGGTGATGCCATTCGGAATGAAGAACTCTCCGGCAACGTTCCAACGGATGATCAACGACGTCATATCCGGGCTAGACGGGTGTGCAGCCTACGTTGACGACGTCGTCCTGTATAGTGACACCTGGGAGGAACACATCAAGCTCATGCGGAAGTTCTTTGAGAGACTGAGCAAAGCAATGTTGACTGTCAACCTTGCCAAATCTGAGTTTGGTTGGGCTAGGGTAACTTACCTCGGACATACTGTAGGACAGGGTGAGGTAAAACCTGTTGATGCCAAAATCAGTGCCATTTCAAGTTTTCCCATACCAAACTGCAAACGACAACTGATGCGCTTTCTCGGTATGGCTGGTTACTACAGAAAATTCTGTCCAAATTTCTCCACAATTACTGAGCCTTTGACTAACTTACTTAAAAAGAAAGTAAAGTTTGTTTGGTCAGAGCAATGCCAACAGGCATTTGATACACTTAAAGCCATACTGCAAAGTGCTCCAGTGTTGTCTGCACCAGATTTCACTTTGCCATTCAAATTAGCTGTGGATGCTAGTGATACGGCTGCTGGTGCTGTTTATTGCAAGAGGATAGTCATGGTGTAGATCATCCTGTTTGCTATTTTTCACGCAAATTTAACAAATCCCAGAGAAACTACTCTACAATTGAAAAAGAGTGTTTATCTTTGATATTAGCTTTACAGCATTTTGAAGTTTATGTTACTTCTTCAAATCAGCCAATAGTGGTTTATATTGATCACAACCCTCTTGTTTTTCTGCAGAAATTTAAAGGCAAAAATCAGAGATTGCTAAGATGGAGTTTAATGTTACAGGAGTTTAATCTTGATATTAGACATATCAAAGGCAGAGACAATTTAATTGCAGACTGTCTCTCTCGTATTTAGAGTTTATTGTTGTTCACTTTCAAGAAATTTTACTTTAGAGTAAAACAAAATTTGAGTACTTAAATCCTTTTCAAGATTACATTTGCAAAAGAAAGATTTTTCTTTGAAAAATTTTCTTTTTTTTGAAGAGGGGGTGTGTTATGTAGGTCATTTCCCCCACACTCATCATGACCTGAGTTCAATTGGTCTAGAACATTCTCAAGGTCACTGCCCTTAATGACCTCACAACCTTGAATTCAATTAGTCATGTTTGGAATGTTCTGGAAAGTTGATTAGTTGTGTAAGAGAGATAATTTTAGAACAGTAATTAGCATGTCAATAAAAGTTCTAGATTGTTCTTATATGCCTTTATAAAAGGGACGTGCACTGCTTCCAGTCAGACTTTTGGGATCGTGTCTCTTGTGTGTTACTAAACTCCAGCAGTAGTCATTCTCAAGACTTTTCAAGACCTTCACTGCCAACGCTGGATTTATACTGTGGACTTTGTGCAGCCTGCAAGCCAAAGGACTGTTCATTCATCCAACTGACTGTTACAACTCTGAGACTGGAGCTTTGCCGTCCCAGCTGAGATAAGTAGTCTGTACACTTTTAAAGCTTGTACTCTGTCCCTAACTTAGCAATTAGTTTTATTTTTGTAATAAATTTTGTTTAAACAGTAACTGCTGAGTTCACCCTTTTGTTAGTTTTCTCTGCACGTGACATAGCAATAGATGTGGAAACGCTGAATCGGCAAGACTTTCTCATACTGAGCGAGCAACTTTGAAAAGGCTTAATTGACGGGCCCGGAGTATGATTAGAATTAGGGGTAAAGTATGAGGCAAAGAGCTGGCGATTGGAAAATTTTACATTGACGAAACACAGTACAGGGGAAGTTGGGAGATTATCTGGTGGGGGACACAGATAGACAGACAGACAGACACAGCCACACACACAGAGGAAAACTAATAGGTACAGGGGAAACTGTTTGAAATCATGGCGGAAGGAGAGTCCAAAAATACCATAGAACAGCGTATTTTCTCGTAAAGCAACGCTGATTATACGATGTGTCATGGTTGCTGCCTAATTCCAAAGTCAATGTATGAAAAGCCAAGGACACAATAAAAATGGCCATCACCATAGAAAAAAATAGTACTCAGAACGATGTGACTTTCTAGCATCTCCGACAGCTATTCGTTCAACAGACAAATAAGATAAATGCATAAATTACAAAGTCTCTGTGTAACGATGTGTCTATTGCGTCTTGCATGAGTCTGAAAAAAATAGCAATTCGCACCAAATATCTGCGTTTGAACGTTTGAAGATTTCCCGCTCTCCATAATTGCTTTGCAAAATATATTTACCTCTGATTCCGCTTCGTGTGACGGAACGTCGTCATCGACAGTTACCATGACAACAGGTGATGACGTGGAGTGTGTCATTTTGGAGATCCAGTTAGCACGCAACTTGTGAATACAGTATCGGACGTCTCGCTCAGTAATATTATAAGGAGAATTCAATTCAGGCGCTGTTCGTCGGGGTTGTCTTGCTTTGGGAATATTAAAGATAGATGTCACATACCGTTCAACACACTTCTGAGTATTTGTATCAGTGCCGTAAACAATAGTCACGCTGTCGGATGAACGGATTGACGAGGGGGGATTTGACTTTCAAGGCATCGACGGAGACCTGTTTCAAATCCCTCTCCCGGAGAAAGCTTTAGCCATGAAGGAGCAATATTTTGAAGAATTTAATTTGTATTAAAAAGAACGAATACATCATGGGGCACCATTGCAATTTACCGTGTTGTCAATAGAACCCTGACACTCACTCGTTCAAAAGGTGCATGATGGGTCAAATTGCAAAAACGTTCAACCTATATGCTAATATTATCTTTGAATATTCTACCAAATCGTATACCTATACTGACACAACAATAAAACTCGTCACTTTGTCATGCCCGCAACTTTCTCGGTATGGCCTGTAAACCATTAATCGAAACAAACAATATAATATCAGACTGTACGCTTTTCGCATGAGAAACTAGCAAAAATTGGATGCTTGCGAGAGAGACTAAATGTTAAGGGACCCCATTTGCGAGATCTCGACGCCATCGTTTTGATCTCCTAAATCAAATTTTGACATAAAGTAATTGAAGTACCAGCTTGTTACAATACAGTCTTCTGACATACCGTTCGAGATGGCACCCAAGGTCATGACTTACAATCAGAATAACAACAGGGCGTGACAATGCAATTTTGTGTACAAAGAAATAATATGTAATGGCCTCTGTCGCCACTTTGTGAGGTGTCCGCCCGATGGGGGCCTGTTTTTTGGCTGGTCGTCGCAGCGAATGGGTGGTGATTGAATTCTTTAAAGAGACAGACTCTGCGTTTTTGAGGGTCGCTGTGACAAAAAGACAATGGCCCCAAAACTGAACATATTTAGAACTACTTTCACCACAAGATAGGAGATTGATTGACAGATATAAATGAATAACTTTAGTACGTAGATAGATAAAAAAGTAAATAGGTAAACATAAACATGTATGCATAAATATAACCTCAAAAAAATATTGATTCGGATAACAGTGAAATCAAGCTGACAGTGACATTATGGGTGGATCCGATTGCCGATCCCGTGCAAACATTAACACGATTGGAACTAATATGGGAGATTACCAAATGTGTTTGATGCCCTCCAGCTGAAAGTTGGAATATTACAAATTATTATTACCCATAAAAATAAGTGAATTGCAAAAGAAAGAAAAGAAGATGAGCTTAAATTTGCTGATTAAACCAACAAGATAACTAAAATATCTTACTTTCCCTCAGTAGTTCCAATGGTGTTCATTGATAAATACGTGTTTATTTTCTTCCTTTTTTCCTTTTTTTTGCATGCGACCAAGCATGTTCTGATGCTGGTTTAGTTAACAACAGTTCCGATCGGCATTGTTCCTCGACTGTTCGCTGTACAATAATAGTGTGCACAGGCAATATTCCACGAGTAAAATACTTTAATGAACACTTGTAGCAAATTATTTTAAAGTACCTGGTGGGTTCCCTAACTTTAAACCTGAATCCATAGATACTACCAACGATATCACGAAATATAGAACACAACAATGTCATATTCAGCTTTACAATATATTTAATGTTACGGATAGCTTTCTATCCACAGCGAGCAAATTCAAACAATTTTAAATGAAGCTTACTCTAAAATGTTAGGTTCGATCAGACAGTCATTTGCTACCATGCAGTCTGCGAATACAGATTGTTTGTTACTAAATATAGATATTTGATCTATTAAATCTGCGTCAGTAAATACAATTTATACAGCCCAATAAACAGTGGCCGCATACCAAAAGGGAAAGCAGAGAATGAGAAAAAAAATTAGAAAAAAAAATTGTAAATGAAAGCATATTGAGGAATGCTTACCTGAAAGTCGATCAGCTTATACAAACAGTCCAAAATTAAAGAACAAGCTACCTTTCTCGATCACTCAGAACGGTAGCTTGTACGCATGACGTATAGGCTGGAACCCGGCTTTAGTGTGACGTGCTGTTATTTGTTGTTGTTTAATGTGTTGTGTAAACACCGACAGTGTAGATGTGTTTGAACGGTAGCAAGCTTGCCACCAAAGCCTTACCATATACCTACAAGCATAGACAGTAGAGCTACACTAATTACATGTATAAGCAGTATGATGAAGGCTTTTCGACGGGTAAATTCTTTCTTTCGTAAATTCCGTCAGCTTGCAATGTAGTCCATGTACAAAAATTTTAAAAAACTTGCTGTTGAATGTAAAAATTAACATTACAGCATAAATGAGAAAAGCAATCGATTCAGAGAACAAAAAATACTACACGTAATATCAAAATTCGACTTGTTCCGTTTATGATTTCGTGTAAGTTTTAAGCTGCACCCGAAACGGGGACTGTTGAAATTAATTTTCTGGCCATGTATAAGAGTTTTTTAATCACCTTTCCTCAAGACCCCTACCCCGACAGCATACGAGAACGAACACAATCAACGATGGCAAGGCTATGAGAGAAATATTGTCTAAAGTACCATCATCCGTCAACAATCTCTCAGAGGAAAAAAGTTTGAAGGAGCCCTGACCCGTGCACAACAGTGGACGTATTCCCATAATATACACGTAGTGCAATCAGTCTCTAGATCATCAAAGGAAAAACAGCTCTCAACCCCTTCTACAACCATACCACCAAATCTGTCTGTGCCCTCCTTTGAATGTTATGTAAACTATGTTTTATGTGTGCGCAGCAAAGGACCGTGTTCTTACGGAGGGTTCCAATCGACAGTGATTCAAATAAACAATATTCCAATGATCTGTTGGACTGCAGTATTTCAGGATTGTTTTAGGTTATGACAGCCTGAACGGTACGCTACAAAGACTCGCATCATGAATGTTTGGATGGCTCTTAGAATGCTATGATTAGCAGCAGGCGACCTGCAGCCTGTCAGCAAGGTCGTTTTACGGTATGACGCATTGCGTAAAGTAAATATTGCGCGTATTTGGGTAGTGCTTCGTATGGTATGATACATCGAATGGTATTTGGAATGTTCCTAGACAGATTTAGCCTATGACCAGTACCGTTGCCGCGTCGTTGCCTCTGTAAGTGCGCCTACTTACAGAATCATCACTGGTATGTTGCACTTCAGTTTTATCAGCAGCAAGACGCCAACAGCGCCATCGACAGTGAGAAGAACGTCACGAGTAAGGGAGCATTCGTGTTTTACGGGGGAAGGGTCGACGGAACTTAAGCTACAAATGAAATGCAAAAAGCGACTCCCCCACCCCTCTGAATTTGACACCCCCCCCCCATTTCATCAATTGTAAAATGTGATCCCCCCAAAAAATCATCTTATTTGATTCATTAACCCTTTGCACTCTTAGGCCCCGGGGTGAAAAATAGTGACTTTTCAAAAATGCTTGCAAGGAAAAGAGTGACACTCCCCACTTCTCATGCACAAAACCTGACCCTCGCCCAGATGCCACAGTCCATATAAATAATATTTTAATTGACACATAATTTTCATTGGACCTTCGAACTTTGAAAAGAATAATTTTCGAACCGTTACAAGTAATCACTCGGGTGAAATTCCAATATCATATTTGTTGTTCACATTTGCTCTTTCAAACACCCTATTCTCATTATGCACATGAATATCAATTGTCAAACATTTAAAAAAGCCCAGATTTAGCTAATTTTGTATCGTAAAATTTATTCATAGTTTCCTCATGGACTACAATGTATAGTTAATCAACATTTCAGTGAAATTTCAAAATCAAATTTCTTGCACGCACATGGACTTGTAACCACCCTAGTCTAATCAAATACATTAATATCAACAATCAAACGTCTATGAATACATAGATTTAGCTAGTTTTGATTGTAAAATCCCCCCCTAAAAATTGGTTTTGTAAAAGTCAACCGCCTCCTGATTTCCACCAACCCCCTCCTCTCCCGGTAATAAACGAATGGTTTCTAACACGAAGATTGGCGGCTGGTGGCGCCCTAGCTTTGACAGAGGAGTTTCAGATGTGACGAGTTTGTTGTCAGTAGAGCCATGTTCAACACATACCACTGGAGATATCCCATGGTTTATTCAACACGATTGGAACTAATTTGGGATAACTGAATCTTTATATTTTTCAAATTTCTCAAAGCGTTAGGCGCCCTATGGCTGAATGTTGCGACATTACAAATTACTCATAAAAACAAGTGTGTAACTTAAAAACAATAGTAGATGTGCTTACATTTGCAGATTAAATTGACATTACTTCCTCATCCAATTATCCCAAATTAGTTCAAATCGTGTTGATTAGTATAAGATTGGAGATTCCTCTCTGAAAGTCTACCATGTCTTCCATGTGTACAGGATATGCTATATATGCTTAGTATATGCTATACTATACTATATGCGTATAGTTTTAGAAAGTCTGAAAACGTACTAAGAAGAGCATTGTGTTAATGGCAATACTGATGTGATGAAGATTCACATTAGAAGATCCAACGCTTGAGGATGCGCTCGCAGTTGCTGGACTGTGAGAGCGCCCTCGAGCGACATATCCTCAGGTCTACTCTGAGTAGTCTAATCACCTGCCCCATTTCTTTGTAACAAAGACTTGTGTGCAAAATCACAGGAAAAGAAAAAGTATTACTCTAGCCAGTATTTACAAACTTTTATTATAGCTCAAAATCCACTATACCACCAGAATTTCCAGTGTTTTGAAATATTACAATCACGTCAATTCATTTGCAATCTCAGAATGATTCCTAAAGCCCCAATAGCTGCGAATTTTATGCGTTATTTTCATGATTTTATTTTCAAACCAAAGTTGGATCATATAGATGTCACACAATGCCAACTGAAGGACCTGTATAGAAGTATCTCTGTTCACTGATTTGGACCATACCTAGGCGTTTTAACAGGTTAAATAATATGCGGGTGCCGCAGTATTTCTTACACATACACTTCGTTATCATAAAATACGGATAGTTTTCAATCGGATTCGAACCCACAACATACGGCATCAGTCGCCTAGCTGAGAGGCCACAGACAGAACCACTCGGCTAAATCTCCACTCCCAAAAAAGAGTGGTTCAATAGCCGGCTAAGTTGTTACATTTTTCTGACTGAGACCGCTCAACACGTTGTAGAGTTTGTGAAGCACTAATGCACGCATGCTCACTATCATACATCGCACATACACACTTTATCGAAGCGAAGAAACGAATTTCATCGCTTTAACTGGGCGAACGATAACCTCGGGGACAATTCTGTCCACCAGCAGTGTTACCAACCCAGGGTAGAAAATACGGATAGTTTTCAATCGGATTCGAACCCACAACATACGGCATCAGTCGCCTAGCTGAGAGGCCACAGACAGAACCACTCGGCTTAATCTCCACTCCAAAAAAGAGTGGTTCAATAGCCGGCTAAGTTGTTACATTTTTCTGACTGAGACCGCTCAACACGTTGTAGAGTTCGTGAAGCACTCACGCACGCATGCTCACTATCATACATCGCACATACACTCTTTATCGAAGCGAAGAAACGAATTTCATCGCTTTAACTGGGCGAACGATAACCTCGGGGACAATTCTGTCCACCAGCAGTGTTACCAACCCAGGGTAGAAAATACGGATAGTTTTCAATTGGATTCGAACCCACAACATACGGCATCAGTCGCCTAGCTGAGAGGCCACAGACAGAACCACTCGGCTAAATCTCCACTCCCAAAAAAGAGTTGTTCAATAGCCGGCTAAGTTGTTACATTTTTCTGACTGAGACCGCTCAACACGTTGTAGAGTTGGTGAAGCACTCATGCACGCATGCTCACTATCATGCATCGCACATACACACTTTATCGAAGCGAAGAAACGAATTTAAAAGAAACAAGCATGATGCAATGGACTCACTGTTGGAGGACGGTGAGTTCACGACTCTATCACGGTGTTGTGCCCTTGAGTAAGGCACTTTACTCCTCTGTGCTCCATTGGGGGGATAGTGGGTTATGCGTACCTCATCCTGTAATTGGGCTAACGCCCGTTGGATGATGGACTGATAAAAAAAAAAAATTAAAAATTACTTGAATGCACAACACACGATGGCCAACATTGTGTTGTTGTAATATTTATTTTCTCTGTCACATAATGAGATTTTGAAGGTGGCATGAAATCTAAAGTGATATGTAAACGTTTTAATTCACATCCCACTTACGACACTTGTGACAGTGTTATACACTTTTCCAAGTCTTTAATGATTTTATTCAAAGAAAACTCTTGGAAAACTGGGGATATTTTGAGATTAGCAAGCATTTCAAGGGCCTGGGGAAGGAGATCCAGAAACTCTGTGACGCAACAAATCCTGAAAAATGTTAAACGTTACTGTTACAGTTATTGAGCCCTTAAACCTCCCAGGCCTGATATCATAAAAATACACAGTCATTGTTTTATTTTTCACCCTTTTATAGCGATATCGAATGATATGATTTGATATTTAATTTTAAAGCATTGCAAACTACGTGTTCTTACATTTTTATATCGCCCTCTTGGGCATTTAATTGTGAGACTTCCATGAAACAGACTAGATTCATGTTGCTATGGGCATGGTCCAGGGTACATGTTGCTATGGGTATGGTCCAGGGTACAGAGAGAGGAAGACGATGCCTTGCAAGGTGAATCTAGTCTGTTTCATGGAAGTATCACGATTGATCCGTCAGTCTTTTACTTGTTTACTCGTTTGTTCTTGTTTAATGGTTTGGTTTTGTTTATTCCGTCTATATTTCTTTTTTAACCGTTTTTAGTCTCACAATTGATCCGTCACTCGTTTGTTTGTTTGCTTGTTTTTTCTATCTGTTTTCTTTTTTACTGTTTTTTTTCCTGTTTTTATTATTTAATTTTTATGTACTTGCTTTCTGTTATTCAGCCGGAGTTCCCTATATTCGAACAACAAATTAAAGCATAAAGTCTACAACTTTCCGTAAAATCCGGGAACAGAAGTGTACACTTCGGACCATGTACTGACGTCAACACAATATGTTCTGCAAAGCATTCGATCAAAATTCTCGTGATGTGTCCGCATTTTGACTCGTTGCTGCGCAACTCGTCAAAATACGGACACATCACTCGAATACGACGCGGTATCGCCCAAACTTCGTGTAATAACCCCTAAATATCACAGGTCACCTTTATTTATTTTGCCGCTCACAAAAATTGGCACTTTTTTGTGGTAACAATTATGCAAGTTTCTCCTACATTTGTAAAGGCCATAAAATCAGTGTACTATGGCCAACTTTGCTTAACAAAGTATGCTTAGTCTATGTTCAAAATTTAGAAATTTAGAGGGGAACATATTAGAAACTCTCACAAAGATTTGCCTTGGTGTTATTTAATATTGTGTGATTATCTTTCCCCAACTTTATATCCATTAGGGATGGTGTCGCATTTATGAGACTTGTTATAGTTTGTCTAGGTGTATATTTTAGGGTTGCATGTCCAACTGCTGTACACTTTGTACCCAAAATGTTTAGTTGTTGAAATTCACTTCTTTACAGGGGGGGGGGGGTAATATGTGAAAGTTTGACTGATATTTTATAAGGCGAAACTAGATCATTGTTATTGTACGACCGACTTTATGCAACTTTATACCGCTGTTATGAAATCGGGATTTCACCCCTTTCCCATGTTGAAATCATCATAACTTACTGAGTTTGTATCTGATATATGAATCTCATGTAGCTGAAGGGCGTGCTGAAAAATATGTCTGATATTTTAAAGTAGCGCGCCCGAAGGGAGCACCGAAAATATCAAAGATACAGATCTGTGTGTGTTGTGTGTGTGTGTGTGTGTATGTGTTTTGTCT
Organism: Ptychodera flava; assembly: GCF_041260155.1. Classification (NCBI taxonomy): domain Eukaryota; kingdom Metazoa; phylum Hemichordata; class Enteropneusta; family Ptychoderidae; genus Ptychodera; species Ptychodera flava. The sequence goes on along the minus strand of NC_091933.1, from coordinate 7,126,148 downwards.
GTGTCTGTGAAGTACATGTCCAGTGTCCACTTTTATTCCATCAACTGTACTTGCAAATACATTATCATGACAACCCCCCTCCCTGAATTCCTAATTCGCAAAAATGATTGATCTTACTCGAAGGCTACAATTATGACCTTACTCTTGTAAATCTTGCTTGCTCTTCCCTTAGAATATCGTATTTGGTTAAAACCACTTGTGTTAAATATCAACTATCCATGCGAAAGAGCGTCCCCAATACGGAAACTTAGTAAGTTATTTTGCATAGGCACATGGTTTTCAAGTTTTGTTTTTATTTACTGACACAATTTGAGAATCCCAATTGTTACCGTTGTTGCAATTATATTAAAGTCGTTGCAAAAACATATAAATGACCTATAATCGTACTTCCGCAGCCTTATGAACTGGACAGGTACTGAGTAAAAGAATGGGCGTTTCACTTCTTCTTATGTTGTGTGCGTACAATAATGTTGAATTTGTGAGGTATTTGCATTTCTTTTCAAATTTCTATATAGCAGAGAAATGTTTTCATTTAAGAGACTGAAGATATAAGTTTTTTCAATAAAATATGGTAAATTGGGGAAAAAACGTCCAGTGGGTCAAAAGTAACATCCAGCTATTGATAGGCGTCTGGCAACACTCCGAATAAGGGACTGGTCAGTTTCTTCAGCCAGGAGTATTCATGGGGCGGGGGTCGCCCTGTTTTTGACTTTGGTGACGGGGTTACCATGTTTTCGTAACGCGCGACGGAGAGGGGGAGGGGGTCAGTGCGTTGAATTACGACACGGCTTCATACTTGCCTAAAATGCAGCCATGAGTTGCATTATCCATGCGCAGCTTTCGGCACACCCTTCGGGCGCTTTACTTTAATTTACTGGAGATATACATCACATATATCTGCATTGTTTGCAAATTGAAAGTCTGTATTGCAAAGCATTATACCAGCCATAAATTACATCATTTAGTCATCATTACCTACTGAAATTTTAGATCTACTGCTGTTCTCTCTTTGATATTAGTGATTTGCATCAATTTATGTACAACAGTTCTTGACGTCTGGTTTTGCATAGAAACTGTGAAATGCATTCACAGCTTATTGACTATATTGTATTTACAAAAGTTTGAATAGGGGTCACCCGGTTTTTCTAAAGTTGGATAGCGGAGTCAGCCACTTTTTGATTTCCGCAAAATATATCCCCCCTGAAAGACTGACCAGTCCCTAATGTCCGAGTCTTTCCTGAACTCGATAATTGTCTGGTATTTCAAGCTATGGAATCCCGATTTCAGCGATTTACAATGACGTCAATACAATTGAAATCAAAGCATTGAAGAATAAGTTTTCTTCGAGTTAGCAATATGAAATAACAATCAAAGGCAACAACACGTAAATAAGTAAGGATGAGACCAGAACTCAACACCTGTCAGGTAGGCCCTATATCCAGCTCGGAAGCTCAATTTACAATGAAATCAATATGATTTAAACACAGCAATCACAAAATTGCGTTGTTCAATTTTATTAGCAAACACCAACACGGACACCAACAACGGCCGGATTAATAATTCCCTGGGGAGATATACACTAAAGCCGTTCCGAATTCTCAAGTACAGGAATTTCTGAGAAAAGAATTCTCCTTTGGCGTAGGGTCTATTGGTACTTCAACCAGAAATATCTACTCCTTCAAACACCGTCGTCTTTGGTCAATTGTTGAATTGTTTAAGTACTTGTGAGAGGGTTGTTTTTATTCTTTACTGATGATTGAGGTATGACTGAAAAGCGTTTATAATTTATCTTCTTATTATACCCGTTAAATCATCGAAAATGTTGCATTTCTATGACAGTTTCGTGCTCTTTTGCCTTCCATCGCAGCGTGGCAATGCTAGAACATTGGCGGCCACTTTCCTTTGGCTTCGAAGAGGTCACAGCTGGAGGTTATAGAGCGGGAATAGCCGGCGGTGGCGGTATTGTAATGCTGGCTGCTGACATCATCTGGCCCGGTAGTGTGCTGTCAGTGTCCCGTGGTGTAGGCTGAGGTCACTATCGATTTCACACTGAAAAGAGAAAGGGAACAAATAGAAGTTTCAGTAAATTAAAAACAGAAAAGTTCATTCCACACACCCTTTGCATCCATTTTGTAATCAAAGGAACTGGATTGTGTGTTGGTGCTGGCAGTTATACTTAACAACGGACAGTAGAGGAGCAGTTGCGAATGTCGAATTAGCATAGACTAACTGCGCTAGCCATTTTACGTTCTCTTGAGAAACGATAAAATTGAGAGCGTAAGGTGTAAAGCTACAAGTACGCACTGTACAAGTCTGAACAAATAAGGCACGTAATTGTTATCTTGTTGCGTGTGAACGATTTTTCCTTTGTTTTTTTTGTTTTTTTGTCACACGGGTAGTTTGTATCATGTGCTAAAATGTGTTGGTGCATCACTTTTGTGGGTGACCTAAGATGAGAACCACCCTATTTTTTCTTGGGGGTGGGGGAGAGGGAGATTTGTGATGTATGTTAGGAGAGAATCTTCCTTAATAAATAATCGCTTGCTGAGCTAACGGGCGATACGTTGTCAAACTTCTTCTCTCCCTCCCCCTCTCATCAAAGTCCCGAATATGCCAAGGCCAAACTGTACAGGACATATTAATTTGAATAATTTCATCAAAGAAGTATTGATCCAAAACAATCCCCTGATCTTTCGATTTCAAATTAGCGCCACGGAATCTTGATTGTAAACTATTTTGCTACGTAAGTATAGCACTGGACAAGTGACACACAAAGGCGACTGAAGAAAACAAAAATGGCAAATTTTCGTCTTGCTACTGTACAAATTATTTTTACTGCTGTAATTTCCAAAGGTTTTGTTGTGAAGGAATCGTTTGTAAAGGTGAAAGTGATATTTCCAGTCATGTACGTTACTGCGCGTTAGTCCCGAAAGCCAAGGTTGTCAAAATTTGTATCTATATATTGTTGTGCATATTAATAATACTAGACGACCCCATTTTGGAGAAGCCCTAACAATGCGGAAACGGGTCAAGAAAATAGGTGCGACAGCAGTGGATCAAAGCGCAAAGTCTATCGTAAATGTCTGATAATTCTACGGCAATGTGGAACTGGATAGATTGCAATTGTGATGGTCGTGTACTTAAGCTACGGTCAAGTGGCAGAGCTGCTGTAGAGTTGGACGCTGGAACGATGTCAGGCTCCATCAAATCTTGCAAACCACAAAAATTTCCTAGCTTTTCATACTTTCTCCATATGGCACGCCGGTTTTGAAACCAAATCTGTGATGTAAAAACAGCAAACCTCATAATGGTCGGATATCGCAATAGCAAGAAAAGTTTACACAACAAATTATGCCGTGAGACATTTCCACAAATCTAGACATGGAGGACACATTGGTGACTGTAATACGTAAAACATGTTACGAAATTTACGCTTCTCTCAACAATTTCGCGAAGTATTTCAATTTTTGAAATTCGAATAATTTTTCCTCCAATGATGTTTTCATTAGATTTTTATTTTAGTTCAATAACAAACTGGTTGCACGACTCATATTCAGCTATCTCACGGGTCCCTTCGTCCTGTATGTTGTCTGACGAGACAGAAAGATATTGCTCTGCAAATTTATGTCTGTCTTCACGTTTTCTGAGCATCGTTACAGATAATGCTTGTGATATCTGCAATTTATGGGCTACAAGCAGTCTGAGAGCGCCCTCACAGACTCTTACCTGTACTCTCCGCTCTGTTACCTCTGTGTTGCCGGCCAACTGATCTCGCGTGTGTACATCCGGGTAGAGTGTAACCTTGAATATCGATTCAAACTCTTGAAGCTGTTCTGGTGTAAACGTAGTTCGGGCCCGTCGCTTTGTCTTGCGGCACATATCTACGTCTGTACGGAAAAACACAAAGACAATTGGTTAAGTCATACATCCACGAATATCATGTTTGTCCAAAACTACACCTATTTTTCATCCACTGAACCAAAACTTTCTACCCTTTCTTTGAATTCGGCTTTGACTTTCAGTTCGGATGAGACGCACAGGTGACAACACCCATGTGAGGATTTCATCCTAAATAGACATTAAACAGAAAGAAAGTCGCGATTAATTTAAGAATTTAGTCGAAAAAGTTAAAACAACACACGAACAAAGGGATATTTCTGGTCACTTGATACAAACGGGCAGACATGCACATTCTCTCTCTTTTCTCTGTCTGTCGGTCTGCCTCTGTCTCTCTCTGTCTCTGTCTGTCTGTATCTCTCGCTGCGTCTCTCTTCTCATTAATATGTGTTGTCCACATTTCTGCAATTCAAGCCTTTTAAGGTGTAGATCTAAGGTCAAGTTCCCCTTTACAAACATAAACTTTGGGTCTGTCAGTGCTATCAGCGCTATTGTTGTTGTTGTGTTGTTGTTGTTATCATCGATTTCATCACAATCGTGATATACGAGATGGTCGTGCGCCCTCTTACGTTTTTCCTCAAATCGTCCGGTTCCCTCTTTATCGACTGTTCGTGCTCATGAAGTTCATCTTTACGCTCTGAGTAGTTTTCAAGCTCAGCAGTTGGAGTTTCCGTTTCCTTGGTATATTGCTCACAACATCAATGTAACTCATGTCATCACTAAAGGGCGTACATCTATTTTCATCGCGGCTGATATCTCGGTCCCTCGTCGGTGAATGTTCAGTATCACGCTTCTCAAGTTTTGGAGATCGCCTCTTTGGATGTTGCTGCCGGGGCGATGGATGTGTCGAATCTCTGAGAACAGATTGATAAGAAAGGCGTCGCGGATGCTTTTGTGCTTCGACGTGGTATCCGTCATATTGCGATAGTGATATCGGCGACTGGAGCAGAGAACCTGACAGAGAAAGAGAATGGCGAAAATGCAACGTCATCATAATTCAAAAATATTACTGGTAAAGTAACAACGGTTTAAGGGCCACCTTGATGATTATTTTCAACATTTGTGTTTAATGTCAGCTACAGTTTCTTTTTCTTCTCTTCAAAGCATGTTGAGATATACAGCATTCAGATCATCAACTCAGTCTGTGACCCAAGTAATTCTACCAGAAGAGTCCAAGACTTTTAGCACAAGCTGGAGGATACCGACTGGTATCCGTTTCTATGAGTTTTAGCCAATAAGAAATGCAACGCTTTATAGGCTATGTCATATATCAAAGAGTCCGATGAACGACATAGTTGATCCCTAGAAAATGACTTTAATTTTCTATGGAAGATCACAGCTCTGTTGGTTCATTGTTTCAGTGTGCACGATCGCGTAGAATGTCAAGGCTCAGTATCTGTGGCTTTCACTTTGACTTCGTAGGGCAGGTAATGCTCATTTTTGTTTCGCACAACTAAGCCATGAGACCTTATGCTTTAGTCATTTTATGTGTCAGCCCAGCTTCCTTCAATTTTGAAGTCCAAACTATTGCATATTTCTACATTTCCAGTCTCTTCCTGACCTTGAAAAACAAACACGAGAAAACCGACGCCTGTCTGGAACTCAATCAATCAACAGGTGTATGGCTGCCTTTGGACGACGAAATGGTCAACGTAACATCCCGACTTACACAACCTATAAACATGCCACACTCAAAATTGTCATGGATGTACAAAATGTCTCTTTACAACTTGTAATCAAAGCGATCACACGCCCTAACCCGAACAAACCTTATCGCCCGCAATCAACCCATACAAACAACGTGCTGAAAAGTCGTCAAACGCTTTGGCCATTATTGTTAAAGACGTCCTAATGACTCGGCGATGCGACGGTCTCTTAAGAGATGCCGGGGTTTCATAGAAGACAGTCTTGCGATCAGAAGAGTTTTGAGTCTAATTGTGTTATCTCTGTCACCCCGATTGTAGGTATCTACCGACCGAGCTTTGAGTCGCTTGTTCTCATCATAACCTAGCAATATGCAATTGGATCCCTAATTAAAATGGATGCCGGTTGCTAGGCATACTCTGGTTTATTATGTTCACTATCTGAAGACAGCGCGCTGCATTGATTGGCAATTATTTACCCCCAACCTCTAACCCAGTCTACTCCATGACAAAAGTGATGATTTGATGAAGATTTTGCCATCCAGTGAGACTTTAAAATGCTTTAGAAATAATAAACTTAATTATTTCAAAAATAATGAGACGACGTAAGAGTTCATTTCAATCTTAGACTACTCAACTTTCTTATAAACATATTAGTTTCATCAACTGCTCTGTTGCTGAAAGAGGAATTTAAAATTAGTGTACTTATCCGATGCAAGGTTTTTGTTGAACATCTAATTAGTACGAGGATCAAAAATTTCGAAAATTATTTTTGCTGACAAACGGCCATAGGATACTGCGATCTTTATTAGTTTTTACATTAAAACGAACTAATAAGTTAGGAAATTAGTTTAATGCCCATAATTTGGGGATTTAGCTTCTGTCTTTATCAATGTTTCTGACCTTTGTCTTCGAAAGCTAATTTTACAGTAAAACAGTTGATCAACAATATTGGTAAATTTACCAGTGTCATTTTTGACGGTTCAACTTTGATGCGGACAAGTCTGTAGTCAACAATAACATGACATTTTTTACACCGTTGACTATGCTGGGAAGACTAATATTTCAACATACTTGACTGGCAAAAACAGAAAAAAAATGGTGGGGGAAATGGTTAGATCGTATTTGGTAGTATACATCTTTAGTAGCAATACATACCATAGTCAACGTATCAAAATAAAATAAACCATAGCAATAAGAACCTTGTGCTTAGATACCCCTACCCCCATCCCTATCCCTGGGGACGGATTTTTGTGCGATCCTCTATTAAAGCCTAGGTCCAACCAAATATAAAAGCATCAAACCAGGAATTTGTATAGAAGCCATTACTTGACTTACGCAGACAAACAATTCCATAAACATACAATAACAGAGGAAAGAAACAGAAACCTTTCAAACCAAATTTCAAAGCATTTATTTCATACAAAATTGTCATATTTACATCATTCTGCAGATGTAAGAGTTTATGATTAGTACCTTGACCTTGTTGGATTAAGCAGCAAAGTTTCCTGTATATACAGATGACAGTTTTTATGAATATACCTGAATCTTGAAAATGATAGGCTGGTTGTTTCCAAGATCTGTAAACAACAACTTCATTTAGATTCACTCATGGTGACGTCAATACAATGCTTTTTGTAAAATATGGTATGTTGGCTTACCAAGACAATCTGACCGATGTTTACTGAGATTTTCACTAAGTTTACACTTTTGTTGCTCATTAGCATTTTATTTGGTAATGTTGACGTCATGTCAACAAATACTCATTTACAGTTGAGCATGTATCTACCACAAATATACAGGTAAAATGTGCAGCAATTCTCAATTTGTTGCGAATGGACCAGGGACTTCAAGAATATCCTATTTGGCACTTTTTAAATAAAACAGGCAAAACTTTACTAGATCTGTAACCAAACACTTCTTTTAAACATAACATACAGATATTTCCATGATAAATTTTTTAAACTGTGTCAGCTGCACTGGTTAAATATTAAAAATATGAAACATCTGTCTTCCCATTCGCTCATATTTACTTATCCAATCAATATTCATCAATGTTTTAAACTTAAAAATCCAAAGTTGAGACCTACTATCTGACATGTGATTCCTGAAGACAAGACTGAGACCAAATGTAATATCGAAAAATCCTCAAAAATACATATATACCAATTTTATGCTTTTCAACAAAAATATCGCATACATTGTCCCCAATATATGTACCAAATGACAAAATAACAACTCTCTTAACAATAGAAATATTGCAAATTATAACAGGGGAGCATTCCACATTATGAAGCTGGAGACATTTAAAGCGGAAATTATTAAGTTATGAGCTCCACAAACTTGGTCTTGGCCTCCTAGTGTGCCCTGGCCCATGGGGAGTGATAAAGATGTAACAAACAGCTGGTATACAGGCACTCAGGGTGAATATATTACATCAACTTGATTAGTTTCTTGTCCTCTTTCTACTTAATGTAATAATCTTTAAGACAACCTGCAAGGCAGTTTATATGCGTTGACAAATATGTTATCTTTTACAGGCACTTAGCAAACTATTCTAGATTTTTCATAAACAATATTTGAAATAGACTGGAATACATAACATGCAACCAATGATTTCATTTTACCCATACAGCAGATACATGGAGAGATTCAACATAAACCATTAACTCAGAAACCCTCCAGTACAACTGGTGCATCCACTTTTGGAACAACTTACAAAACTTACTGACAAAAGGATGATGACATTCAGATTTTAACTGTGGTGAACTTGACTACTCCTTTCAAATCCTAACCTAATTTCACATCTTCAACTGAGATACAGCCCACTGGTAATTTTGTGCACAAAGACATCAGGAGTGGACCATTTGATATCCTGGGGTGGAACATTGACGAGGTAGCATTGCTTTTTGTTATCTGATCCATTGTACATTATTTTTTCCCACTCTCCCACCTATTCTTGTTGTCAAGCCTTCTCTAGCTGCTTTTTAATTGATATTTGGCTTGCTGGGAATCTTTTTACCCAAAAATCTTCCAGACCCTCCCCCCAAGGATATCAAATGGCCCACCTGTTGGTATTGACCACATTTAACGAGATACAATGACTAGATGGCAGAATGTGTATTGAACCATTCACAACCTTGATACTCTTAAAGCCGAACTTTTCAATCCCAGGTTCTCGCATTAGGGGAGTTCTCCTCCCAGTCAAACGCTTGGCCAGTACGATGTTTGATTTCTATAACATTGATTACACAAACTGATCTCAACCTTTTGTCACATTTTGCTAATCCTGCAAACATAGTTTATGCAAGCTTTTGATTGACGGTCGGTTCAAATCGCCAACGGTCATTGATTCCCCACCACAAACGCTTGAATTTCCTAAAAAATTGTCTTCCAGTCGCGTTAGACTTGGAATATAACCACAGAGTTCGATCGGCAGCAACTTCGCGCTGACCGCTTGGCAGTCTGTCTGTGTTTTTGCGGCCGGGGAAAACTAAAAACTTGCATTTTCTGGAGCGTGTGCTTGCGTGTTGCCTGTTGGCGTCCTTTTAAAGGGAGGCTCCGCCTTTAAACATTGAAAAAACTATTGAGCATATTTGTTGGAGACCAAACTTGCTAAAATCACTCAAAGTTCCTGTAGGTATAAAATCGCTAAAAATAAGAAAATCTCTTCTAATTGTTTATTAATTTTGTTCATATCAACACAATCTCAATGAGTCAAGGTACTATCACTTAAATTGAACCTTCATGCTAAATTTCAAACCAGCATTAGAAGTGGTTGTTGTGAAGATATACATTACCACCAACAACAAAGAAAAATAAAAAACATATTACAATTGTTCATTTCATTCTGACATGGCAATATACGTATGAGAACATTCGTAGAGATTTACAAAACAATTATAAAATCAATACAGCAGACTATTTCTGTAATTTTTTCCACCAACAATTAGGAAAAAACTTTACTTAAACACAGAACTTAAGACATTTTTCTGAACATTCAAAATAAGCGACCTAGCAGGTGATTGAGCTCTTTTGTTTTGTGACAGGTATTGATGGAGGAAATAGTTGATTGCCTAATTTAGGTCGGCCTGAGAAAAATGGCAAAGAATAGCTGCAAAAATACATACAGTAAAGATTTTATTATAATTTGAAAATATTTAATTAAAATCATCTGTACGAACATGTGTTCTAAATAGCAAAGCTATCAGACAACTACTTTCTGAAAAACAAATTTTTTGACCAAAAAATGGCAAAAATTGCCCCAAAATACAAAATTGCCAAGTTCAACCTAATTTCAATATGTCATATTAAGAAAGACCCTGGGAACCTTTTCATTAAATATCAAAGCAATGAGAGAAATAATTTTTGAGAAAAAAAACATTTGACAGGCAAAAGAAAATTGCCCCAAAATACCAAATTTCAGATTCCATCCTAATTTCAATATGTCATATTAGTATAAAGCCTATGAACTTGTACAAAGCTATCACATCAGAAGTTTTTGGAGAAAAAAATTTTGACCACAAATGACAAAAAATTGCCCCGAAAATATATCATATTAAGATAAACTCTAGGAACCTGTATAAAACATATCAAAGCAATCAGATGTGTAATTATTGATAACAAAAATTGACCAAAAATGAGAAAAATTGCCTAAAAATACAAAATTGCAGATTTTATCAGAATTTGAATACATCACATTTTGACCCATCTTAAGAACATGTATACTAAATATCAAAGCTATCAGATCAGTAGATTTTGGATGAAGACATTTTTGACTTAAAATGGGAAAATTGCCCCAAAATTACAAATAGGAAAATTTCAATACAACTTGTATACAGTTGACCGAGGTCATCCTGAGAAAAATAAATAGCAATTTTCGAAGCAATCGGACAAGCGGTTTCAGGGAAGAAGATATTTTGAATAAAAACTGTAAAATTTAGCCCAAACATGCAAATTTAACCCAGATTTGTACACACCTAATTAAAAATACCTACAGGAACCTGCATATAAAGTTTCAACCAAATCTGACTGACCTTCATTAAGTTTTATCAATTTGCAGGATTTTTCTTTTATTCCCCTCATTTGCATATTTTTGACACTAACATGTTCATTTGAACAAATTCTAATATCTGCCCCTAATTGCACCTGTACACCAAAAACAAAGACGGTAGGTGCTGTGATTTAGGAGGTTTTGATCTTAACGGCCATACATCCATACATACACACAGACATGCAAATGGGATACAAATAATTGATTCACCCTATAAGATAACCTCTCTTTGGTATACCGGTATATACATACACCAAATGAGAGCTAAAAATTAAATGTAAGAACTATTTTAATAAAGCTGAATATGGGTATAATCAACAATAAATAAATAAACAAAATGTACAATATTGTATTCTATGCTTCTGCTGGGCTTTGAAACATTGTTAAAGTGGCTGAGAGTTCCTTTGATGAAGGTGTGAGAGCTCAGGTGTTGAAGAAACTGAGAGATTTATCAGTATTCCAACTTGTTCAATCAGTGTTCCCTGTCCCTGATAGCGTTTCAAATCAACACTGGTTGGTCTTTTCCGAGCGTATCGTGGTCTGTTTTGGTTTGCAATGTGGAGATCGGTGAAATCTTCCACGCTGAACAGTTCAGAATGGGAGCATTTATGACCGGTGAACAACAACGCCAGGATCAAACTGAGGCTCCATATGTCCTCCTTAAATGATGTTTCGTCTCTGTCTAGGACTGCTTTCGGAGCCATGTACAGTAGCTCTCCAAATCCGCGACTTTTGCCAGCGTCACATAGCTTTTCCACATTGTTAAAGTCACTAAGACTGACTTCCAAGGTCTTCTTGTTGATCTATGAAAAACGATAATCAAATTCATATAAGGTTAGTTTTAATCAAACCTCAAACTAAATTAAACCTAAAACTTTAAACTTGTAAAAATTAAACTTTTTGGATAAAGATGTCTGACACTACAAAAACAAAAACATGAAGTGGAAGGCAGCAGACAAAGACGCAACACTAAAAAATACCGCCAATGATACGGTGTTGCTCACATTTGACTGGCATTGGTACATACTATTTGTAGTATTGGTACCAAAGATCATTGATGAATGTTGTTTCTGCCTGTTCAGTGCGGCAAAAATTCTACGTTGATGTTATGACAATGATTTCTACACAGTACAAGGAGAAAAACAAGATTGACAAAAGCAAATAAGGTCTGCAACTTAGATATTGGCGGTAAACTTTAGAAACGTGCATATCAACTTCTATGGCAATGGGATAAGCAGATCCTACTTACATTAGCAAATGTCAATAAAAAAATCAGGCAGAGAAGGCTTGACAAATAGAAAAGGTGGGAGAGTGGGTAAAAAATAATTTACAAAGGATCAGGTAAAAAAATTTTAATGCTACCTCATCAATCTTTTACGGTACATCCAAACCCTGGATATCAAATTTTCCACCCCTACGAATCATGTTTATATAAAGAGCTACGATGGCCACATGGCAGGAAATGTAAAGTAGGTGAGCTATTTACAACCTTGGGAATTTTTAAATGCTATCAATGCTGTCATTCGAATGTAAACAGCACTACTAAGTTAGTTACAGATTGTGAAATTCCTTCCAATATGGGGGTGATTATGACATCTGGAATTATTCTGGATCCAAATTTCTTATCAGTTCTTGTGTGTCTTACATGGAAAAGTTGCAATAATTGGTCAGCAATGAAAATATAATTATCCTCAGCTTTGTTTTCTGGATCAAATTCACTACAAATTGATACCAAATATGACAAAATTATGTTCATAGCCTTAACCACTGTCTCACAACATATCCTGGGTTGGTATAGGTCATTTAAGGTCACAGACTGAGAAAATATCTAAATTATACAAATTTTGGGGTTTCTCAACACTTTCAGCAGATTTATCTAACATTTAACATTTTTCAGGACTTTTATACCAAATTACAAAACTATCAGACAAGTAGTTTTAAAAAAGAGTTTTCTTTCCCAAAAATGACAAAAATTGTCTTAGAAATACGTTTTCTTGACCGAAAATGATAAAATTGTCTTAGAAATACAAAGTGCCACGTTTCAGGAAAATTTCCACAAATCCAACTATTGTCATCCCTGGGCATCTGTATATCAAATACAAAAGCTGTCTGTCCAGCAGTTTTAAAGAAAAAAGATTTTTATGAGTTTTTGACCAAAAATGACAAAAATTGCCCCAAAACGGTAATTTTACCAATTTTGTTGTAATTTCAACAAAATAGAAGGGTAACACTCTTGCAAATATCCAACCCATATTTTAGAGCAATTGACATACATAAAACTGCATAAGGTCCACAACCTAAGGTACTTGCACACTAATTTTCAAAGCAATCAAACCAGTGGTTCTCGAGTTATTAGTTTTAGACCTTTTTCACATTTTTAAAGCTCATTTGCATAATTTGGGCAATGCAAACTTCATTTGAAGAAATCCTATCTATGGCCCAGGATGCATCCAAACGCCAAAGACCAAGCAAAAAAGTGCAGCGGTTCACAAGTTTTTGATGTTGACGGACATACATAGATACATGTACATACATACATACATACATAGATTCAGACAGACAGACCGACTACAGACAGACATTCAGACAGACATACAGACATACATTATTACAGTGTGTCCTCTAAGGGGAGGGGAAAAAAAAATTTTGAGTCAAACTGAAGAAAACTTGACTTGGTGTGCGTCACCGCATGCATGAAAATGGTTATAAAAAAAAGTAAGTAGTTGAAGTGTAGCGCCCTCTATGGTGGTGTTTCTTTCTCGATTCCTGGCATTCTCGTGTGAGTCAGTGAGAAGACAATGAAAACAACTATGGCTGCCTCCTTCCCATCGATCGGCAAGACAAGTGTACAATCGGCACATAGTATCACTGCAGAGACTTATAGAAATGACATATGCAGCTACTTTTTCGCCCAAAAACTACAAGGAAACATGTTATCTGTGAAAATTATGAACTGCTTAGCATTTCTAGTAATTGGCAGGCTTTTTACAGCTGTGTTCGTGACGCGTCAGATTACTTGTAATTTCAGTGCGTCAGGTGGATTTGCTATGCGTCATGACGCGTCAAATTGGCTTAGCGGGCACACTAGTACTGATACAGACATACATACATACATACAGACACATACAGACATTCATTCATACATACATACATATAGACGCCACCGACTTCAGCTTATACAATAACCTCACATGGTATACCAAATGTGAGCTAAAAAGCACAAAGTGAAAGCAAATACTTGATACCGGAAATGTTTTAATGTTTGCATTTCAGGTGTTACTAAAACCAATTAAAGAACTGACTTTCGATGGCGCTTTGAGGACAGATATTCTGGTGAACAATGCCAGCACTGTGCATATGAGCCACTGCAGCACACAGCTGTGAGGCCAACTGGCTCGAGTACCGGTACTTCGTTGAAAGAAAACTGCATCTGTAATCATGGAAAAATATGACGATGGTAGTGGTGGTGGTGCAATTATCAATTCAATGTTTCCCTTCATTACAGTGTTTCATCTAGAATGCTACAACAGGGGGGACTGGTCCTCCTCCACAGGAATTTTGAGGGGGATTTGAAAATTTTGAGGGGGATTTAACTGAAATATATAATCACGTCTTTACACGTAAGTTTTAATGTTGCAATGATGTCACTTGTGATATGCATACTACAAGCCATAAATCACTTGCTTACACAATCCAAGCTGCTGGCTGGAAAAACCATCCTCTAGAAGATTTTTTCAAAAGTCAACAAATTTGACTATCACTGTTGTGAACGTGTAAGGCTTCCAAGAGTGGTGGACAGCTCATTAATATTCATAAACATTAATATTCCTAAAAAAATTGTAGATTATTTTGCATGCTACAATATTCAAACATAATGACAACAGCTAGCCATTTCCACTGTACCTTCAAGGGATTTTTTTCATTTTTAACTGAACTCTGTGCACTTAAACAAAGCAAGAAAAAATGTTAAGTAGTTATAAAAGAATGTATTGTAGCTTCTGATAAAATGCTGTACTTGTTTGTCCAGTTTTATCTGTGCTTATAGCTTCTCTAACCACTGTAAAGCTTGGATCAACATTGCTCTATACAAACCAATTAACTGTATTTTTCTAGTGACCTAGCTGGTAGACGCGCTTGTACTGTGGTCTTGTGCACAGACTCAGTAAAGTTAAAACGAACAAGTTAGGAGGGTGGAGTAGTCTGCAGTGTTTTGAATGCAGAGGTTCTCGATGTCAGTTTCGCTCCAATTGCTTTTTTTGTCAGTCATTTTAGAATGGGAAAATAACAAATAGAAAGGCTGGTTGTCACCGACAGTTAACTTTAGGGTTTATTTGCCAGAAAAATAAGTCAGTGTTTGTTCATTGAATTCAAAAACCTGACCCATTGACACCACAGCCTGCTTGTTACTTTCACTGCATGCAGTCCCGTCATAATACCATGCCATTCAATGAACTGAGCACGTTTATGTAACAGTAAAGTCCAATTTTGCGACTAGAATTATTTTTATAGTGTTATGGACATTCATACGCACAAAAACTTCAGTTTGTCTCCTTTTCTCAATCGTAGAGTAATAATGTGACAGGTTTACAGAGACGTTTTCTAGCTAGGACAGTGAACTTTTGTGAACGTAACTCTCAACTGGCTGACAGTCTTTCACATTAGGGGACACTTGCATTTAAAAAACAGAGCACTTTTAGCCCCCTTTCTGCACTGATAATATGCAATCTTAAGTAGTTCTATCAGATATTACATAACATCGAGTCAACAACTTCAATGATTGTCCGCAGGAGTAAAGTATATAACCTAACCTAACCTAACCTGTGACTCTTTATTTATTTTACACTCCATTACAAGGACGTATATCTCTCATACACACATGCTGTAATTAATTAGTCAACACATAGTACTGATCTTGTGATTGGCTAAAAGTCCAACACGTGACATTCCACAAAAGTGATATAACATGGTTCTATTTGCTCTGGCCCTCGGCTCTTGCCCGCTACGCGCTAGCCAGATTTGTAGACTTGGTTCAAGCCTGTGATTTGTGAAGTGTTAATGGGTTGAACGCGATGTGAGATTTGTATTCTGTTTTCATATGAAATGTGTGAGTGGGGTGAACGCGATGAGTGGGCCCGGGCATGAACGCTATTATACAGGGGAGTTTAACCAGTGAATCTGGCAAAAACTAAGTCCATACTGCGCTAACTCATAGGTAACTTAACGCGTTCGAGCCGCCAGAAAAACAGGTTTGTAAGGAGACACAAGAAAAACTTGCAAATTATCTCAATTTTTGAACATTCACCGACTTGAACCAAGTCAACCAAATCTGATGAGCACAGTTGCTAAAAGAACTACGTCTTTTCCTTTTGAGACTGTAAAAGACCGCTATAACAAAACCCATCAAGTTAGTTACAATTTTCATCATGAAAACATTTGGAAACCTGACACAAAGAAACAATTTCCCTTTCAGCTGCATCAATGTGAATGAAAAATGTCTTTCCATTTGCCCCTTGAGTGTAATAAATGTGACTTAATTTAATGTGTAATGAACAATACTTAACGTTGTTCTCAGGCTCAAAGAGACAACGGTATAAAGGAGTGGTCGTAACATTATATTTTACTTGAAAATTAAACGATTTCAGCTAAATCAGAGAAAATGCAAAACTAAAAGCGAAAACTGAAACATCAGTTTGAACTCTACGCAGCCATCACACATGCGCGTAATTACGTCATCTAAACTCCTCTCTTCACCAGCTGACAAATGAAGACGTGTGGAAACTATCGGATAGATACTGAGGACAGTTTTCAAAGGAGGAGACACATAAGGTCGTATTTCATAATTAATTTCCAATGAATTCAAAACTGGTTTAAACTTCCTTTGATTTCTGTTGGCCTGTTCATCACAAATTCTGGTTATCTTTATGACCAACACCCTGAAAATATGACGTATTTGTCCAGGCAGTGTGGTTTGTTCAAGTAGAGTGCTGTACTGACTTTCATTTTACATTGTGTTTATTTATTGCTTTATTTTAAACAGGCGTCTTCATATGTCAGCTTTGTTGTTATTTACTCTATGTAAGTGCATCAACAAAAAAATACAACAACAAGTGGACAACGGAGGCTGAGACCCTAAATACGACTCAAAGATACCCGAGATAGTTTTACAAACCGACCAAACTACCAATGCTCCTCCTTACGGGGAATTAATCTCTTCAAATAAAAAGGCGTGATTGAACGCAAAACACAAAGAAAAGCCGAAACAATCCTAAGCTTATATGAGCAGGACATAGGAGCCCAGAGTACAACCAGTAAACGTTGGCAACCATTATGCCATGTGATCTAATTCCTGCCGCTAAGCAACAACCCTCCTACGCGGGATAGTATTGTCTGAAAATTAGGGATTTTTCTATTTTCTTAACCGGGTAGGTAGTATGATTCGGTCTACTAGAGGTCCCCTTAGGTCGCCAACTGATGCAGACATTTAGTAACAACACAGGCGACCCAAGTATTACTGAGTTTTTCACACTGTTTTCTCTATCATTTTCTCTTCTTTCTTCATGCTCTGAATGATCGGAATAAATAAAATAAATATTGAGGTGTAATTTACGATGTTGCACTTTAGTTTGATCAGCAGTAAGACGCCAACAGCAACCAGTGGAGCGTCATCGACAGAGAGAAGAGCGTGGCGAGTACGGGAGCATTTGTTTTTACAGGGAGGGGGTCGGTTAAACTTAAGCTATAAACGAAATGCGAAAAATAATCCCCTCTAAATTAGATTTATAAAATTTGACACCCAACTCATCAATTGTAAAATGTGAAACCCCCCCCCCCAAAAAAAAAAAAAAAATCATCTTATTTGATTCATTAACCCTTTGCACCCTTAGGCCCTGGGGTAAAAAATAGTAACCATCAAAAGTGTTTGCAAGAAAATGGGTGATCCTCCCCACTTTTCGTACACAAAAAACAGTGACCCTCCCCCAGATGTCACAATCCATATCAATAATATCATAATTGACAAATAATTTTTCATTGGACCTTTGAACTGGTCTTTCAAACACCCTATTCTCATTATGTACATTTATTTATCAATTGTTAAACATTTATGAAAGCACAGATTTAGCTAGTTTTTCACTGTTAAAAAAATTATTCATAGTTGGAGATATCCCATGATTCATTTATGATTATGATTCGTATGTTTTGAGATTCCTCTTGGAAGTCTACCATGTCTTCCATGTGTACAGTATATTCTATATATGCTTAGTATAAGCTATACTATATGCGTATAGTTTTAGAAAGTGAAAACGTACTGGGAAGAGAATTTTGTTAATGGCGATACTGATGTAATGAAGGATGCACATTAGAAGATCCGACGCTCGCAGTTGCTGGACTGTGAGAGCGCCCTCGGGTGACATATCCGTACGTCTACTATGAGGTGTTATCAAGTGGTGAGACTTTATATTTAGTATACGATTTATATAAAAAAACTGAAGTCCTATGTTCTCCCGCGGAAAATTAATATTCTACCACATATAAATTCGCACGATCTATCGTTCTTTGGCAAATTCGAAGTTAATTAATCGGCAGATGTAACGATGCATAAGATCAGTAAATTCTACCACCCTGCTGGTGGATATCAAAGTTTTCCTTTTAAAGCGTTTCACGAGTATCTATCTGACTTTCTCGTCTTTTATCAATCTTTAAGTTTTACCTGGAGGAAAACAGACAAATGACATAGATAGACCACGATCCCCCATACCCACGTAGTGATTTTCCATTTCCGTACACTGTGAGTTTCGCGTTTTGCCCCATTTCTTCAATATCTGCTCCTTTTTGCTTTTCTCGACTGCCCTTGTCATCGGACCAGATAACATGTTTTGTTATTCTTAACCCACGATGAAAGATTTATAATAATGACAGAGTTCGCAACGGGGTTTGCTGAATGCCGAATACATTGTAGCCCTAGCTACGGCAGCAGATAAGGGGAAAATGCGATAAACAAATTTAACGATCTCGCTGTAGTCACTGTCGAAATCAAAGAATAAAAATGAAATTATAAGAAGTGGGAGACTGAAAAAGAAACTGAACTATCTTAACTTCATGCGTTCAGTGTTGAGCGTTTCAAATGGCTGGCCATATTACTAGACGTCGTAGTTTCAGAAGAGATGACCGAAGAAAAAATGCATGAAGTCGAACGGTGTGATTACAATTTGACAAAGGGGTATATCATACACGATAGACTGGAATATCCGTGGTTCGAGGCAGGGCCGTACCCTTTTTTAACCTTCATTTAGAGGAGGGTTGCACCTCAACAACGAATTGTACACGACGCTTGGCCCCAAATCGGGGTATAAGGTCACATCTGAATGACAAATCGGGCAGGGACGTGACGTCACTCCCATTCTTCTTGTTTTGTAAGGTGAGTTATTCAAATCTATACAATTAGTTTAACCTTTAAACTTCTACTGGAGGCACATACAGGGTATTCGCTTCGATATCTGGTCGGAATCAAAGTAAACTACCGTGACGCAAAAGTAAGTATTGTATTTTTCAAAGTGACTGGTTTTGTCAGCTTTGTGATAAAGCTGATCGAAATTTCTTTGGATTGGTTGGATGGAGGAGGTCATTCGTTCTTATTTAAGGTTTTTCCCCTCCCCGTTTACTTTCATTTTCTCCATGCTCTCGTTTTGTTCAACGAACAAATTGTCTGTCGTAAGTTGTCATATATATTACAATGTTTTGGCCTGGACACGGTTAACCATGGCCTGAACTTGATTATCTCGAATTGGTTGTAATGTGTCTGTGATATACTCTGTGGTGGTAAGCATTGTGTAAAAAGCATGCCTTTGTGTGTAAATGTTGGTATCGGCCAAAAGACTGAAAAGAGTAAATGAGTTGTGTTGACTGTTCACAAATTCGAAATTGCCATCAATAACAAGCAAATTAGAGGATACGTCCTTAAAAATCAGTGGCTGTCTTTCGTCGGTGTGTGCTGGACTACGTGCCGAATGGAATTAAACTGTGTTGATGGAATATAGTCTATTTTAGAACAGCTTATCGTTATTTATTAAAGGTCGAAGAGGATTTCTGGACGAATGCCACTCTTTTCAGACAGACGAGAAAGGTTACTCTGTTGCAGCTTGGTTGCCACAGCGTTTACATTTGTAAACGCTGTGGCAACCAAGGAAACTCTGAAAAATATATTACAGGTATTACAAAGAAAGACGTGTATGTTGTCATTACACAAACCCTACCAGCCCAAAAAAGCGTCAGAGTCGACCCTGAATGATTAGGAATAAAACTTGTGTGTGTGTATATATATATATATATATATATATATATATATATATATATATATATATATATATATATATATATATATATATATATATATATATATATATATATATATATATATATATATATATATATATATATATATTTAAGACGAGGGCTTTTCAAGTAATTTCACGACGCCTGAATAACAAGCTAGAGCATAGTAATAAATCTGGTAAAATGCTCCCGACAATGCAAACATGTGTGCTTGATTATTTGTTCAACAATTCAGTTACTAACGTTCTAAATCGCCAGAAATGACGACAAGTCGGCTGACAAAGCTGTGTAGTATGACAAAATACTTGAGCTACTTTGGACAAACAGAAACTATTAATCATGGCAACAGTTGAACAGAAAAAACAGCTCCATAGGGCGGCATTCATTCATCATTGCCGGGAGACGGACTGATTGTATGCCCAGTTGCACTGAGACGCCCATACGAGTCCCTTACTGACCTCGTGTCTTTGTGTGGGGTCACTTTTACAAGTAGCAGGCGCCAAGCGCGTACCATAATATGACAGTAAAATGTGTCCATTGTAACTCGATCCTCACCTTGCATTTATCCGCTACAGACCGAAATGCCAGTGAAGATTGACAGAAACAGGGACGAAATTAAGTGTGCCCGTGAGAAATGTGGTAAAGAAATTTTGTAAGTATAAGTTTGCGGACAAGTGCCGATCAGTGGGCACGCACCATTGTATAGGGATTCTTTTCCTACATCTGTATTGCTAACAAACTTTCTAGGTTTAAGTAATTTCCCGAAAACGCTGTTCGTGTGCATTACTCTTCAATCTTGCAAACATGAAGTATTTACTGGCAATTGCCGAGGTGATACTGTATGATTGGAATTTGCAAATTATTTGACTGTAAACTTTGTTTCGTCGTCGCCATCGCTGTTGTCGTCTTTATTATCACAATCAATGTCATTGTCATCACAGATACCTTTTCCACCATCATGTGGTCGTCGTTGGAGTCGCCGTTGTCGTCGTCATGATCATCATCATCATCATCATCATCATCATCATCACTACCAGGATATCCTTTACCACATTCACACCTTTCGTGATTGTCCTCGTTGTTGTAAATGCTGTTCCAGTCCTTGGCATCACAATAGACTATTTAACAAGATCACTTGAGATGTACGCGAAATCATTACAAAGCTTTTCCAGTACCCTAAAAATCATGTTGATGGTCGCATTATCAGAAGCAACATCCTGTTATCATGGGTCTAGCGTACATGGTTCATTGACTGTTACTAATATGTACCTTGTCTTTATTCTCAAGAGGCACAATAATCATCGCTCTTGAAAAAACATGGCACATTGGCTGTTTCTTGTGCTGCAAATGTAGAACAGAACTGAGAAACAAGAAATTCATTCTGGGAAAGGATAATCAAACATATTGTGAGAAAGACTACAAAAAATTCCAGGGAACGGATAAGTGTGAATGTTGCAAGGATCCAGTTGTAGGGGTCAGTATCCAACTCAGTAAGCCATTTTGTATCAGCCATTTAGCCATCATTAGGCATCACTAAACTAAAGTGCTAAATATTCAAATCTGAAACCATTGAATGGCAAGAAACCACTGCCTGGTATATCAGAATATTCATATAAATTCGCGGGTGATCATATCAGCGTATTTAAGCATCGCTTTGAGATGTAGTAGAAGATGGACCACAAAATTTCCTTCATAAAGCATTTCATATAGAGCGAATGGTATCTCTCTCTCTCTCTCTCTCTCTCTCTCTCTCTCTCTCTCTCTCTCTCTCTCTCTCTGCTGAAAGCAGGTGATCTTATTCGCTGGCGGGAAAGCGTGGCACCCCGAATGTTTCAAGTGTTATGGGTGCGGTGGGCGAATCGCAGGTAGTTCTTTCGCCGAAATGGATGGGCACCGGTACTGCAATGAGGGTGAGACAATCAGAACATATTATTTGTGTATGCAGGTCAAATCTGTTCAATTCTGACATTGGGGAAATTAATTTGGAGGTCGAATTTGAATGCATGCATTGGTTGAATGTAATATAATGTCTATGCTTCTTACTCAACCTCTGACTAAAACATCATGATATACTGTACGGTCCTGTCATCATAAGTAATGGATTAAACGTGCATACTAAATACGAAAAAGGCGGCTTCTTCCCATCGATTTTCATTCAGCTAAACACAGTGCAGTTCTACTAAAAATCAGTGACAAATCTCGGCCAACCTGTTAACTACAACGAGACTTCAATGAAGGAATTCGAAAATAGAATATTTTTTTTATTTTTCTGGTAGGCTAAAATCTGCTGTTTATTGAAATATACCCCTATTTCTATTTTCTATTTTCTTGACATCATTCGGCTAAACATTATTTCACCCTGAAATCAACAAATGACCGTCGAAATATGAGCAAATTTCATTATTTCATCGGTTAACATGACCATTTACTTGAAAACAGTTTCAATCTTGGATGTGCTTTCTTAGCTCTGTACATGTATTAAGAATACCACGTTCAGCGCGGTATCTTTACAGGCAAACTTTATAATGCAAATGGGAATTACGGACCGATTGTAAACTGTCAGGGTTACATCCATATCCTATCTTTTCAATCGACATCTATTCATTGTTGTATATTACGTATAGTTCAGTTTTGTTGATGTTGCTATAATTACACAAATAGCTTTCAAAATTTGTAAAATGCAACTCCCCCGTACTGTCCTTTGAATGATTGTCTGACCACCATGCAGTGTTGTAAAACTAAAACCGCTGCTATCCACCGATCGTCCCCGGTCGAAAAATGAAACCTCCATAAGTTGGAATCACATGTGCAAATTTTTAATTTCTAATTTCGATTTGCTGTCAATATTGCACAACTAGAGATTTCGTCATAACGTCGCTATTCGCACTCGGGAAGCCAAATGCAATTTAACATTTTACTCAATTTGTAATTTTATTTGCTTTTATTGATTAAAAATAAGAGCGACTGATAAAGATACCGCGCTGAACGTGTTAGTCTTAATTCAGAAATACAGCCCCGGGACTTATCAACAGTTACAGAATGAGAAATTCTATCAAGATATCAACTTTTTCTTTCTGTTCTTTTTCGAAGCGAGCTCAGACATATTTTATCCACCTTTCTTTCAGCATACATAAGATGCTGACTTCTATGTAGACTCTGACCACTTTTAACCCATTAAAAACGTAGAAGTCACTAAAGGCTGCTGCTCGCTGATAGAATCATGATTGAAGGAGGAACTTCACAGGATGAATCAGACACAGACACATTAATATTGCGTGCAAGAAGTTTTGTCGTGACACTACAACACTTAAACTCTGATACTGTTGACAAATAGATATTCTAAGAATTCAATATTGTTTCGCCCTGTGAACAGACTGTCGGCAGAAGATACCTAAGGTAGGAGAGGAAAAGTCAGAGAAAGGCAAGAAGAAAGCCCAACCGACCGAATTACTAAAACGCCCTGGGCGCATTGTTGTCTTTAAATGCGAGGTAAAGAGACAGGAGTGCACCGAAAAAAGTTGACTAGTTTAGTGGCTTTTATTTATAAAAGAGAATGTTTACGCAACTGTACAATTACAAGTACAATTGATGCGAGACTTTAATATATTGCAAATTCCGCGGCCTACTCTGGTCGATGGATATCTCCTAAAATAAATGTGCCTGTGTGTTTTAATTTCCAAATGGCGTTCATGACCTTTCTTTCCCATGGATTTGTTTTGTGTCTTTTTATCTAGACTGTTCATCTTTTGCTGCTTGTCTGACAAAATCGACGTTTTTCTTTTGTCTTAAGGAATGTCAAAGTTCACGGAAGAAAAGGTATTTTGTCAGGAGGGATGGCAAACTTCATTGTGCGAAGTGCAAGAGGGAGAGGGCAAAACGAGATGAACCGAACCAGAATACCTCGTTTAGTGCAGGGAGAGGAAATCACTCCGGTGGAAAGACGCTAAGCTTACCGAATATTCGTCGACCGCGTACCGTGGGTGAATTCCGCAAAAGTTCAAATATGTAGAACAAAACAAATTTTCTAAAGATTACCTAAAAACCTGTGTGAAATACAATCATTAATTACACGTAGCAAGGCTTGAATATAATTAGATGTTAATATTTGTCATACTTTAATATGTATAAATTCGTAATTCATGTATCTCGAAGAATTATAAGATCATACCAGTATATTCATAGCGCAAATACAGCAATACAGTATGATTGGTCCAGACGCGAACATAACCGTGCTATATTGGTGATAAGCACCGTTGGAACACGTGTTAAATCTCAGCTAGAGAAAAATCCCTCTTTTGACGTTTCACGCCAGAATCTCAATATACTGTTATGATATAAAAGCAATAAATCACGTCAGCAACGGGTATACCACTCGGTTTTGACCAGTTCCTTCATATATGCACTCGTTTTGCTTCTGCAAACTCGTCAAATCATATGGCGGCCATACCTGCTATTTGTCCAGAGAAAAGGTTAAAGGAAACCGTCGACGGAACCTGTGCGAGCTTCTGATTTACAAACAATGTATTTCGTGCACGATATCTAGATGCATCGCATCATCATAGCTGCAACATTTTCATTATATGATGTAGATTATGACAGACATGTTTTAACTTTCATGAATCACCATCGTACATTAAATAGTTTTTACATTGGTCGTATTGGTCCCATACGACCTTTGAGCGCAGTTCCGACGACTGTATCCCTTTAATTGTAATTTATTTTAAATTATTTGACAAAGGCAACATGTGTTTATGGTGTTAGAGAACGTTGACAAAAACATCTTTTAAGGGACTGGACATAAATTACAGGGGGGGTGGGCCGGTGTTTTTGGAAAAACAGCTGCGTAAAAAATAGTGACCCTTCAAAAGTTCATGCACAAAAATTAGTGACCCTCCCCCTTATCCGTGCATGAAAATAAGTGACCCTCCCCTGTTACTCAATACCCCCAAAAAAAACCCGCAATGTGTTAAAGACCCCCTTCTGACTTGCTATACTTTTTAAGTCGCCCTCCCGAAAGGAAGGCAAAATGTGGCCGATATAACGCGTTGTCCAAGAAATATCAAATCATATGTGTGTGATAATTCATGTAAATGTACTTTGCTTGAAGTGGCAGGTAAAAAGTGCATGCCTGTACAAAAAAATGTATTTTTAGATTTTATCGATAATGTTGATTCACTATACATGTAGTCGACTATAAGAAAACTACGAACGTGTATTTTCCAGTATAAAACTAGCTATATCTGTTCATATACAGATGTTTAATAACTGATATAGATATACTTGATTAGCATGGGTTGTTTACAAGTGCACATGTGAACAAGATATTTGATTTTGGAATTTCTGTCAAAATGTTGATCCACTATACATGGGAGTCTATGACAAAACTATACATGGGAGTCTATGACAACACTGTCAAAAAATTTTCAGAATTAAAAATTTGCACTATTTGTGCATATATGGGCCCTCAATAATTGACATAATTGTGCTTGATTAGAAGAGGGTGGTAAAATGTGCATCTGTGTACAATAACTTTGTTTTTGGAATTTCGCATAAAATGTTGATCCACTATACATGGGAGTCTATGACAAAACTGTAAAAAAAATTTTCAGAATTAAAAATATGCACTATTTGTGTATATATGACCCTGAATAATTGACATAATTGTGCTTGATTAGAAGAGGGTGGTAACACGTGCATCTGTGTACAATAACTTTGTTTTTGGAATTTCGCATGAAATGTGGATCCATTATACATTGTAGTCTATGAAGAAACTATGAATAATTTTTTTTAAATACAAAACTTGGCAAATCTGTGTATTTATGTATGCTTGATTATTGATATTTATGTTCTTGATTAGACTAGAGTAGTTACAAGTCCATGTGTGTGTAAGAAATTTGATTTTGGAATTTCACCGAAATGTTGATTCACTAAACATGTCAGTCTATGGTGAAACCCTATGAATAATTTTTTTCCAATACAAAAATAGGTAAATCTGTGCATTTATGTACACTGAATTATTGGTACTAATGTTCATGATAGACTAGAGTGGTTTCAAGTCAATGGTTGTGCAAGAAATTTGATTTTGCCATATCACTTAAATGTCGATTCACTATACATGGCAGTCTATGATGAAACTATGAATATTTTTTTCCAATAAAAAAATAGGAAAATCTGTGCATTTATGTACACTTGATTATTGGTATTAATGTTCATGATTAGACTAGAGTAGTTTCAAGTCAATGGGTGTGCAAGAAATTTGATTTTGGAATTTCACCAAAATGTTGATTCACTATACATTGTAGGCTATGAGGAAACTACAAATAACTCATAGGTTATCTGATCCTAAATTGTTATTCAAAAGTTGTTCGACCTGAAGCTTCCAGTTGTTATTGATGACACTATGCACTATTCTGAACAGTTTGTATTCTGTCAATGTCCTCAAAAAATTAAAAAATGTACATACAGCGACATGAACTTTTGACACCGACCTATACCCAATGTAGTGTTGTCAATGGGAGAATGATGTCAAATAAGTAATCTCCCAAATTGTTATTTAAAGAGTTATTATAGGGGACAGTTATGCACAATAGTGTTGAATAAGTAGAAATCATGACAACTTAAATCAATGTGGCTGCTTGGATCATCAATACATTGTTTATTATACCTGAAATTTGCGCCCGAAGGGCGCGCCGAAAATGGTAATGGCAGAAAATGAAAGTGCCAGGAGGTATTTTTTCTTTTTTCAGTATTCCATAACGTGCACATGCAATTTCAGCTTTGATGCATGAAAAAAGGTGACCCTCCCCATAGGCTTGCACAAAATTTTATGACCCTTCAAAAATGCTTGCGCGAAAAATGGCGACCCACCCCCAAAAAACACCGGCCCACCCCCCCCCCCTGTAATTTGTGTCCAGTCCCTAATTACACTAAAAATACGGAGAACAATGTATGAACAATATGGAGAAAAATATCGACTGTAGCATCAATCTCATATATTTTAAAAATTACGGTTAGTGTCAGTCAGCAGTGAGTTACCAATCCTGGAATATCAAACATAAGGAGTTAAATTCAATTTATATCAAGAGTAGACATCAATGTTGCAGATGAGATTGCCTTTAGTTGCTCGTCTTCTCTCTTAAGAGAGAAAGGGTGAATGAAGTCAGCCAGTCAAAGGTTAGAGTAGTAGGTACGAAAATGGATGGCCATATTGCAAACAAGTAAGAAAAAATTGAATTTAGGTTTAGATTTTTTCAATTTTCTGTGTCTTTTTAGGCCTATTGAGAGAGTGAATTTAATTTTATACACTGTACAATTAGAGTTCGATATATCTAATCAAGCCACGTTTTTAATGTAGAACGCACCTCCGGGACAGATATTCTGACTCTCAAATTTCTACAATTCTTTTATGGTCTACCACTTGTTGGGGCTCATTTTCAAGCTCTTGGAGAAAAAAACTTTCACCGTTTTAGTTTTTCGAAAATCCAATGTATAATTTTCCCCATAGAGTTAACACAGAGATGGCGGTCATTTTTGAATTTCAAATATCGCAAAATGTTTGGCAATTTGTTTTGCTAGTTCCAAATTTTTAACAATGACCCCATTTTTATTGTTGATTTGGTATGAGAATGGTTGAAAGTAGTTTTCTTGAGGAAATTTTGAGCAAAAGTTTAAATCTTTCAGTTTCGAGGCGAATACTACCTTAACGTGACTTATTTCATTTATTTAAACCATCACTACCACTGCAAAGATAAATAATATGATGATATGATGTCTGGTATCGACTGCAAATAAATTCGCTATGTATTTGAAGGTTATGTTTGACTTTCGTCATATGCTGGAATGAGTTCACTGTTGATCTGTTTTAATGGTACACTGTATTTTGAGATATTTGAAATAAAAGTTATGTATTCATACATTGACGGCAACAAGATAAATTATTTGTTGTTATGCACAAAGCTTCCAATCACTGAAATACATAAAAAAAGATTCTACCTTGATTTATCCTTCTAACAGACTAAATTAGACTAGAGATTTCTTTTAATTGATGCTTTGTTATGCAATGAAATGTTCGTGTCACCTGCGTCAGCCTGTTCTATTTGTCACTGAAAGGCATGATTTGCCACTCGGATAGTCTCGCCTGATATATAAATGCACAGATTTCAGAATGATGTTGTTACAATTTCAATATGACCTTCGCTCACAAAATAATGATAATCTGTTCAGTCATTTCGTGTGAGTTCAGTGATGTCGTTGTCTCATCATTCATAGATTCCCTGATATATGAACTTTATCTTTCTATAAAGACATCACAACAGTAAGGGTCTTTCAACAAAGAGGATTGTAAACTCAATTATGCGAAATACAAGATAGTAGAGTATGGCACGCCAAAGCGGAATACCCCGTGTAATAGAAATAATCTTTCCGCCATTTCCATGCTCTGCTGCCCAGCACCATGCCTTTAGATCTTGTAGAGCAAAGCCATAAACATTTGACGGTGGAGAGGCAGTACGCTTACCTTGTATTCTTCAAAATCGAGCTTCCCAGCATAGCCTCACCAACAAGCACAGCATGGAATCACCGCACAAATCAAATTTTAATTGTGTGCCTGCATAAAATTCACTACAAAGCACTAGATACTATGGAGTAGGAACATCCCAGAGATCAACTTTCACTGTATCAAATTTCATCTGCTGTCTACGGTAAGATAAAATGTGGTACTTTAAGGGAGCGTTCAGTTTTTACGGCCTGGGGGGGGCCGGCAAAATCTTGTCGCCGGTGTTCAAAAAAATATAGACCCCCCCTGCATTTTTTGTGAAAAAATGATGACCCCCCCTTTGTCAGACGAAAAAAATTGATGACCCCCCCCCCTGAAAAATAACCAAAACCCATATGTCAAATTTACCCGCATGGTTTGGATTTGAACTCTGGTACGCGGCGCACTTTATTCGATGCCAGTGCACAAACTTCTCAGCCACATCCATTGAAACGTCTGTTAATTAGGACGACTGTAAGGCAATTTTTAACTTCATTTCCATAGACAACTCATGTCCATGGACATTGTATAAAGTAAACTTTATCGGAGTGGTTCGCCAAAGGCAGCCCTCCGGTTAAGAGGGTAATGGGCCATTACGTAAAGTCAACTTTATTCTAGTGGGCCACCAAAGGTGGCACGCCGGTAAAGAGGGTCGATCATGGCTATTGCATAAAGTAGACTTTACTGGACAGGGCCGCTGAAGGCGCGCAGCCATTACCATTATTCAGTGCGTGATCCCAGGGGTCCCTCAAAAATGTTTCTAATACAAGCCGCGGCTTCAATTGGGAATTTTACAGTAAGATTGCCGTGGGGTATTACATAAAGTCAATTTATTGTAGTGGGCCGCCGGAGGCAGCCCGCCGGTAAAGAGGGTCAATCATGGCCATTGCACGAAGTAAACCTAATTGGAGTGGGCCGCCAAAGGCGTCTGCCCTTAAGAGGGTCATGGGTAATACATAATGTATATTTATTGTAGTGGGCCGCCGAAGGCGGCCCGCCGGTAAAGAGGGTCAATCATGGCCATTGCATGAAGTAAACCTAATTGGAGTGGGCCACCAAAGGCGTCTGCCCGTTAAGAGGGTCATGGGTAATACATAATGTATATTTATTGTAGTGGGCCCGGCCGAAGGCGGCCCGCCGGTAAAGAGGGTCGATCATGGCCATGGCATAAAGTGAACTTAATTGTAGGTATTATGTTTTTGAAAATGTGGTGACCCCCCCTTTCCTACCAGTGAAAAAGCGATGACCCCCCTTTGCGGATTCCAAAATTATGATGACCCCCCCCCCCCTGGATTTTGCCGGGCCCCCCCCCGGCCGTAAAAACTGAACGGTACCTAATATCTTGTTATTTTCACTTTCCCTTCGTTCGATTTCGTATCATAATTCGCCATCCCTTACTTTGCACACACAATCTGGTCTAGCTGCTGAAGAGCGGTAAGATATCTTAAAACACCGGACAGTGCTGAAAATTAAAAAAAACGTGATGTGAAATGATCAAAATATATACAACAAACTGCCATGTATCTGTCACTAGAGGCCTCACTGTAATTGAGGCCTTGATAATTGCTTTAACGAGAAAAAATAGAAATTTCTAAATTGCATGGGGGAGGGACAGAAGTTGTCTCCTCTTAATTTTGCCTTGGGATGTGATTTTGACGGAATTTATGTTTATATTCACCTTACAAGGTTCCCAGGGCCTCCAGGGCAGGGGGTGTTGATCAGTATTTCGCTAAAGTATTGAGGACTTCAAAACGAGACCCTTTATAGAATAGAAACGATAGGAGGTACAAGGTACAAGAATACGGA
The DNA here is from genome assembly GCF_041260155.1 of Ptychodera flava. Classification (NCBI taxonomy): domain Eukaryota; kingdom Metazoa; phylum Hemichordata; class Enteropneusta; family Ptychoderidae; genus Ptychodera; species Ptychodera flava. Next base: position 7,095,886 of record NC_091933.1, on the reverse strand, counting down.
CACTCTGACAAAGCCGGTAAATTCCATTCTTTACAAGGTAACACATTACAGGCTAACGTATATGGATTGCAAAGAAGGCGTGACATGTCCTGACCTGAGTAGATGTTCTACTCTGTGAATATATTGTGAACTTCCCCCTACAAAAGCGGCGCCTTCTACTGCCTGTCATTTCAAGATTTGGTCGGCCAGGTCCTGGTCACCGCCACGAAGAAAAGGTTAGAACTTTGTTATTGTAAATTTCAATGCATTAATTCAGGTCTATACATATCAAACATCGTGGCTTATTACACACGAGAGTCACGTTTGTGCATATTTTATGATACCTGGTCCTTGTTTAATTTATATTTAGGGCGTCGCAGACATTTGATGCTAACACTGAAAGCCCCATTAGTTCAGGCCGTTTGAAGCTAATTTCTTGTTCTCCTCACGAAATTATAAGTACCCAACTTATCAATACAGCCTGAAAGTGTGTTCTGTTTACTGTAATTGACAACTATTTCTAGTCAAGACAAAAATGTTGTCAAAAGTTACTGTACAGGTTTTGCCCCTTTAAGTTTTGAAGATCAGTAGGTCACGAGAACTCAAGGAAATCTCGATTTATCAGTCATCAGACTGATATATTTAGATTAATTTTTAACTGTTAGGATAGACATGTCTAAATTGCTGTACACACTGGCAAACTAGCAACGTTATATTAGGAATTTAACCTGCACAGCGTTAAGGCTTGTCCATAAAACTGACAGACACAGACGCTCACATATATATCAGAGATACTGCGAAAGGACGAGTTTATCGTTGACACATAGCCACTGGTCGTCTAAAAAGTGCCAACTTAAAAAGTCTTAAAAAGTGCTACTTTGTCAATGATACGTCAGCTGCAGACGTGCCGAGAACACTAATCTGGAGAAAGCAATCGTCACCTTTGACCTAAATATTCAATTGCATATTGAGTTTAGCGAGCGACAGCAACAAACAGTCCCGTGGGCGACATTCAGTGCTTGTTGCCGTGATAGGAGTCAACGCTGGATTATACACAAACAGAAGAATTTCAGCGTACCCTACTATGAAAGAAAATGTAGCAAGCGTATCGGCAGCTCCATCGCCTGGACCTTAGACTTGCATCAGAATATCTGAGGCAAACCTATAACCATGATCTTTAATATCTCACTGTCATCATCTAATGTTATCCCAGTTTTAAACAAGGGGAGATTGTCATAATGTTGAGAACCATCGTCTGACAACCTTGTTGTCGCTCATTTTTAGCAACATATTTTGAAAAGATTATTTAAGCAAAAACTTCGTTTTTAAATATGTCCAGGGTACTCTTATCTTTGAGCAGCACGGTTTTATTAGAATAGAGACACTATTTCTTAGCTCATTTCATGTGTCGACCATCTCTCAAAAGCACTTTTTTCAGAACAACAGGATGACATGATTTACCTATAGATATGGTAAGCCTTTTGATTTTTTGATCCTGTGTCTCACAATAGCTTTTGGCCCGCTGTTGCTTTGGTCTATATCTTTAATCTCCAAGGCAGATCTCAGAGAGTAGTCTTAAACGATAAACAATCTTCGTGGAAGTCAATTTTCCCTGGTGTTCCACATGGATCGCTAATTGGCTCTATTCTCTTTAATTTGTATACGAATGACGCGTCTACTATTATTTCTCACTCAACCCTGTCTATCTACACAGACTTCACAACAATGTTTATATGTCTTGATATTTGTAAATTCATTCAGCAGGATTTACACAAAATTTCAAATTGGTGTTTTAGAGTGAAACTGAATTTACGGTAAATGTTTCTAAATGTTTTATCGTAGCCTTCACTGACAAAAAGTATTATTTGACTATTCACTTAATTGTTGTATGTTACAACGCATGTCTTCGGTCAAAGATTTTGGTATAACCTGACGTCAAATTTAAATTTCAAACCCCACATTAATTTCACTGTCAGCAAATCTTACAAATTTCTGTGCCTCCTAAAGCGCACCTGTAAATCCTTCTTACTGTAGAGGCTCTGCAGACTCTGTACGTTTCTTTGGTTTGCTTAAACCCTGAATATGCCTCCCCTGTCTTGTCGCCGAATTAAAAGTATCTTATCGAAAAGCTTAAAAAATTTCCAAAGAAATCTATTAAATTTTTAAGTTTTAAACAAAATATATCTTGTGATTCAGAGCAGTATGACCAGTCATGTAAATATGTTCACCTACCATGTTTCCGTTCAGATCGCAAGGTGGCCGACGCTTAAGTTTGTTTTTTTCTAGGTTTTGGGGTTTGGGGTTTTTTGTTTGGTTTTTTTTGGTTTCGTTTTATTTTTTGGGTTTTTTTTTTTTTTTGTACATAAGTTTGTATACTCCAAGGTACCAGAAGGGGTCAATTACAACTTTCCAATGAGGACCCTTCATTCAGCAGCTTTCAAACGAGATCTCGTTTAAATGTCAGGAAGTTTTCCTTCCAAGATCAATATCTTCTTATAATATCCAGTGTTAATAATTTATTTACATCTCATAAACAGGTCTACCTTCTCTCAGGCTGTCAAAGATTTATTGTATAGGCAATGTTTTTTTATTTATTATTTGTTTTTGATACATATTGATAATGCCTTTTTCCTGTCAGACCTGTGGGTAAGTTAGCATTTTGCTTATTGGATCAGAATAAATAAAATAAAAAGAAAAAGAAAACTGTCAGAGAAGAGAAATGATATCATTTTGGTAACTCCGATGTGATGTAACATCTTCCCTACAGTCAAAATGCCGAAATGTCAGAGTCAAGATTGCGGGAAAGAGATTTAGTGAGTACAAGTGATCTATCTAGAGGGGTGTTAAATACATGTAACATTGCATGATGGCCATGTTCAATGTCAACCATCGTGTCACCGCCGTCTTGATAATCATCGTCAACAGAAGCATTACGTACGCCATCACATCACCCTGATAAACGTAATCGCCACAATCATTTTTCCACTCACTGTATCATTTATCATCGTCGATAATAGTGTACACTATTTAATTGTTGCCAACATCGTCATCATTATCATCTTCGTGTTCGTTTTCGTCAAGCAAAAAATGAATGTTCAATATCACAGTAACTGACATATACAAAACAAATAAGAAATATGATTACGTTTTCCGATAACATAAGCAGTAAGGTAGACGACCGGTGTTTGTGAAGCAACGCCCTGTGTGTTATCAGTTTCAATCCTTACTTTAATTCAGACAAACCGCGTTTATTTTTGTCGCTCCGCAGTGGCACTGTTATAACTGCAGTGAAGAAGAAATGGCACCCCGAGTGTTTTAAGTGTACCGAGTGCAAGCAAAAGCTGAGAGGCAAGACGTTCTTCAAAGATGCAAAAGAAAACCCACTGTGCGAAAAAGACTATGAGGAACATGCGGCACCGAAGTGTAAAGAGTGTAAGAAACCAGTTATAGGGGTGAGTAATCCGTAACCAATCCATTATAAAGTATGGTTTAGCAACAAAAGAGGTTGATATCGAAATTAAGGAACTAATATAACGGATAACGGCAGTTATGTGGGTAATTGTTAACATCGGTGCCGCTAATTTAACTCCAGTTTCTCTCATATCCTTTCTAAAAAGTGTACGCTGTTATCTGTTGACATGTTCTGAACAGGTAAATCTCTCTCTCTCTCTCTCTCTCTCTCTCTCTCTCTCTCTCTCTCTCTCTCTCTCTCTCTCGCTCTCTCTCTCTCTCTCTCTCTCTCTCGCTCTCTCTCGCTCTCTCTCTCTCTCTCTCTCTCTCTCTCTCTCTCTCTCTCTCTCTCTCTCTCTCTCTAGGAGATCGTGTCAGCTCTTGATAAGGAATGGCACCCTGAGTGTTTCGTATGTGCATTTCACAAGTGTAAGAAGCAATTGAAGAAGGAACCTTTCAAAGCTAAAGATAACCAGCCATACTGCAAAGAGCGTGAGTAGAAATGTTATTTAACAGAGCTGATAAAAGAACCTTATCATGAGCCGTTCTTTTTCAATGTCGTGGCAATGCGACAAACAAAGTTTTATTTGATATCACTATTATATTTTCATATGGCACGACTATTTTCATTTAATTTATCCATTCGTCTCCATTCTCCATTGAGATCAGCTTCCACATTATGCTTTGACACTAGGCTGCATTCACAAACACCGTTGGGGGAGATTTCAGGGAGGACTTGAAAATAATAAAACACACCAGGGGGGTCTGAAAAAAATTGACGCTGCAAAGGGAGACTTGAAAACTTGTCGAATATCAAATTCCTTTATAAATACCTTCTGGCACTTTCATTTCCTGCCATTTCCGTTTTCGGCGCTCCCTTCGGGTGCAAATTTAGGGTATATTAAAAAATTTGCTGATGATTCAAGCAGCCTCATTGAGGCAAAAAATATTTAGTTTGTGATGATTTCTACTTACTCAACCCCTCTGTTGTGCAAAACTGTCCTCTATAATGACTAAAATAATGACTAAAATGAGTATAATGTCTAAACGTTTCAACTTAACCTTTCAATAACAATTTTAGAGATAACTTATATGATATGATTCTCCCATTGACAATACATTGGGTATAGGTCAGTCTAAAACGTTCATGTCGCCATATGTACATTTTTATGAGGACTTTGACAGAATACGAGCTATTTAGAATACTGCATACAAACTATTTAGAATAGTGTATAGTGTCATCATAACAACTGGAAGTTTCAGGTCAAACAACCTTTGCCTTTGAATAACAAACAATTTGGGAGCTGATAACAATGCATTATTTGTAGTTTCTTCATAGCATGTAAAATGTATAGTGAATCAACATTTTAAGTGAAATTCCAAAATAAAATTTCTTTCGCACACATGCACTTGCATCCACCTTAGTCTAAACAAGTACATTAATATCAATAATCAAGTATACATAAATACATAGATTTAGCTAGTTTTATATTTAAAAAAATATTCATAATTTCCTCATAGAATACAATGTATAGTGGATCAACATTTCGGTAAAATTACAAAATCAAATTTTCTGAACATACATGGACTTGTAACCACCCTTTTCTAATCAATTACATTAATATCAATAATCAAATATATATAAATACACAGATTTTCCGAGTTTTTATTTTAAAAAAATTATTCATAGTGTTCCTAATAGACTAAAATGTGTAGTGGATCAACATTTTCAGCGAATTTCGAAAATCAAATTTCTTTTACACATATGTACATGTAACCACCCAATGTTAATCAAGTACATTTATATCAGTTATCAAACTTGTATAGATGAACAGATATTGCTAGTTTTATATTGAAAAATACGCGTTCATAGTTTTCTCATAGACTACCATGAACAGTGAATCAACATTATCGATGGAATCTAAAAATCAAATTTTTTGTATACACATGCACTTTTTACCTGACACTTCAAGCAAAGTACATTTTCTTTTAATACATGAATTATCAAAAACATATAAATGTAGCGATATAGCTTGTTTTTATGGGGAAAATGTTAATGGTTTGCTCAATAGACTCCCGTGTATTATGATTTGATATTTTTGGACGAAGCACTATATCGGCCACATTTTGCCTTCCTTTGAGGGGACTTCAAAATTATAGCAAGTCAGAAGGGGGGACTTGAACACATTGCGGGTTTGTTAGGAGCGTATTTGAAAACATCTGAGAACTTGTTTTGGAATCCCCCTCCAGAGGTGTGAACGCAGCCTTAACATACTAAAACTAAAGAAGGCACTGAACCTTGCCTATGTTATTACGGCGATTCCAAAAGGTGTGAGGGTTTTGAAAGAAATTAAAATGTTAGCTTGGTTAACCACACCACATCTGTCCCGATAAGTCAAATTCAGTTGACAAGAAGATTCAATTATAATTATCCATTCAGACATCAGGAGTCGTCCTTGCAATATCATGGCTTATAGGAGTATCTTTATGTTGCAGGCGACGGCGGTAATTTTTAGTCCCCACGGACACCGTCCGGGGGGACTTATAGGTTTGGTCATGTCCGTGCGTGTGTGCGTCAATCCGTGCGTCCGTCCGTGCGTCGGTCCGTCCGTTCACGCAGATATCTCAGACATGCCCAGGTCAATTTCTTTCAAACTTTGCACAAGGATAGTACCCTACCCCATACAGATGCACGTCGATTTGTTTCACAATGCGATCAAATTTGGCCGTGTTAGAGGACCTTTTAGTTTTCACCTCCATAGACTCCCATGTATAAGGCAGTCTCCATAGACTTCCATGTATAAGGCCAAGAAAAATAAAAATTTAGTTTCTCATCGTATTCATATTGCAAAAAGGATGCAGTGACACAGTTTTTAGTCTTAGCAACACAATTTTTTTGACAAAATGTCACATGACGTCGGTGAACTTTGACCTCAGGTATACATATTTGTCCATAACTCAGTAACCACAAGTGCTACACCCTTCATATATGGTACGATGGGAGACCTTATGATGCTTCATACTGTACCTCATTAATTATGCATATATCTAATTCTGAGCAAACCCATAGAGCTGGATGTCTGATTTTTGGTATATAGGGATAACTATAGGATAGAAATTTTTTGACCAAATGTCATGTGACCTCGATGAACGTTGACCTGAAATATACGTTTATGTCGATAAATACGTAACCACAAGTGCTATGTCCTTTATATCTAGTAGGGTGGGAGACCTTATGACAACACACGCTTTACCTCATTAATTATGCACACATCTAATTCTGGGCAAGGGAATAGAGCTAGAGGTCTGATTTTTGGCATATAGGGATTAATTAGCAATACAATTTTTATCAAAATGTCACGTGACCGTATGACCATTTGACCTTGATTATACATATATATGCATAACTCATGATTGCAGAATTTTTAATCATACATAGACCCATTTTTTGAACAGGACTCTATCCTCTCTGAGGACTGGTCATCAAAGTACCCATGAATAAGTGGGGACTGTGTCATCATCGATGACTTGTTATACATGTTATTGAACGTAATCCATTTCGATTTCAAATTATACTTATTTCAATACTTTTGCCTCTAGCCCATAGTACAATTCAAAATACAATACTTGTGTTCGAACATTGATACGAAAAGAATAAATAAATTACGAAATCTTGAAATTTTAGGACCGAAAAGATACATTTCTGACACTGGTTCATGTCTCTCTTGACATTTGAAAGCGACAAGAAAACAAATTAAGCAAAACACTCAATACATGGAGACTCAAACTCAAGGCTTGATAAATATCAATCGGATTCTATGATAAATCGGCAGGTAGAAGATCTTAAACAACAAAATGATGCTGATCTAACTCAGACTTAAGGGAAATCTTAAATGCACTAAAATCATCTAAATTTCTCTATATAACAAATCTGAGTTTCATGACTGTATAAAGCTTTCAACCGAAGTTTTATTATCAACACCTTGATTCAACAACACGAAGCCGAATCCACATTACAACAGCAATTCCCTTAGATTTAAAGCTCAAGATTTATTATTGCTTTCAGCTTCATTGTTTTCATATTTGAAAGATCATTACAAAAAGATCTCAATTTCAAATTTTTAACCAATAATAACTAATCTACTCATATCTCAAACAATAAAAAGGTTTACTGCAAAGTTCGCCTTAGACAACAGGAACTCAGACGTATTTGTATTCATACCAAATAAATATTTACAAAATTTACGATGTACTCCTTCAACATTTTCTGCCCTATGAACGCCTTATATTTTATTTTAATACATTAAAATCAGCAGAATTTTATAGTCAACTATCATCAAATATCTGTGGTATTCCTTAAGAAAATTAGTATGACAAAACGTGATGTCAATTGAAGTAATAAATTTAAGCTTTTTCATGTTTGATCCCTTTCGACTTTCAGACTATGAGAAGCTATTCCAAGAAAAGCCAAAGGACTGCAAAGGTTGCACTAAGAAGATTGATGACTCTAAATGGATCGAAGCAATGGGATTCTCCTGGCACAGTAAATGCTTTGTTTGTCAGGTGGGGACAGATTTTGACATTTTATGCGGTAGTGCAGGCTTCAAGTTGCGATCACTGTTGCTAATGCTGACAAGGGTCTAGCTACGTTTGCGCGCCAACTCTGCATTATTTCTGGTCAAATCTATGAGGATATTAGATTTGGTGCAATAGATTTTCTAATGCTTCAAGATACCCTTCTGGGCGAACGTCCGACGCGCACGTAATTTTGAAATTTATATAAGAACTATATCTACCCTGTTTAGGACCTACCCTTTGATAGGTCACATCGTGCCATTTGTGCATGAAAATGGTGTCCAGTTTCCGTGTCTATCCAACGATCTGAGCCCGGAAGCCGTAGTGAAAGGGGAACGATAATATGGTCATATTGACTGGCTATGAGGGTAAGTAACAGCGTACGTTTGTTGCGCGTCACAGGGCCTAAGTGTCGCCAGAAGACAGTCTGATTTACAAGGCTGTAGGACGAGAGAAACCGATGTTTCGGGTGGCTCTTATCAGGCCCAAGAGAAAACAAACGTCTGTTGTTACTTCCTCCAATTTACTCACCAAAAGTTACTATCACTCGTCTTATTCACAGACGACACTGCCATCTACGCGGTCTAGATTGTGCGCGTGCGTAAATGACACTATAAAACTTTCGAATTCCCAGTCAACAGTTTTCCCGAACTGTTAACAGGATAACAGTTTTGGAAACTGTTTACTCGTTACTTGTTCTTTGCATGTATCAACGTCAAAATGATGCATACCACGTGACCGTCAAGTAACGAATCATAACAGAGAGTTTGGACGAGGTGCATCACATGTAACATTGTACTTGATGCCTTTTCACATCTATCATTATCAGATTGATATCTCATTCATATTGACTGTCTGAAAACTTACTGGTTTATTCCTCTTTGTGTCAAGACATATCAATGCTAAGAAATGTCAAGTCCTTCGATGAGAATTTCTGCCATCTTTTGACCATTCAGTCCACCGCTTCCTTGTACAGACCACGGTAACTCATGTTTTTGTTTTGTTTTGTTTGTTTTTTAGGGTTGCAAAACAGCATTCGATTCAGGGAGCTCCTTCGTCAAGCAGGACGACAAAGCATACCACAAGAAATGCATCGAAAGCTTGTAAATCGCTAGTTCGCTGTCTGACTTGAGGCGTCTATACATTCAAGATGTTATAAATCGATTGCGGATCCTTTTAGGAAATAGTCACCGTGATATTTGAAATCTTCAATCTTCATTAGCGTGAACTTCATTTGATATATCTAAATCAGGTTCGCGATAATCTGACTGTCCTTTCTCGTTGTTCAGTTATCCATTTGTTCAACCTGTACAGAAACAAGAAGAGTTAATCTTCGTGACTATTGCAAAATCACTGTGTAATATCGACTAAGCCGTTGCATGAACTGAAAATTAATGCGACAAGACTGATATCCTCCTCTTCAGTTTTTTCTCTGTGTGTAATTTTCTGTCTAAGTCGAAAGAGTTTTGTTCTCTGGTTCTTTCACATTCCTTTATGTAAATCTTTCACATTCCTTTATGTAAATCTTTATTTTGGATCATGTCATACGATATCCAAGGGGCTTTAGATGTGCATAGTAGATTCCATCCTCTATTCCATCCTCTAAAATGATGCTTTTCTTGTCATGACTTAAATCGAGAAATCAATATATTAATCGTAAAATTCAATTCCCATGCGAAGGCAAGATATACACCTTTCATAATTTAAAGACTATCACTTCAGGTTTCTCAAACGTCTGACTGTCTCTTGTCATTTATTTATCTTTTGAGTTGTACCTGTAAAGGTTTAGCAAATAATACAGCATTTCAAAATAAAGAAATTGTGTTCAAGTTGTAGGAACTGATTCTGTCGTTTTCATAGTTTGACTTCCTTTCTTAGTGCATATATTGGCATTTCTTGGTAAGAGCGATTCCAGGTATCCCCTTGTCGTATATCTTATCCAAACTCAAAGAAAACAAATTAAAAATATAATTCTGAGCGCGAAGGATGGAAACGCAACAACGGAGAGCAGTGCATTCCTCACATTTGGAATTTAATTTGATGAATTCTATAGAGCAATACTATTTCTCAAGACTGAAAACTCTAAGTAAGTTAACGATGCTGTTGTGAACGGGATTACTGTTGTGTATGTCTTGGACAAACTCCAAAACAATTACAAGACGACTACAGTATGAATAATGGACTGTTGGCAAAAAAGCTGTGCTTCCAGTGTAATAATGGAAAACTGACATATTGCCTATGCTTCAACGTTTTCATTTCCTTCGATTAGTAACGACGGTGCATATCAGTATCCTAGCCAAAGTATTGATTGCTTCAAAAGGGGGCCTTATATTGAATATAGATGCTTGGAGGTACAAGGTCCAAGAATTGATAATGCAAAATCAACTGGCGGTGTAAATTTACATGCCAACAATCCGTGACGCACATTGATTATGAATTAGGCACGACGTTTCCTGACTTGATTAGATGACTGTTCTAATGTTTGTATTTTGTTTTATCTCGTGAACTTCCTCCTACATGTACAAGCGATGCATTGGACTGATTATAACTTAGATATTTGATCAGAGTCCTGTTAACCGCCTGGACGATAAGGTTAGTGCGTCTATAGTGTGAATATTTGTGGATTTATTCCAATCTCTATCAAGCATCAAGGTTTGTCCATTAGGAAAGTTATTTTTGCCCTCTCTGTGGGTTCTAGTGACGCCGGTGCAAATATTTTGTTCACGGTGAAAGCTCCGAATAGCTTTTACTTTCAATGCAAGTTTTCAAATATTTTTAAAGTTGAATTTCTACTGTAAAGGCTTGTGAATAACAACCTGCGTCTGTGTAAATGCCCAGTGTCATTCCCGTAGATCACAGAGGAACATAGACAGAGTGGTAACGGCTATTGTTTAAGGCGTGAAGCGGTTACATAAGCAATCCATGTTTGCCTCGCCTCACGAAGCTCTTGGCTCTCTTTTCCGAAGAGTGCCGACCATGCACCCTTCGGTAATTTTCGGATTTTCACCAATTGTTAAGCGAAAGTATGTTCGACAAAGTTTGTGTTGTTGTTGTCGTGTGGTGCTGATCGGAATTGATGTGCTGGCGAAAACGGGAGTGTTTTGAGCTTCAGGAAAGTGAGTTTTACTGTTTTAAAAATTCCTCTAATATTTTTATGAATATATAATGAGTGTGTTTGAACCAAATTTGAAAGTCTTTTATCGATACTGTCTGGTTTTACTCAATGGTTTACGGTCAGTCATACTGTCTTTTACACGTGCGTCAAGGAAGAACATGTTTATGAAACTGTTGGCGTGTTATGTTTTGATTGGCGTGAAGCAGTGTTTCTGGCCCGAGAGCTCACAAAGTAACTATGGTTGCTACGCGACTGGCATTACGATGCCATCTCGTCGTATTTTTCGCATAATCTCGTGTAATTATCAACCACAATACAAACAAAGCCTCCAAAAAGTTTAACACCTTTGAAGCTCATTTTAATATAAAAAGCCAATAGTCTACCGAGACGACCATGGAACAAAAGGCATGCAAGTGTTGCCACTCTGTCTATGTTTCTCTGTGCGTAGATATAATTCTTGCCCGGACTAGAATCCATCAACAATGGCGCTATACACACAAGTCGATGCAGCTCGATAGAATCATAAACTATCTTATGGAACATATAAAATGAAAATATTATGAAAGTTAGTTTGTGTGCAAATCTCCCAATTTGTTAAACTTGAAGAGAAAAATTGGTTTTAAAATGGTCACTTCTGTAACAGAACAAACATATATATACAATCTTAATCCAGGGCTAGCATTTTAGTTCTGTAAATTGCTGGTCTCGGGATTTCATTTTACGATGTGTTGAGCAATACAGTGAACGTTATGAGTAATTTCTTATCGTGTGAGTTATTCGGATTGGAAAAGGTATCTTCCATGAATGTCAAGGTCACACACGATGCCATGCTGATGTTAAGGTAGAATGCACCTCGGTCACAGATATTCGGATTTTTGGCCTACCACTTGTGAGGGCTCAGTTTGAAGCTTGTGAGTAAATAAAGTTTTCACCGGCTTAGTTTTGTGAAATTCGGGAATACCCCCCCCCCCAATAAAGATAACACAGGGATGGCGCCCTATTTTTAATTATTTGTTAAAAGTTTGCTTGAGTAAGGTTTGAGCAAAACGGTAGGTCTTTCACTTTCGATGCTGGAACTACCTTCAAGTAAGCCAAATTCTCGAAATATGTCTGAACCTGCTCTTACGAGTCAATGGGCAAGAAACATAACCCCAATTGCCCGGGCTGTGTATGCAAACAATTCACTATAGCGTGGTCGACACGGGGTCACAGGTTGTTGCTATGCAATATTAACAAACAAGGTAGAGTAGTATTCACATGCGTAATAAGGTCGCCGTGCTAACCGGACGGTGCAAGGGTCGACACTAGATTCCATTATAATTCCGCGTCAGTGTACTACTGTTTCACATTGAATAAAAATACTCAAAGGCACAATTTGGTGAGGTTGAAGAAGTTTAACGGTAACATCCGTTGCAGCCATAAATGCCGTTTTTGCGAGGCCTCTGAATTTCTTCCATGACAGGTAAGACCCCATCGACAGTAACTTGCGAGAGTAGAGCAATGCGATCGCCATGATGAAATGTTGTGTCAGTGGCGTTCTTACCAATAGTCGACGTAACAATAGAGTAGAGATAACCTTTGCTTGGCGTGGTGTACCTTGTCGCACCTTTTTTCTATTAGTGAAAGTGAAGCTTAAAGTTAGCGATTTCGTGACTGAATTTTCAAGCCAAATGATATTTTTAAATACAAGAGTTCACTTTGATCCCTTTATTATGGTAAAATTCTGTACATATTATCACTTTCTGTCATCAAAAACAGTTTCGGATATCAGATTATTGTAATTGCCATTGAAAGTTATTCTATTCCATCAAATCAATCCCGCCTTGCAAACCTCAGAGATTGTACTCGTTTATGTACCTGAAGTTTTTTGTTGTGCGACACCGATAAATAACACTTGGTGAACCAGATAAGTAAGGCAACGTAAATCGGCTAGTTACTTATACTACCAACATCCCGACCTACACAACAGTCAACTCTACATTCAATTGATCATGACGTCACAAGGTACACAAACATCGACACGTTTTGTTTAGAGCCTCTATGGTACAAATTTTGACAGACAGCATTTAGGGGTAATCTAGGACATTCATTTCATTTGCCGGGGTACTAGGTGTTGTGGTGCAGAAAGATGTTACGGTACTTGTGTGGGGTCATTGAAATCAGCCCGTTTAGATAAATCTGTTATTGGTAATTCTGATCTTGTATGTTTATTTTCCTACAGACAAAATGCCGACTTGTTCCAAGTGCGATGAGAAAATTTCGTAAGTACGAGTATTCCGTGTCAATGATTTGTATAAATGACATTGCATGATCTTTCATCCGCCATGCCAAACATCGTGTCACCGTCGCTATCATTATAACCATCGTCACCGTCATCACCATCATCATAAACGTCGTCATCATAATCATCATCATCATCATCAACATTAACATCAACATCAACATCATCATCTTCGGTCGTCATCGTCGTCAACGCCACCGCCGCCGTTATCGTCATAATCATCAAAATGAACAACATTATCCATAGACCCTCCAAGGTATATGCATTAACGCAGCGTACGTCATCACATCACCACTATCACAATAATTGCCAAAATCACTCATTCATCGTCTTCTATGGCCGAGTGAAGTATTCAGTTGTTGACTACATCATCATCGTTATCGTCTTCATCGCCGTCTTACATATACAATACAATACAATACAAAAAATACAGTATAATTTCCAAAGCACAGTGATTGACATGTACAAGAAATCAGGTCAATGGCACATACAGTTTAATCATAGTTTTTACAAACCGCGTTTATTGAAGAAATTCAAGGCGCAGCGGTGACCATAAACGGATATTCAATGGTCAGATATTTGGCTTTAATTTATCAGTAAAAGTGTCAAAGGCGTACGGTATGGCATTATTATGTCGGTTGCTTCACAGGGGCACTGTTATTACAGCATTGACAAAGAAATGGCACCCAGAGTGTTTTGAGTGTACCACGTGCAAGCAGAACCTGAGAGGCAAGACGTTTTTTAAAGATGCAGCTGGAAAACCATTGTGTGAAAACCACGGGGCACCAAAGTGTAAAGACTGCGGGGAACCAGTTATAGGGGTGAGTAATTTCTGACAAATCAATCCATTTTGGCTAAGAAACAAAAGAGGGCGATATCGAAAATACGGACCGACTGTAATGGTTGTATGGGTACAGGATTGCACCTGTACAAACAGCGCCAACTTAACCTTACTTCAGTAACTCAGGTCATGTCCTGTCTGAACACTTTGTCAATTTTTACCGTTTTCTCGATGAAATTTATAATATCTCTCTCTCTCTCTCTCTCTCTCTCTCTCTCTCTCTCTCTCTCTCTCTCTCTCTCTCTCTCTCTCTCTCTCTCTCTAGGAGATCGTATCAGCTCTCGGTGTGAAGTGGCATCCCAAGTGTTTCATCTGCAAGAAGTGTAAGACGCCGTTGAAGAAGTTCAAAGTTAAAGATAATCAGCTGTACTGCAAAGAGGGTGAGAAAGAATGTTATTTGACGGAGCTGATAAAGAACCTTAGTGAGCCATTCCCTGCAATGAGATAAGCAGTTTCATTTGATGTTACCGTTATATTTGCATACGCCACGACCTTTGTATTTCAGTATCCGAACAACCTTCTCAATTGAACACACCTTACACCCTACACTTTGATATTAACATACTGAAACTAAAGCTGGCAGTATGTCTTGTCTATGATCTCAGGGCAATCCCAAAAGGTATGAGGGTTTTGAAGCAAATTGAAACGTTGTCTTCGTTGACCACATATCAGTGCCGATAAGTCAAAATCAAGGCGATTAAAATATAGTCATCTGTTCTGACGTCGGATCTCGCAATGCCCGGCTTGAGGAGTCTTCCTTGCAATACCATGGCTTGTAGAAGTGTCTTTTGTTTGCAGGTGACAGCAGAAGCAACGTTCTGCTATTGAAATATCAAAAAAGTGCAAAACTTTCGAATTATTGGAACTTTACGACTTTAGAAGACTAAATGAACGGAAAATATCGCAAAATATCTTCCATTCGAGGGTAGATCTACACAAAAGTTTCACATTTATATATATATATATATATATATATATATATATATATATATATATATATATATATATATATAATATATATATATATATATATATATATATATATCGGAGTTAGACAGAACGAAGCTGAACCAATATCAGAAGCAGCGATTCCCTCATATTGAAAGCCCAATATTTATTATTGTATCAGCTTTGTTGTTTTCACATTTGTAACAATCATGACCGTTCAAAAAGGTTGTTCTTTCAACATACTCTGCCATATGAACTCCTTATATTTTTATTTCAATACATTAAAAGTGGAAGAATTTTACAGACAACAAGCTTCGCGGCATTAAATATTTTTGGTATTTGTTAAGAAAGTTAGTGTGACAAAAAGTGATGTCAACTGAAATAGTTCATTAAGCTTTTTCATGTTTGATCCGTTTCAATTCGACTGTCAGACTATAAGAAGCTATTCGGAGAAAATCCAGAGGACTGCAAAGGTTGCTCTAAGAAGATTGATGACCCTAAATGGATCGAAGCAATGGGATACTCCTGGCACAGTAAATGCTTTGTTTGTCAGGTGGGGACAGATTTGTGTGGTAGTGCAGGCTTCAAGTTGCGATCACTGTTTTTACTGCTGACAAGGGTCTAGCTACGTTTGCGCGCCATCTCTGCATTATTTCTGGTCAAATCTATGAGGATATTAGATTTGGTGCAATAGATTTTCTAATGCTTCAAGATACCCTTCTGGGCGAACGTCCGACGTGCACGTAATTTTAAGATTTACATAAGAACTATGTCTACCCTGTTTAGGACGTACGCTTTGATTGGTCACATCATGTCATTTGTGCATGAAAATGGTGTCCAGTTTCCGTGTCTATCCAACGATCTGAGCCCGGAAGCCGCAGTGAAAGGGAAACGATAATATGGTCATATTGATTGGCCATGAGGGTAGGTAACAGCGTACGTTTGTTGCGCGTCACATGGCCTAAGAGTCGCCAGAAGACAGTCTGATTTACAAGGCTGCAGGACGAGAGAAACCGATGTTTCGGGTGGCTCTCATCAGGCCCAAGAGCAAACAAACGTATGTTGTTACTTCATCCAATTTACTCACCAAAAGTTACCATCACTAGTCTTATTCACAGACGACACTGCCATCTATACGCGGTCTAGATTGTGCGCATGCGTAAATGACACTATTAAACTTTCAAATTCCCAGTCAACAGTTTTTCCGAACTGTTAACCGGTGTGAAACTGTTTACTGGTAACTTGTTCTTTGCATGTATCAACGTCAAAATGATGCATACCGCGTGACCGTCAAGTAACGAATCATAACAGAGAGTTTGGACGAGGTGCGTCACAATTAAGTGTGTAACATTGTACTTGATGCTTTTTAACATCTATCATTATCAGATTGATATCTCATTCATATTGACTGTCTGAGAACTTACTGGTTTATTCCTCTTTGTGTCAAGACATGTCAATGCTAAGAAATGTCAAGTCCTTCGATATGAATTTCTGCCATCTGTTGACCATTCAGTCCACCGCTTCCTTTAACAAACCACGGTAACTCATGTTTTTGTTTTGTTTTGTTTGTTTTTAGGGTTGCAACAAAACATTCGAATCAGGGAGCTCCTTCGTCAAGCAGGACGACAAAGCATACCACAAGAAATGCGTCGAAAGCTTGTAAATCGCTAGTTCGCTGTCTGACTTGAGGCGTCTATACGTTCAAGATGTTATAAATCGATTGCGGCTCCTTTTAGGAAAATTGTCACCGTGATATTTGAAATCTTCAATCTTCATTAGCGTTCATTTGATATATCTAAATCAGGTTCGCGATAATCTGACTGTCCTTTCTCGTTGTTCAGTTATCCCTTTGTTCAACCTGTACAGAAACAAGAAGAGTTAATCTTCGTGACTATTGCAAAATCACTGTGTAATATCGACTAAGCCGTTGCATGAATTGAAAATTAATGCGACAAGACTGATATCCTCCTCTTCAGTTATTTCTCTGTATGTAATTTTCTGTCTAAGTCGAAAGAGTTTTGTTCTCTGGTTCTTTCACATTCCTTTATGTAATTCTTTCACATTTCTTTATGTAAATCTTTATTTTGGATCATGTCATTCGACATCCAAGGGGCTTTAGATGTGCATAGTAGATTCCATCCTCTATTCCATCCTCTAAAATGATGTTTTTTTTTCGTCATGACTTAAATCGAGAAATTAATATATTAATCATAAAATTCAATTCCCATGCGAAGGCAAGATATAATAATTTAAAGACCATCACTTCAGGTTTCTAAAACGTCTGACTGTCTCTTGTCATTTATTTACCTTTTGAGTTGTACCTGTCAAAGATTGGCAATAATACAGCATTTCAAAATAAAGAAATTGTGTTCAAGTTGTAGGAACTGATTCTGTCGTTTTCATAGTTTGACTTCCTTTCTTAGTGCATATATTGGTATTTCTTGGTAAGAGCGATTCCAGGTATCCCCTTGTCGTATATCTTATCCAAACTCAAAGAAAACAAATTAAAAATATAATTCTGAGCGCGAAGGATGGAAACGCAACAACGGAGAGCAGTGCATTCCTCACATTTGGAATTTAATTTGATGAATTCTAGAGCAATACTATTTCTCAAGACTGAAAACTCTAAGTAAGTTAACGATGCTGTTGTGAACGGGATTACTGTTGTGTATGTCTTGGACAAACTCCAAAACAATAACAAGACTACAGTATGAATAACGGACTGTTGGCAAAAATGCTGAGCTTTCAGTTTAATAATGAAAAACTGACATGTTTCCTGTGCTTCAACGTTTTCATTTCATTCGGGTGCCTATCAGTATCCTAGCTCAAGTATTGAGTGCTTCAAAAAATGGCCTTATATTGAATATAGATGCTCGGAGGTACAAGGTCCAAGAATTGATAATGCAAAATCAACTGGCGGTGTAAATTTACATGCCAACAATCCGTGACGCATATTGATTATGAATTAGGCACGACGTTTCCTGACTTGATTAGATGACTATTCTAATGTTTGCGTTTTGTTTTATCTCGTGAACTTCCTCCTATACATGTACAAGCGATGCATTGGACTGATTATAACTTAGATATTTGATCAGAGTCCTGTTAACCGCCTAGACGATAAGGTCAGTGCGTCTATAGTGTGAATATCTGTGGATTTATTCCAATCTCTATCAAGCATCAAGGTTTGTCCATTAGGAATGTTATTTTTGCCCTCTCTGTGGGTGCCAGTGGCGCCAGTGCAAATATTTTGTTCACGGTGAAAGCTCCGAATAGCTTTTACTTTCAATGCAAGTTTTCAAATATTTTTAAAGTTGAATTTCTACTGTAAAGGCTTGTGAATAACAGCCTGCTTTTGTGTAAATGCCCAGTGTTATTCCCGTAGATATAATTCTTGCCCGGACTAGAATCCATCAACAATGGCGCTATACACACAAATCGATGCAGCTGGATAGAATCATAAACTGTCTTATGGAACATATAAAATGAAAATATGATGAAAGTTAGTTTGTGTGCAAATCTCCCAATTTGTTAAACTTGAAGAGAAAAATTGGTTTTAAAATCGTCACTTCTGTAACTGAACAAACATATATACACAATCTTAATCCAGGGCCAGCATTTTAGTTCTGTAAATTGCTGGTCTCGGGATTTCATATTACGATGTGTTGAGCAATACAGTGAACGTTATGAGTAATTTCTTATCGTGTGAGTTATTCGGATCGGAACAGGTATCTTCCATGAATGTCAAGGTCACACACGATGCCATGCTGATGTTAAGGTAGAATGCACCTCGGTCACAGATATTAGGATTTTTGTCCTACCACTTGTGAGGGCTCAGTTTGAAGCTTGTGGAGTAAATAAAGTTTTCACCGGCTTAGTTTTGTGAAATTCGGGAATACCCCCCCCCCCCAATAAAGATAACACAGGGATGGCGCCCTATTTTTAATTATTTGTTAAAAGTTTGCTTGAGTAAGGTTTGAGCAAAACTGTAGGTCTTGAACTTTCGATGCTGGAACTACCTTCAAGTAAGCCGAATTCTCGAAATATGTCTGAACCTGCTCTTACGAGTCAATGGGCAAGAAAGCAAACATAACCCCAATTGCCCGGGCTGTGTATGCAAACAATTCACTATAGCATGGTCGACACGGGGTCACAGGTTGTTGCTATGCAATATTAACAAACAAGGTAGAGTAGTATTCACATGCGTAATAAGGTCGCCGTGCTAACCGGACGGTGCAAGGGTCGACACTAGATTCCATTATAATTCCGCGTCAGTGTACTACTGTTTCACATTGAATACTCAAAGGCACAATTTGGTGAGGTTGAAGAAGTTTAACGGTAACAATCCGTTGCAGCCATAAATGCCGTTTTTGCGAGGCCTCTGAATTTCTTCCATGACAGGTAAGACCCCATCGGCAGTAACTTGCGAGAGTAGAGCAATGCGATCGCCATGATGAAATGTTGTGTCAGTGGCGTTCTTACCCATAGTCGACGTAATTACGTCGAAAACGAGCCACGCATCTACGCAAATCGCAAGTCCTCTACTAAATATATTCGTACAAAATGCCGCCAACATTTATCAAAACACGCAAAAGCGTAATACGTCGAAAAACAATAGAGTAGAGATAACCTTTGCTTGGCGTGGTGTACTATGTCGCACCTTTTTTCTATTAGTGAAAGTGAAGCTTATAGTTAGCGATTTCGTGACTGAATTTTCAAGCCAAATGATATTTTTAAATACAAGAGTTCACTTTGATCCCTTTATTATGGTAAAATTCTGTACATATTATCACTTTCTGTCATCAAAAACAGTTTCGGATATCAGATTATTGTAATTGCCATTGGAAGTTATTCTATTCCATCAAATCCATCCCGCCTTGCAAACCTCAGAGATTGTACTCGTTTATGTACCTGAAGTTTTTTGTTGTGCGACACCGATAAATAACACTTGGTGAACCAGATAAGTAAGGCAATGTAAATCGGCTAGTTACTTATACTACCAACAACCCGACCTGCGCAACAGTCAACCCTACATTCAATTGATCATGACGTCACAAGGTACACAAACATCGACACTTTTTGTTTAGAGCCTCTATGGTACAAATATTGACAGACAGCATTTAGGGGTAATCTAGGACATTCATTTCATTTGCCGGGGTACTAGGTGTTGTGGTGCAGAAAGATGTTACGGTACAAGTGTGGGGTCATTGAAATCAGCCCGTTTAGATAAATCTGTTATTGGTAATTCTGATCTTGTATATTTATTTTCCTACAGACAAAATGCCGACTTGTTCCAAGTGCGATGAGAAAATTTCGTAAGTACGAGTATTCCGTGTCAATGATTTGTATAAATGACATTGCATGATCTTTCATCCGCCATGCAAAACATCGTGTCACCGTCGCTATCATCATTATAACCATCATCACCATCATCACCATCATCACCGTCATCGTAATCGTCGTCGTCATCATCATCATCATCATCATCATCATCATCGTCGTCGTCGTCGTCATCGTCGTCAACGCCGCCGCCGCCTTCATCGTCATAATCATCAAAATGAACATTACTATCCATTGACCCTCCAAGGTATATGCATTAACGCAGCTTACGTCATCACATCACCACTATCACAATGATTGCCAAAATCACTCATTCGTCGTCTTCTAAGGCCGAGTGAAGTATTCAGTTCTTGACTACATCATCATCGTTATCGTCTTCATCGCCGTCTTACATATACGATACAATACAAAAAATACAGTATAATTTCCATAGCACAGTGATTGACATGTACAAGAAATCAGGTCATAGGCACATATGGTTTAATCATAGCTTTTACAAACCGCGTTTATTGAAGAAATACAAGCCGCAGCGGTGACCATAAACGAATATTCAATGGTCAGATATCTGGCTTTAATTTATCAGTGAAAGTGTCAAAGGTGTACGGCATGGCATTTTTATGTCGGTTGCTTCACAGGGGCACTGTTATTACAGCATTGACAAAGAAATGGCACCCCGAGTGTTTTGAGTGTACCACGTGCAAGCAGAACCTGAGAGGCAAGATGTTTTTTAAAGATGCAGCTGGAAAACCATTGTGTGAAAAACACGGGGCACCAAAGTGTAAAGACTGCGGGGAACCAGTTATAGGGGTGAGTAATTTCTGACAAATCAATCCATTTTGGCTTAGAAAGAGGGCGATATCGAAAATACGGACCGACTGCAATGGTTGTATGGGTACAGGATTACACCTGTACAAACAGCGCCAACCTTTCTTCAGTACCTCAGGTCATGTCCTGTCTGAACACTTTGTCAATTTTTACCGTTTTCTCGATGAAATTAAATCTCTCTCTCTCTCTCTCTCTCTCTCTCTCTCTCTCTCTCTCTCTCTCTCTCTCTCTCTCTCTCTCTCTCTCTCTCTCTCTCTCTCTCCAAGGCGACAGTTTCAGCTCTGAATGAGAAGTGGCATCGTGAGTGTTTCGTCTGCGAAAAGTGTAAAAAGCAATTTGAGGACGGCATATTCAGCGTCAAAGATGGAAAGCCGTATTGCAGGAAAGGTATGAGGAATGTTTATCTACCGATCACAAAAATATTATCATAAAGCCATAATATTCCGTATCCATTGACTACGGCCTGTTGACTTGTAAATCTACTTGTTTAACTTATGCGCTCACGCTATACAACACTATGACCAGAACGTGATCAAACTACTGGTACAGCGTTACGTCAACGCCATGATCAGAACTATTTCTCCATTCTTATCAACTTTTTGTGTAAAACGTTTGTTTGCGTGAAGGGCATGGTCACTTGATACTAGGTTATTGCTCGTTGCCACCATTTCGTTGGGTTGTATTGCCACTCTTCAATGTGTAACCGCTGACTGCACCACTCTCCATTCTTCGACCTTTGCGATGCATCCCGCAGTCACACCGGTGACCATACGGACCATAACCCATGATACATTTCTTGGTATTTGTCACGAATGTACGGTAGCTATATTATAGGGATTATATCAGTGACGTCAAATTATATTATGCACGCTGAGGTTATGTAAGACACTTTTCTGTTTTTTATTTGTTTCTGAGTCTACGGTAGATAGTAAAATGGGAATGTCAATTTTCTTTTTCTTGACATACTAATCGTCGAAAATTTGCATATTATTAAACAGCTGGTTGACAAAATTTAATCGTTCTCTAATATAGTTTGCTAGTAAGCGACTCGTTAAGTGTTCTTGATTGAAGCATGTGATGCTTTGCGAGAACATGAAGTTTTTGGATTGCCGTCCATTGGCACAGACATAAAATGGATTCGTAAGCTTTGTGGTACTGAACTTCGTTTCAGAAAATCAAAGTATGACAAACGATGGTGTCAATGCCAATGAATAAACTAATCATTTTCATATTTGGTCGTTCCTGATCATCAGACTATGAGAAGGAATTCCTGGGAGGAAAGAAAAAACCGAAAAAATGCAAGAGTTGTGGAAAAAAGATTAAAACTAAATGGGTCGAAGCAATGGGACAACCCTGGCACTGTGAATGCTTTGTTTGTGAGGTAGGAACAGTGTGTTACTGCACCAATTTATTTGACTATTTCACAGTAAAGTTGTCATCCATGATATGTGTCAAGCTATTACCTGTCATATGTTTACTATTCCTAGTCAAATCTTTGAGGTTATAGACTTTAGTGTATCAGAACTAGCATGGTCTATCCAGTTGCTTGCTCTTTGAACGTTTTTCAAGTTTCTGCGTCTTTCAGCGATCTTGGCAAACCCGACACTGCAATGCGATAAGAACTACACTTTAATGTGCAAGACCGCTGGGGTATATCTACCATGTCATGAAAGCTCACTGTTACTCTGTGAGCAAACTGGTTCACTCCGTTTTCGTGTGTGGTTATTTGAATCCATTAACACATCCTGTACTTTTCTCTGCCTCTTGCTAACCATCCAGCCTTCACACATCTCTCATTTCTCTTTTGTTTTTCAGGAATGTGGAGAGCAACTATTCGGCGAAAATGAGGGTTCTTTCAACAGGATGGACAACAAACCATTCTGTGATAGATGCATAAAAAATAACGCAGTTTGATGTTCCAAACGGCAAATATCTTTCAACAACTAGTTTTCGTGTCCGACTCTCCCAACTCATTGAATTATAATCAAGTTGTTATAAACCAATATCGAGATGTTACTAACCAATATTTATCTAGAAGTTATCAACTAATATTGATGTAAATGTTATAAACCAATATCGTTTAGCCACTTTTAAAAATAACATCTCAATCAGTTCACACGAATGGAAATACTTTCTAATCCGACAGTATCGGCCTCACATTTAATTATCATAATAAAACGATGTAATGAGGAAAATGAATAACTCTGAAAAACAGTGGCTTAAAATTAAACTAATTAGTCATAAGAACCAGTTCGGTCATCTATTAAACACAGAAAAAAAGAGAAGTATGAAATATGTGGAGACCGCAAAAGCCCTCTCCACCCATCGCACCCTCCTTCGTCGAAATAATTGCATTAGTCTCTAGCGCCCCCTACGACCAATGTCGACATAGACAGTGCGAGATTCTTCGGCTGCGGTCATCAAATTGCACCTCATATACAAGAACTGAAGTAAGATGCTTAAAAGTCTTCTATCGTCTCCTTCAGAGGCCATCTTTTATTTCGACTACATTGGCATCCTCTTCCTCTTTCGTGAGTTTGAGATTTTAGCTAATCTATTGTCACTTACATTGGCAGGACAAAATGTAACATTTTGCTCGAGAATTTAAAACCAATCATTGCGTTTCGCAAGCATCTGACTGATCGTTTCATTTCTCCCTAAGTGTTACCTGTAGAAAACTTCCAAGCATCTCATTGACTTGTTGAATTTGGCCTTGAGATTAAGCTTGGAAAATCAGAAAAGCGAATCACATCTTCAGCATAATTTTAGAATCATTATGAAATGTCGACAAGCCATCGCTCGAAACCAAAACGTCTTCTTTCAAATTTTGAGAAATACAGTTTGTATAATAATGTGCCTTGTACAATACAGCGAGGTACTTTATGTATGATCTCTAAGTGACGTTGCGTCCCTTTCGTTTAAAAATTCGCCATCTATTGTCTAGAAAATCTTCCTGTACATTCTGGCCTGGTTGCTCTATAGCCGTTAGGCTGATTTAACTTAAAAACGTAATCAGAAACAAACCAAAATGTTGACTAAAATTCTTTGGCCTTCAACGTTTGAGATGTATGCCATCACTTAGACAATACAAAGAGAAGACCACTCTAAATCGAAAAGAAAAAAACAAGAAGTTGGACTCCCCTTGAGCTTGTTATTAAATGTAATTTCGAATCTAAGTCCGGGGATTTTCTCATATTGGCTGTTTCACCCTCGGCATACTGTGTCAACAAAATGTTGTGTAAAACAGTCAAGAAAGGAAATACCATTAGATATCAAGGGTAGTACCATCAAATGTCTCACAGGTAGATTTTGTTTTATTCTGTGTAAATTGATACTTTCTCTGTCTCTCTTGTGAAGTCGTGAGATCAAGATTTTCTTCAGACTTCAAAACACCTCACAGGGTTTCAAAGATGATCATATCAAGGCGTCATTTGTCTTGTGATTGACATACCCCTTTTAGTTGTACCTGTCAAAGTTGGTAAATAATACTACATTTCAAAATAAAGGATTTGTAATTTTAAAGCAATATAGCTGTCCTCTACTTTTTTATCATTTTGCATTTGTTCTTTCTGCTTGCTGTTTATTTATGCATGACTGTATTGACGTTATACTTAGTGACGGTTGTGCCTTTAGCTAAGCAGGTATCCTCTCTAACTTTATGTATGTTTACTGCACCGAAAAATTATAAATAAACAATATCAATTTTTGAACGTCAATATGGATACAAGTGCATTCTTCGCATTTGGGAATTAGGTTGAAAAATCCTAAATCAATATTTTCTCCAAACATACAGTTCGCATACTAAATGAACGACGTTGTTTTCAACAATACAACTTTTTTCATGTCAGGACGAATGCCAAAAATTTGAACGACATCTCAACAAATACAATGAAAGGCAAATGCAAACCACAATGATACTGCATAATATTGCTGTAGTCGTAAGATACAGTCTTAGTTTCCCTGTTTCTTGGCATTTTCTTCTCATATGAATGATCACAGCGATGCCGACCACCAGTCTTCTAGCTCAAGTATCGACCGCTGCAAAATGGTGCCCTGTTCGCAGGTACAAGGTACAAGAAGAACCCTGTATTTCACAAAAACAAATTTAAATTCCATTATCTACAAGGTAACACATAATTGGAAGCATGTCAGTTAAAATTTAACATTTCAGCATAATTGAGAAAGTCGAATACGAAAGCAATCGATTCAAAGAACAAAAATACTACACGTAATATCAAAACTCTAAGTTGTCCCGTTTATGATTTCGTGTAAGTTTTCAGCTGCACCCGAAACGCGAACGGGGACTCTTGAAATTAATTTTCTGGCCATGTACAGGGGTATTTAAATCACATTTCCTCGATACCCCATCCCCAACTATTTATGAAGGCAGCCTACGAGAACGTACACAAACAACGATAGCGAGGCTACGACAGAAATATTGTCTAAAGTACCATGATCCGTCAATATCATCCCTGAGAGAAAAAGTTAGAAGGAGCCCTGACCCGTGCATAACAGTGTGCTGTATCGCCATAATTTACACCTTTTGCAATTATAAGTTTCTTGATTATCAAAAGGAATGGCAGCTCTCGTTGGCATCAATATTGATGCAACCCCTCTCCAACCATACCATCAAACCTGCCTGTGCCCTGCTTGGACTTTGATATAACTATGTGACAGGCAATATGTGTGCGGTTAGATCGTCATCTCTCCCCATTTTTAAAGAAAGTTCAACTTGACAGTGATTCCAATAGTAACCCGTGATCTGTTGGACTGTAGTATTTCAGGACTGTTTTAGGTACAACACAACGAACGGTACCGTTACAAAAACTCGCATCATAAATGTTGGGATGTCTCTTAGAATGCTATGATTAGCAGCAGCCGGACTGCAGCCTGTCAGCAAGGTCGTTTTAGGTTACACGTTGCGTAATCTGGGAGAGTAAATATTGCGCGTATTTGGGTAGTGCTTCGTATGGTATGATACATCGAATGGTATTTGGAATGTTCCGTGTAGACAGATTTAGCCTATGACCGGTACCGTGGCCGCGTCGTTACCTCTGTAAGTGTGCCTATACTAACAGAATCATCTTATCGTTAAAAATAACACATGACGGTGAGGGCAATATCACGATTTGTAGCCTACCCAGCTGAAGGGATGGTGATCCTGACCGATATATTGATGATGTCCGGGCCGCAGGCGAAGGTATCATCAATATTTCGGTCAGGATCACCAGCCCAAGGGCATGCCACAAATCGTGATATTGCCCTCACCGTCATGTGTTATTCATTTTATTACACCGAACACTTGAAATCATCACAAAACCCAGTAATTGTACTGTGCGCATCGAACGACAGGTTGAATGACAGGCAAATTTTCAAATGACGAATTTTACATATCACGTGCAAGAGTTCCTGGCGCAGCGCCTGTGCACTACAATGCATATGCGCCCATTGAACTTGTGTTCGAATGGCTAGCGCGTAGCGGGCAAGAGCCGAGTGCAAGAGCAAATCTAACCATGTTATATCACTTTTTTTGAATGTCACGTGGCGGACTTTTAGCCAATCTCTCAGAGTCTCAGATGCGACGAGTAGGTTGTCAGTAGTGCCAAGTTCAACACATATATAGTACTGGAGATATCCCATGATTCATTTATTATTTGCACGATTGGAAATCCTCTTGGAAGTCTACCATGTCTTCCATGTGTACAGTACATGCTATATATGCTTAGTATATGCTATACTATATGCGTATAGTTTTAAAGAGTGAAAACATACCGGGAAGAGAATTTTGTTAATGGCAATACTGATGTGATGAAGGATGCACATTAGAAGATCCGACGCTCGCAGTTGCTGGATTGTGAGTCTCAGCGCCTTCGGGCGACATATCCCTGCGTCTACTATAAGTTGTTATCAAGTGGTGAGACTTTATATTAAGTACACGATTTATGTAAAAAACCGAAGCCTCATGTCCTCCGTGGAAAATTAATATTCTGCGACATATGTATTCGCACGATCTATCGTTCTTTGGAAAATGTAACGATGCATAAGATCAGTAAAATCTACCACCCTGCTGGTGGATATGAAAGTTTTCTTTTCAAAGGCGTTTTTACGAGCATCTATCTGACTTTCTCGCGTCTTTTACCTGGAGAAAAACAGGCAAATGACATACACAAACGTAAGCTAACCTAGAGCCACTTCGTGATTTTCCATTTCCGTACACTTTGAGTTTCGCGTTTTGCACCATTTCTTCAATATCTGCTCCTTTTTGCTTTTCTCGACTGCCCTTGTCATTCGGCCAGATTACATGTTTTGTAATTCTTAACCCACGATGAAAGATTTATAACAATGACAGAGTTCGCAACGGGGCTTGCTGAATGCCGAATACAGTACTAGTGTAGCCCTAGCTACGGCAGCAGATAAAGGAACAATGCGGTAAACAAATTTAACGATCTTGCTATAGTTACTGTCGAATTCAAAGAATGAAAACGCAATTATAATAAGTGGGAGACTGAAAGAGAAACTAAACCATCTTAGCTTCTTGCGTTCAGTGTTGAGCGTTTCAAATGGCTGGCCATATTACTAGACGTCGTAGCTTCAGAATAGATGACCAAGGAAAAAGAAGTCGCAAGGTGTGATAGCAGTTTGACAAGGGGTATATCTACACGATAGACTGGAATATCCGTGGTTCGAGGCAGGGCCGTACCCTTTGTTAACCTTCATTTAGAGGAGGGTTGTACCTCAACAACGAATTGTACACGACGCTTGGCCCCAAATCGGGGTATAAGGTTACAGGCGAATGACAAATCGGGCAGGGACGTGATGTCACTCCCATTCTTCTTGTGTTGTAAGGTGTGATATTCAAATCCGTGCAACTTGTTTAACCTTTAACCTTCTACTAGAGGCACATACAGGGTATTCGCTTCGATATCTGGTCGGACTCAAGTAAACTACCGTGACGCAAAAGTAAGTATTGTATCTTTCACAGTGACTGGTTTTATCAGCTTTGCATAAGCTGATAGAATTTTTTGGATTAGTTGGGTGGAGGAAGTCCTTCGTTCTTATTTCAGGTTTTTTCCCCACACCGTTTACTTTCGTTTTCTCCGTGTTCTCGTCTTGTTCCACGAACAAATTGTCTCCCGGACAGTGTTCTTTTGTCGTTAGTTGTCATATATATGACAATGTTTTTGCCTGGACACTGTTATCCACGGCCTGAACTTGATTATCTCGAATTGGTTGTAATTTGTCTGTGATATCCTGTGTGGTGGTAAGCATTGTGTAAATAGAGTTCCTTTGTGTGTAAATGTTGGTATCGGCCAAAAGAGTAAATGAGTTGTGTTGACTGTTCACAAATTCGAAATTGCCATCACTAACAAGCAAATTAGAGGACAAGTTCTTAAAAATCAAAGACTGTCTTTCGTCGGTGTGTACTGGACTACGTGCCAAATGGAATTTAACTGAATTGATTGCATATAGTATATTTTAGAACAGCTTATCGTTATTTATTAAAGGTCGGAGAGGATTTCTGGACGAATGCCATTCTTTTCAGACATACGAGCAAGGTCACTGTTGGAGCTTGGCTGCCACCGCGTTTACATTTGTGCATATATATATATAACTCTGAAAAAATATATCACAGGTATTGCAAAAAAGACGAGTTTATAGTCATCACACAAACCATGCCGACCTAAAAAGTGTCAGAGTCGACCCTGGATGATTAAGAATAAAAGTTTCTTTCTAAATATTAAGAAAAACAAATGATACAAAAGTTTCCATTGTGTGTGTGTATATATATATATATATATATATATATATATATATATATATATATATATATATATATATAATTTATATATCAATATAAGATGAGGGCTTTTAAATAAATTTCACGACGCTGGAATAGCAAGCTAGAACACTGTGATAAATCGAGCAAAATGCTCCTTACTATGGCAACATCTGTGTTTGTTTATTTGTTCAACAATTCAGTTACTTATGTTCTAAATCGCCAGAAATGACGACAAAAGTCGGCTGACAAAGCTGTGTAGTATGACAAAATACTTGAGCTACTATGGACAAACAGAAACTAATAATCATGACAACAGAGAAAAAACCAGTTCCATTGAGCGGCATTCATTGATCATTGCCGGGAGACGGACTGGTTGTGTGCCCAGATGCCCATACGCGTCCCTCATTGACCTCACGTGTTTGTGTGGGATCCCTATACAAGTAGCAGGCGCCAGGTGCGTACCATAATATGACAGCAAAATGTATCAGTTGTAACTCGATCCTCTCCTTACATTTTTCCGCTACAGACCGAAATGCCAGTGAAGATTGACAGAAACAGGGACGAAATTAAGTGTGCCCTTGAGAAATGTGGTAAAGAAATTTTGTAAGTATAATTATGCGGACAAGTGCCGATCAGTGGGCACGCACCATTGTAGGGATTCTTCTCCTACAACTGTATTGCTAACAAACTTTCTAGGTTTCAGTAATTTGCCGAAAGCGCTGTTCGTGTGTAATACTCTTCGATCTTGCAAACACGGAGTATTTACCGGCAATTAGCAAATTATTTGACTGTAAACTTTGTTTCGTCGTCGCCATCGCTGTTGTGATCTTTATTATCACAATCAATGCAATTGTCATCGCAGACACCTTTTCCACCATTATATCATCATGTGGTCGTCGTTGGAGTCGTCGTCGTCGTCGTCATCATCATCATCATCATCATCATCATCATCATCATCATCATCATTTTCGTCATGACCAGCACTACTAATATATCCTTTACCACATTGTCACACCTTTAGTATCTTGATTGTCCTCGTTGATATGAACGCTGTTCGAGTCTTCAGTCATCACAACAGACTATTTGATAAGACAACTTGAGATGTACGAGAAATCATCACAAAGCTTCAGTAACCTAAAAATCATGTTGATGGGTTGCTTTATCAGAATTAAGATCATGTTATCATGAGTCTAACGTACAGGGTTCATTGACTGTTATTAATATGTATCTTGTCTTTGTTCTCAAGAGGCACAATAATCATCGCTCTTGAAAAAACTTGGCACATTGGCTGTTTCTTGTGCTGCAAATGTAGGAAAGAACTGAGAAACAAGAAATTCATTCTTGGAACGGATAATCAAACATATTGTGAGAAAGACTACAAAAAACTCCAGGGAACAGATAAGTGTGAATGGTGCCAGGATCCAGTTGTCGGGGTCAGTATCCGTCAGCAAGCCAGTATCCGTCAGCAAGCCATCTCGTATCAGTCACAAAGCCATCATTGCACCAAAGATCTGAATAGTCAAACCTGAAACCAGTTGAATGGCAAGAAACCATGTAAATTATATAAATTGTCAAATATATTATAATGGACCGTACTTGTCTTTTTCTCACATAGCCCCCCCCCCCAAGCAAAATGGCCCGTTCTATATTTGATTCTTATGTATGTCTTTGTCATCCTTCAACTCTTCCTGCGTCTATCTGTCAATCACTATCTCCCTGTGTTCTCTGTCCCCCTCACACACATACTCTCTCTCTCTCTCTCTCTCTCTCTCTCTCTCTCTCTCTCTCTCTCTCTTCTCTCTCTCTCTCTCTCTCTCTCTCTCTCTCTCTCTCTCTCTCTCTCTCTCTCTCTCTCTCTCTCTCTAAAACCAGGAGATCTTATTCGCTCGCGGGAAAGCGTGGCACCCCGAATGTTTCAAGTGTTATGGGTGCGGTGAGCGAATCAGTGGCAGTAGTTTCACCGAAATGGATGGACACCGGTACTGCAATAAGGGTGAGAAAAAAATCGACATTTTATTTGTCGATGCAGGTCAAATCTGCTCCATTCTGAAATCGGGGAAATTCAATTTGAATTTGCATTTGACACTCCTCTTATCCTGTGCATCGCCATCGTTTGAATGCATGTTTGAGTGTAATAAGGTCTATGCTTCTTTCTGAACCTCTGACAAAAACATCATGATATATAGTATGGTCCGGTCATCATAAGTAATGGCGTAAACGTGCATACTAATTACGAAAGAAGCGACTTCTTCCCGTCGATTTTCATACAGCTAAACAAAGGTCAACTAAAACTCAGTGAAAATTGCGGCCAACCTGTTTACTACAACGAGACTTCAATAAAGCAATTCGAAGATATAATTTTTGTTGATTGTTCTGGTAAGCTAAAATCTGTTGCATATTGAAATATACCCCTATTTCCGTATTCTATTTTCAATTTATCATTTTGAAATTAAGCACAATGGTGCTGCTGCGTGACAGATAAACTCGTGGCACTCGTGGCCAGTCCATTTTCCAATTCAGGTATTCAATAAGAAAATAGAATGAAGGGTAATTAGGAATTTAAAATATTTTAGAGTGCAGATGAAGCGCATTTAGAAAGTATATTAGATTTTGGTTCAAGTCAAAGTGTGAGAAATAGGTAAAACGCCCAGCGTGGATGGTACATTGCGGCCAATCAGAATTTAGCTTGGAAAGATTCATTCAATTTGAAATAACTATTTATTTTCCTTTTAACTTTCCAAAAGTCTTTTTTCAAATCACATTTCAATTTATCAATGGCCGCATGGCCATGTGCCATGTTGAAAAGCAAACTACAAATTCGATCCAAAATCCTTATTTCTATTTGAGTTTAGGTGTGGTTTATTGAGATTCCCCTGACGTATATGACGGACACTTCGAAAGAGCCAATCAGATTGAACCAAGCAATGACAAGGAGGAGATTGACATATCACTTATTTGAACAAAATTATACTTCCCTTTGTCAATGCTTTTCAAACGAGATATAAGTCTAATGTGCTTTAACCAAGCAACCCCCTCCAACCAAGTAGTAGGTATAGCAACATTATGAATGGTCATCAGCAATGCAGTGCAGTGCGTTTGTACAGAGGGATACCGAAACAATCACAAAAGTTTGTGACATACTCTGCGTGTTGAATGTTTTTGAAACGTTTTGCTTCTTTCCTTTCCATGGCTAGACCTGTCCTACACCAAAGTTACATTCGAAGCGAGCTCAGACATATTTTGTCCACCTTTCGTTCAGCATAATAAAGATACTGACTTCGAAGTAAAACTTCTAAAACAATATACATGAATACACGAATTAATAACGAGGACGTAGAATCTTACCCCTTTTAACCCACTAAAAAACTTAAAAGTCACTAAAGGCCGCTGCTCGTTGATAGACGAATCATGATTGAATGAGGAACTTAACAGGATGAATCATACACAGACACATTACGGACACTGAAGTTTTGTCGTGACACTGTACAACACTTAATTACTCTGGTTCTTGTTGACAAATAGAGATTCTAAGCATTCGTTATTGTTTCACCCTATGAACAGACTGTCTGCAGAAGATACCCAAGGAAGGAGGGGAAAGGTCAAAGAAACGCAAGTACTCTAATGGCAAGAAGAGAGCTAAACGCCCTGGTCGCATTGCTGTCTTTAAATGCCAGGTAAACAGATACATAGGAGTTTACCGAAAGAAGTTTCATTTTAACAAAAGAAGGTTTACACAGCTGTAAAATTATATGTTCTCAGCATGCTATCTGTGCGAGACTCTAATAAATTGCCTAGTCCAAGGCTTACTCTATGCGCCTGTGTGTTTTAATTTCCAAATGGCGTTCATGACCTTTCTATCCCGTGGATTTGTTTTGTGTCTTTTTGTCTAGACTGTTCATCTTTTGCTGCTTTTCTGACAAAATCGATGTTTTTCTTTTGTCTTAAGGTATGCAAAAGTTCACGGGAGAAAAAGTATTTTGTCAGGAGGGATGGCAAACTTCGTTGTGCGAAGTGCAAGAGAGCAAAACGTGATGGCCCGAACAAGAATACCTCGTTTAGTGCAGGAAGAGGAAATCGTTCCGGTGGACAGATGTCAAGCTTACCGAGTATTCATCGACGACAGCCGTGCACCTTTGGTGAAGACAGCAAAAGGGCAAAACTCGGTGAACTGAACAAGAATACTTCGTTAAGTGCACGCAGAGGAAATCATTCCGGTGGACAGACGCTAAAGTTACCCAATATTCATCGACCACGTACCGTGGTTGAAGTCCACAAAAGTTCAAATATTCAGAACAAAACAAGGTTTCCAAAGATTACCAAAAAAACTGTATGAAATACAATTTTTAACTACATGTAGCACGAAGTGAATAGTAAGATGTTAATATTTGTCAACCTTAATATGTATAAATTCGTAGTTCAAGTATCTCGTAGAATACCAGTATATTGATAGCGCAAATACAGCAATACTGTACAGTATGATTAGTCGAGACGCGAACATAACCATGCTATATTCATGACAAAGCACGCTTGGAACACATGTTAGCTCTCAGCTAGAGAAAAAATCTTTTTTTGACGTTTCACGCCAGAATTTCATAATACTGTTATGATATAAAAGCAATAAATCACGTCAGCAGCGGGTATACCACTCTGTTTTAACCAGTTCACTTCATATATGCACTCACTTTGCTTCTGCATATTGTATGTCGCAAACAAGTTAAATAATATGGCCAGCGGCAATACCTGTTATTTGTTCAGAGAAAAAGTTAAAGGGAAACCGTCACCAGAACTGCGCCTGTGCGAGTTTCTTGTTTATAAACATTGTATTTCGTGCACGGTATTCAGATGCACCTCATCATCATAGCTGCAACATTTACATTATACAATGTAGATTATGACAGACATGTTTTAACTTTCATCATCGTACCTTCCTTCCTTCCTTTCATCCTTTTAATTATAAATTATTTTCAATATTGTACAGAGACAACATGTGTTTATGGTATTAGAGAATATTGACGAAAACAACATGTATATACGGTTTGATTATACTAAAATATATGGAGAACAATGTATGAACAATATAGAGACAAATATCGACTGTAGCATTAATCTCAGATATTTTGAAAATTACGGTTAGTGTCTGTCAGCTAGCAGTGAGTTACCAATCCTAGAATATCAACCAACCATTAGGAGTTAAAGTCAATGTATATCATGCATTATGAGTAGACATCAATATTGTGCATGAGACCGTCTTAAGTTGATCGTCTGCTCTCTTAAGAGAGAAAGGTGAATGAAATCAGCCAATCTCAGATGGAAGTTTCAAGCACAAAGATGGGTGGCCATATTGCAAACAAGTAAGAAAAATTTGAATTTAAGTTTAAATTCTATCAATGTCCAGCGTCTTTTTAGGCCTATTGAGAGAGTGAGTTAAATTTAATACACTGTACAATTAGAGTTCGATATATTTATAATCAAGTCACGTTTTGAGGTAGATCGTACCTCGGAGACAGATATTCGGACTCGGACTCTCAACTTTCTTCAAATCTTTTCAGGTCTACCACTTGTTGGGCTCATTTTAAAGTTCTTGTTGGAAGAAAACCTTTCATCGTCTTAGTTTTTCGAAAATCCAATATTTAATTTTGCCCCATCGAGTTAACATAGGGGTGGCGGTTATTTTGAATTTCAAATATCGCAAAATGTTGGGCAATTTGTTTCGCTAGTTCCAAACTATTATTGTTGATTTGGTAAGAGAATGGTTGAAAGTTTCATTTAGAAAAGTTTGAGCAAAAGTTTGAATCTTTCACTTTCGAGGCGCATACTACTGTAACGTGAATTATTTTACTTATGAAGTTTAAAACCATCCCTCTTTGACTATGACTTCCGTCATATGCTGGAATGAGTTCAATGTTAATCAGTTTTAATGATCTTGAGAAATTTTAAATAAAATATATGTATTCATACACTGACAGCAACAAGATAAATATTTTCTTGTTATGCACAAAGATTTTAATTATTTTCAATATGACCTTCGCCCACACAATAATTATAATCTGTTCAGTCTTTTCGTGTGAGTTGGTGTCGTTGTCTCACCATTAAGAGATTGCCTGATATATGAACTTTGTAAACTCAATTATGCGATATACCAGGTAGCAGAGTGTGGCCATCTAAAGCGGAATACTTTCCGCCTTTTCCATGCTCTGCCATTTTGATCTTGTAGAGCAAAGCCATAAACACCTGACGGTGGAGAGGCAGTACGCTTACCTTGTATTCGTTAAATTCAATCTTCCTAGCGTGGCTTCACCAACAAGCACAACACAAAAATCACTGCAAAAATCAAATTTTTGTAGAATTCACTACAAAGCACTAGGTACCATGGAGTAGGAACATCCCAGAGATCAAATTTCACTGTATCAAATTTCATCTTCTGACTGTCTACTTATCTTGCTATTCTCACTTCCCTTCGTTTGATTTCGTATCATAATTCGCCATCTCTTAATTTGCATATACCATCCGGTCTAGCTGCTGAAGGCGGTAAGATATCTTAAAATTGAAAAAAGAAACATGATGTGAAATGATCAAAATATATTGACAACAAACTGCCATCCGACTTAAGTTATGTAAGTGTCATTAGAGGCCATGATCATCGCCTTAAATAGAAAAAATAGAAATTTCTAAATTGCAGGGGAGAACGGAGGGTGAATCCTCTTAATTTTGCCTTTGGGTGTGATTTTGACGGAATTTGTATTTATTTACCCTCCAAGGTTCCCAAGGCCTCCAGGGCAGGGCCAGGTGTTGATCAGTATTTCGCCAAAGTATTGAGGGCTTCAAAACGAGACCCTTTATTGAGTAGAAACGATAGAAGGTACAAGGTACAAGAATACGGACACTCTGACAGAAGCTGGTAAATTCCATTCTTTACAAGGTAACACATTACAGGCTAACTGTGGGTGACCTATATGGATTGTAAAGAACGCGTGACCTGATTAGGCGTTCTCGTGTGTTAATTTAGTGAACTTCCCTCTACAAAAGCGGCGCATTCGACTGCCTGTTATATCAAGATTTGGTCGGCCGAGTCCTGTCAACGAAGAAAAGGTTAGAACTTTGCTATTCTGAATTTCAATGCATTTATTCAGGTCTGTACGTACCACACATCGGTTAGTTTGTCCGTCTTTTAAGATACCTGGTCCTTGTTTAATTCGACATTCAAACACGATTGGAACTAATTTGGTATAATTGGATCTACATATTTTTCAAATTTCTCAAGTGTTAGGGGCCCTACAGCTGAATGTTGCATTGTAACAGATTACTCCTAAAACAAGTGTGTAACTTCAAAAGAAAAGCAGATGAGTATACATTTGCAGATCAAACCGACACTACTGCACCATCCAGTTATCCCCATTTAGTTCCAATCGTGTTATTAGTGAAACTAGTGGTGTCGTAGACATTATTTTGATACTAACACTGGTTCTATTTCCAGTATTTTGGGCCCTTTGAAAGTAATTTCTTGTTCTCCTCATGAAATTATAAGTTCCAAACTTACCAGTACTGCCTAAAAAGTGTTCTGTGTACTGTAGTTGACGACTATTTCTCAGTCAAGACAAGAATTGATAGTCACAAAAATGTTATAAAAAGTTACAGGATTTTCCCCTTTAAGTTTTGAACTCAAGAAAAGCTCGAAATATCAGTCATCAGACTGATATATTTGGATTTATTGTTAACTGTTAAGATAGAAATAGTGTCTAAATTAATATGTACACTGAACAGACTGCCAACGTTACATTCGGAATTTAACCTGCACAGCGTTAAGGCTTGTCCATAAAACTGACACAGACACTAAAATATATATCAGATGTAATGCGAAAGGACGAGTTTATCGTTGACACAAAGCCACTTGTCGTCCTAAAAAGTGTCAAGTACAACACTTAATGGCTTTAGGGTAAGAGTTAAGGAGGCTGAAACTGTTTTATTCTTTTTCAGGACAAGGCAAGCAAAGCGAACGTCTCCGTAGCGACTACATGTATAATGACTGTTTATCATTAAGATCAGGGCTTCTCACATAACCATTGTCATTGGGAATTTCAGAAAAGATTTCATTACGTTTGAAGGGAGCCAAGTAAAAACATATCGTAATTGCCAGGTAGAAGTACTCTCTACCATGCCAATATGGTTGTTCATCGTGTCCGTCACTCTTGTACGAAACAGCCCTAGAAAAGTAGGCTCACAACTTTGTGTCGTATGAATCAATACTGAGAGCTACATTGTCAATCAGACGACAGCTGCAGATGTACGGAGAACACTAATCTGCAGAAAGCAATCGTCACCTTTGACTTTATTATTCATATGCTATCGCTGTGGAAACGAAAATGGCATCTTGAATTTAGCGAGCGGCAGCAACAAACAGTCGCGTGGGCGACATTCACTGCTGGTTGCCGTGAGACGAGGTGATTTAATTAATTTCCTGGCTGCTACCGTTGATATACACATTGAACGATCTCGCTAGTCTCGGTCGAATTCAAAGAATGAAAAGTTTAACGCAAGTATAACGAGTGGGAGATTGAAAGAGAAGCTATAAGCTATCTTAACTTCATGCTTTCAGTGTTGAGCGCTACAAATGGCTGCCATACTAGTAGTAGTAATTTCAGAAGAGATGACCAAAGGAAAAATGCATGAAATCGAACGGTGTGATTACAGTTTGACAAGGGATATATCTACACGATAGACTTGAATGTCCGTGGTTCTAGACATGGACATGCCTTATGTTAACCTAGCTTCACTAAGGGGAGGGTTACACCCCTCCGACGAGTCTTCTAGTTTAATCTACACGACGATTGGACAAGAATCTGGGTATAAGGTCACATGCGAATGACAAATCGGGCAGGGACGTAACGTCACTCCCATTCTTCTTGTGTTGTAAGCTGTGATATTCAAATCTGTACAATTAGTTTAACCTTTAAACTTCCTTCTACCAGTGGCACATACAGGTATTTGTTTTGATATCTGACCTAAATCCCTTATACGGCCAGGACGCAAAAGAAAGTACTTGTCACAGTGACTGGTTTTGAGCGAGATTTGTTTGAATTGGTTGGGTGGAGGAGATCTTTCGTCCTTATTTCAGTTTTCTGTCCCCGGTTTATATCATTTTCTCCGTTCTCTCGTCTTGTTCACGGAACAATTAGTCTCACGGACAGAGCTCTTTATTCGTAAGTTGCCAGGTATGTGGCAATTGTTTTGGCCTTGGGCGTGTAATCATGACCTGAACTTGATTATATCGACTTTGTTATGTGTCTGTGTTGTTTCGTCTGGTTGTAAGCCTGTGTAAAACGCCTGCCTTTATGTGGAATTATTGATATCGGCCAAAAGAGGGATGAGTTGTGTTGATGGCCATCACTAACAAAGGAATTAAATGACACTTTCTGTCCTTCGTTGTGTACTGAACTGCGTGTCGATTCAAATTGAGCGATATTTAATAATGTCTACATTAGCAGAATTTATCGTTATTTATAAAGGGTCAAAGAATATAATTTCTTGACGAATATCATTCTTTTCAGATAGACGAGCAAGGCTACAGTTGGAGCTTGGCTGCCACAGCGTTTATAATTGTGCATAGAAGTAAATTTGAAAAATATATCACAGGTATTGCAAAAAGTCGAGTTTATTTTCAACACAAATCCAACCGGCCTAAAAAGCGTCAGAGTCGACCCTGAATAGGAATAAAACTAAATATTACGACAAAACAAATAATGCAAATGTTTCCATTGTGTTTATATGTATATATCAGGACGAGGACTTTTCAAATAACTTTTGAATTAGCGAATTCTATAAGTAATTCCGCGACGCTGGAATATTGGGCTCCCTACAAAACCA
This sequence comes from Ptychodera flava, assembly GCF_041260155.1. Lineage (NCBI taxonomy): Eukaryota > Metazoa > Hemichordata > Enteropneusta > Ptychoderidae > Ptychodera > Ptychodera flava. The sequence goes on along the minus strand of NC_091933.1, from coordinate 7,056,894 downwards.
ACATGTGAGCTTAGCCTAGTTTTTCTGTTCAACAATTTAGTTACTAATAAACTTAATCGCGCAAAATGACGACAAAAAGTCGGCTGACAAAGCTGCATGGTATAAAAAATACTTGAGCTGCTTTGACAATTAAACGACTGCAAACATTGATTAACAGAACACTATTAATCATTAAAAAATAACAGCAAAAACAATCTCCTGGGCGACATTCATTCATCATTGCATATGAGACGGACTGATTTTATTCCCAGCTGCAGACTTTTCCTTACTGACCTAATATGTGTGTCTGTGTGTGTCCGTGTGTGTGAGAGTGTGTTGTGAGAGCATGATCCCTTAATACAAGTTACAGGAGCCAAGCGTGTACCATTGTATGACAAGCAAATGTATTAACTGTAACTCTTTGCCCTCCTTATTTTTTCCGCTACAGACCGAAATGAGAAAGAGGTATGACAGAAACAGGGAAGAAATCAAGTGTGAGAAATGTGATGAAGAAATTTTGTGAGTATAAGTATGCATTACGCTCTGATCAGATAATTGGGCACGCACCATTGTAGGAATTCTTCTCCTACAACTCTATTCCTAACAACTTTCTAGGTTTCAGTAATTTGCGGAAAACGCTTTTCATGTTCATCACTCTTCGATCTTGCCAGCTTGAAGTATTTACTGACACATATCGTCCAGGAATGATATTTTATGATTTGATGTGCCATTTATTTAGCTGCAGACGTTTTTGTTTATCATCATGATGATCATCATCATCATCATCATCATCATCATCATCATCATCATCATCATCATCATCATCATCATCATCACTGCCAAGATATCCTTCACCATATTCACCATCTTCAGTATCACGATCGTCTTCGTTGTTGCAAGCGCTGTTCCAGTCTTCAGCATCACTGTTTAACAAGATCACGAGTACATGTACGCGAAATCATCATAAAGCTTTGCCAGTAACCTAAACAAATTAATGGGTTGCATCCTCAGAAGCAACATCCCGTTATTATGACCTACCGTACATTATTCACACCAATGACTCGTTTCCTACTCTTATCTGTATTTTGTGTTTTATTCTCAAGGGGCACAATAATTACCGCTCTTGATAAACCATGGCACATTGGCTGTTTCTTATGCTTCAAGTGTAAAACAGAATTGAGAAACAAGAATTTCTTTCTTGGCAAGGATAATCACACATATTGTGAGAAAGACTACATAAAACTCCAGGGAACGGATATTTTCGCATGTGAATGGTGCCAGGATCCAGTTGTTGGGGTCAGTATCCGTCAGCAAGCCAGTATCTGTCAGCAAGCCATCTCGTATCAACCATTAAGCCATCATTGCACTAAAGTGCTGAATAGTCAAACTTGAACCAATTGAATGGCAAGAAACCATTGCCTGGCATATCGGAACATTCATATAAATTTCACGGATCGTCACATCGATGTATTTAAGTATAGCTTTGAGATGTAGTAGAAGTTGAACCACAAAATTAATTCTTTTCATAAAGCATTTAATAGAGAGTGATATGGCAACTGAAAGATGCAATAAAATTGTCATATACCACGAGGCGATGTTATAATGAACCGTAATTGTCTTTCGCTCACATATCATAGTACTCTAAGCAAAATGGCTCGTTCTATCTCTCTCTCTCTCTCTCTCTCTCTCTCTCTCTCTCTCTCTCTCTCTCTCTCTGAAAGCAGGAGATCTTATTTGCTTTCGGACAAGCGTGGCACCCTGAATGTTTGAAGTGCTGTGGGTGCAGAAAGCGAATCAGCGGCGGTCGTTTCACCTTAATCGATAGACACTTGTACTGCAAAAAGGGTGAGAAAAAAATAAACATGTTATTTTCCGATTCAGTTCCAATCTGTTCGATTCTGATATGACTATTTTAGAACATTGAATCTGGCAATTGCATTTCATATTAAAAGCCAGTTATATCGTTCTTCATCTTTAATATGCCGTGTGACAAAACTTACTGACAGAACAGTCATAACATAATTTTTCCTGTCTATTTGGTAGTAAGTTTACAAAGATCGCATCGGGGATATTACATTGTACATAGCATTTGACACTCTCGTTTCCTGTGCATCGCTATCGTTTGAATGCTTTGTTGAATGCATTAGGCCTGAAGGCCTATGTTTTTTACTAAACCTCTGATAAAAACATCCTGGTATACAGTGCGATACCGTCCCATTATCATAAGTGATGGAGGGAACGTGCATACCATGGCAAAAATGGTGACTTCTTCCCGTCTATTTTTATACTGCTGAGCACGATGTATGTCTAATAATTGTCTCAGTTGATAACACTTGCCACTATAAGGACAATAGAGGTATCAAGAGCAGCACGTTGTGCCAGCCTTCCGTCAGAAGCTGGCCCACGTGTGATTCACATAAGGCGTGCAGTTCTCACGAATCTCAATTTTTCTAGAGCTTCCGCTTGAATGTAATTAAGAAAATTTTAACATGTGCTGATCGAAATACGCTTTGTAGCTCACGTCAAACATTGTTAAGGTTTTTGTGCAATCATCGTTGACCATATACACAGGTCCTATCGGGTGCGAATGCAAATTCGCGATTTTCTTGTGTGACTTGAAGACAAATCGACGTGTTCAAAGCGAAGTGCTTTTATGAAATTCCCCTCGCACCATGTAGCTTTGCAGAAATTTAGGAGTCTGACTTAAACAATTGAAGTAGGCAGGGTTTCAGCATCGTATCTATAACCAAATGTACGTGAAATGTTTTTTTTCGGCGTTAGCTTATCACAGACCTTTGAAAGTGTCTTCGTTAGAAGACACTTTACTGAATACCAGAAGTTAGGTTTATCCGTTCTCTTTCGAAGCGAGCTCAGACTTATATTTTGTCCATCTTTCTTTCCGTATATTAAAGATGTTGATTTCTATGTTATCTATGTCAAACTTCTAAAACATACAGGAATTGTTTATGAGGACGTAGACTCTGACCTCTTTCCAACCAACTTAAACTGAACTGTCGCTGAAAGCCGCTGTTTGCTGATTCACGAATCCTAATTAAATGAGGAACTTAACAGGATCGAATAGCCACAGAAACATTGCGGACACAAAAGTTTTGTAGTGACTCTCTTTAAACACTTTATTGCATGATACTACTAACAAACAGAGAATCTAAGCATTCGTTATTGTTTCACTGTGTGAACAGACTGTCAGAAGACACCCAAAGTAGGAAACGGAAGATTCAGGAAAGGCGAGGACTTTAAGGACAAGACTGAAGCTAAACGAACTAGAGCACTGAAACGCAATGGGTGCATTGTTGTCTTCAAATGCGAGGTAAACGTTGACTAGTAAAGGCTGCATTCACAAACATTTCTTGAGGGAAGCGGAAGAATTGACGGGGGGACTTGAAAATGTCAAGGGTATGTTTTTAAGGCACTTGAAGGGATTTAGGGACTTAAAGGGGGACTCGAAACAAAACCGCCTCTGATTGATATGAAATCTGTAATGGATGGTCAATTTTAAGCTAATGTTTGGTCAATTTTTTGGTGGTTTTGTTTTGTGTATCCTCTGCAGTTTGTTGTTCAAGTCCGGACTAGAATTCATTTCTCATCAATAATAATGATGACAGTCTTTACACATGCATACACAGAGTGTTTGCAAAGCAGAATTTGTTATTCCAGCATGCTGTTTGGAGTAGAATAAGAAACTGCAGTCGATGCACAGAACAAAACATACATGATTGGCCAAAAGGTACAGCTGATGTCCCTTTTATACAAATATGTTAATTGTGTCCAGTTTTCCTGATAGGTGAGGGAAGTCATTTCTTATGTGATCGCAAAGGGACAATAGCTGTAATGTTTATCTTCGTTATAGTTTGGCTTGTGCATACTAGACAACTATTATTGTTTATAAAGAAACTGATAGCAGCCTAAGGTCAATATTTAACAACTCTTACATATATACACATATACTTATATATTACAGATATAGCAATTTTTGTCTTTTGGATGAAAATTCCAATATCATTTTTGTTGTCCACATCTGCACTTTCAAACATCCTAATTTGAATCAAATACATTTGTATCAATTGTCAAACACTTATAAAAGCACAGATTCAGCTAGTTAAGTATAGTATAGTATATATAGTATAGTATAGTATAGTATAGTATAGTATAGTATAGTATAGTATAGTCTAGTTAAGTATAGTATAGTAAAACATTTATTCATAGTTTAGTGAATCAACATTTTCGGTAAAATTACAAAATTAAATTTCTTGTACACAAACATGTGCACTTATAACCCCTCCCATGTTAATCAAGTACATTTATATCAATTATCAAACGTCTGTATATGCACAGATAATGCAAGTTTTATATTGGAAAAAAATATTCAGTTTTCTCATAGAATACCATGTACATGCATAGTGGATTCACATTTTAGTGAAATTCCGAAATCAAAGTTCTTGAACACATATGCACTTGTAACCATCGTATTATAATGAAGAACATTTATATAAAATAAAAAACATCTTTAAATCAGAGGTATTGCTAGTTTCATGTTGGAAAAATGTTGTTGATAATTTTCTCATAGACTAGCATGTATAGTGAATCAACATTATCGATTAAATTAAATCCAAGAATCAATTAGTTTGTACACATATGCACTTTTTACCTGCCACTTGAAGCAAATAGACTTTCATGAATTATCAAACACATATAAATGTAGAGATATAGCTTGTATTTGTGGGGAAAATGTTAATAGTTTGCCCAAAATACTCCCATGCATCATAATTTGATATGTTAGGACGGAGCACTATATCGGAAACATTTTGCTTTCTAATCGTTGCGCAAAAATTGTGACCCTACCCAAAAGGTATGAAATTTAATGACCCTTCAAAAATGCCTGCTCAAGAAATTGCAACCTACCTGTAATTTGTTTCCAATCCCTTTGAGGGTGGATTTCAAAATTATAGCAAGTCAGAAGGGGGATTTGCATGCATAGTGAGTTTGTTAGGGGAGAGGCATTTGAACAAATCTGAGAACGTTTTTGACCCCTCCCTAATCTTTCCAGAAGTGTTTGAGAATGCAGCCTTAATGATCTTTATTCATACAAGAGAAGACGGTTTATTCAGTTTCACAATTATTTGTCCTCAGTATGTTATCGGTGCAAGACTTTGCAAATTCCGAGGCTTACTATAGTCGATGGATATCTCCTAAAATAAATGCACCTGAGTGTTTGATTTCCAAATGGCGTTCATGATCTTTCTTTCCATGGATTTTTTCTGTGTCTTTTTGTCTACTAGGCTGTTCATCTTTTGCTGCTTGGCTGACAAAATCGACGTTTTTCTTTTGTCTTAAGGTATGCAAAAGTCTGCGGGAAAAAATGTATGTTGTCAAGAGGGATGGAAAACGCTATTGTCCGAAGTGCGAGGGGGCAAGTGATGAACCGAAGAAGGATACAAGTTTACCAAGCATTCATCAACAAAAACTAAAGAAGGTTACCTTGGATGAAGTCCGCAAAAGTTCAAATTATCATAAAAAAACGTGTTTTCCTAATATTTTCCAAAACCTTGTTTGAAATAATTAACTACACGTAGCACTAAGTGAATAGCCATGCAGATATTAATATTTGTCATATTTTCATATACATTTTCGTAGTTATCTCGTAGAATTATATCAAGTATATTGATGACGCAAATACAGCAATACAGTATGATTGGTCGAGACGCGAACATAACCGTGCTATATTGGTGAATCCCTCTTTTTACGTTCCACGCCAGAATGTCAATATACTGTTATGATTTAAAGCAACAAATCATGTCAGCAACGGGTATACCACTCGGCTTTGACCAGTTCATGCCATATATGCACTGGTTTTGCTTCTGCATACTATACGTCGCGAACTTGTCAAATCTTATGGCCAGTAGCCATACCTGTGATTTGTTCAGAGCAAAGGTTAATTGTAAGTTATTTTCAATAATGGACAAAGACAATCATTTTTTTTTTCGTGTGTTGATGGTATTAGAGAACGTTGACGAAAAGGTTACATGTTTTAATTATACTAAAAAATATGGAGAACATTTCCTGATCGAAATGGAGAAAAATATCGATTGTAGCATCAATCTCAGATATTATGAAAATAAGGGCCAGTGTCCGTCAGTAATCATTTAACAATCCTAGTACATCGACTAACGAGAGTTAAAGTCAATGTATATCAACAGTAGACATAAATATTGCAGATGAGACTGCCTTAAGTTGATCATGTTATCTCTTCGAGTCTCTTGAGAGAGAAAGAGTGTATGAAATCAGCAAATCAAAGCTGCCAGTTCCAGGTACAAAGAAGGATCAATGTATTTGGGGGGAAAAAAAGAATCTTTTAGGACTATTTAGAGAGTGAGTTAAATGTTTTACACTGTACAATTAGAGTTCGATAAACCTAATAAAGCCACGTTTTAACGTGAAATGTGCCGAAAAAACTGCATCCGCTGTGTCTTTAGGTTATGTTTGACTTTCGTCATATGCTTGAATTTGGTGGCTACTCATCAGTCTCAGTGGTATTTCGAGATATTGGAAAGAAAACTTATGTATATGATGCACTGGCGGCGACAAGATAAACTGTTTGTTGTAATGCATACAGATTCTAATCACTAAAATACATTAATGAAGATTCAACTTTGATTTCCCCCTTCTAACAGATTGATAAGGGAGGGGAAATCTCTAGAACATCAAGAGGTGTGGGGACATTATCGAAACCAACTCGATCGAAAAAACAGGATATTCTAGGCACCTTTCCTTCATTGTTTTTCAGGTGATAAAATTCCCAATTTAGATCAGCCCCAACTGAACCAATGATTTTTCTTATGCATGGTCGTATGTTCCATTCTGTTCGATTGCTTCTAAAAATATTCCTCGTCAAAATTTCTTTTAATTGAGTCTATGTTTATGATGAAGTGTTAAAGTTACCTGCTTAGCCTGTTATCACTGAAAGGTGTAATTTGACTGACGGATATTCTTGTCTATAAACGCACAGATTTTAGAATGAGGTTTTTACAATTGCAATGTGTGCGGGTGTCGTTGTCTCATCATTCAGAGATTGCCTGATGTATGAACTTCGTCTGTTTAAAAAGACGCCACTTCAGGAGAGTTCTTTCAATAAAGAGGATTGTAAACTCAATTATGCCAAATACCACTGAAGTCGCAGAGTGTGGCACGCCAAAGCGGAATACTTCACCTAGAATTAATCTTTTCGTCATTTCCATGCTCTGCTGCCCAGCACCATGCCTTTTGATCTTGTAGAGCAAAGCCATAAACACGTGACGGTGGAGAGGCAGTACGCTTACCCTGTATTCGTCAAAGTCGAGCTTCTCAGCATAATTCACCAACAAGCTCACAGCATAAAAACAACACAAAAATCAAATTTTAATTGTGGAATTTACAACAACTTTCATTTTAACAAATTTCATCTTCAGAAAAATTTTAAAACCACTGTATAATATTCATCAACCGTCGCAGAAAACGTTAACTCTCTTGGTTTGATTTCGTATCATCATTCGTCATCCCTTAACTTGCACACACGATCTGGTCTAGCTGCTGGAGAGCGGTATTGTAGCTTAAAATCAAAAACGAAACTTGATGTGAAATAATCAAAATATAATAACAACAAACTGCCATTCGACTTAAATTATGTAACTGTCATTGGAGGCCTTGATCGTCGCTTTTATAAGAAAAAATGGAAATTTGTAAATTTGAGGGGACAGAGGTTGGACTCCCAGGCCTTTGGATCTAATTTGGATGTAATTTCTGATTTCTGGTTCCTTCACCCTCCAAGGCTGGAGGTGTTGACTAGTATTCTGGCTCAAGCATTGAGCGCCTCAAAATGATATATTTATTGAACAGAGACGCTGGAAGCCACTAGGTACGAGAATTCGGACACTCTGACAAAAGCCTGTAAATTCCATTCTTTACAAGGTAACACATTACAGGCTAACTGTCAGTGACCTATATGGATTGTTTAGAAGGCGTGACGTGTCCTGACCCGATTAGGCCTTCTTATATGTGTGTTTAATTCAATATTGTGAACTTCCTCCTACGAAAGCGGCGCATTCGACGGCCTGTTATTTGTGATATTTTGTCGGCCGACTCTTGTTAACTGCAAGGAGAAAGGTAAGAACCGCGTTATTGTGAATTTCCATGACTTTATCAGTTCTGTGTCAAACATCGTCACCTGGTCCGTGTTTAATTTTACAATCTTTAAGCATGGGGCACCGCAGACATCCTATTGTTCACGGTAAAAGCCCTATTGCATGTACCTAATTTTTCCCACCTTTTTGCATGTGCTGTTTGTAAGTAGTTTCTTGTTTTCCTCGCGAAATTATATCGAAATGCCCAACTCGTCAATACATTCTGTACGTGTGTGCTGTTCACTGTAATTGTTTACGACTATTTCTAGTCAAGACTAGAATAATTTGTCACAAAAATGTTATCAAACGTTACAGCTTTTGCACCTTTAATTTTCGAAGACATGATCACAAGAACTCAAGGAAAGTTCGATTTATCAGTCATGAGACTGAAAAGCTATATTTGGAAGATAGGATAGAAAAATATGTCTAAATTAATATGTACGCCGACAGACCAGCAAATTACAGTTGGAATTTGGCCTGAAGAGCGTCAAGGCTTGTCCATAAAACTCACATAGACTCTAAAATATATAGCACAGGTACTACGAAAATGAGTTTATCGTTGACACATAGCTACCTGTCATTCTAAAAAGTGCCAAGTACAACCTGAATGACTTGAGGATAAGAGTTAAACAGCTGAATACTGAAATTCATTTTGCTTTCTTTTTAAGGACAAAGCAATTAATGTGAACGTCTCCGTAGCGACTGTAGTGACTGTATATCATTAAGACCAGGACCTCTCATACAACCATTGTTATTTGGAATTTCAGACAAGAGTTCACTACGTTTGAATGGAGCCAGGTAAAAACCACAATGTTATAATCGTCAGGTCAAAGTGCTCGCTACCATGCCAACATGTTTGTTAGTTTGTTCATTGTGTCTGTCAATGTTGCACGAAACAGCGGTAGATGACGAACAAAAGGCTGTCTTACAACTTTGTATCGAATGAATAAATACTTGGAGCTACTATAGTTTGTTCATTGTGTCTGTTACTCTTGTACGAAACAGCGCTATATGACGAACAAAAGACCGTCTTACAACTTTGTATATGCATAAGTAGTTGGAGCTACTATGCCAATAAGACGAACACTGCAGACGTGCCTAACAAAACACCAATACGTGGAAAGCAATCCTCACCTTTTACTTTATAAATCGATTGCTGTCGCTATGCAAACGTGAATTGCACTTTGAATTTATCGAGCGACAGCAATAAACAGTCCCGTTGGAGACATTTACTGCTGGTTGCCGTGAGACAAGATGAATTAATTCATGTCCTGACAGCTACAGTTGACCATGGAGCTATTTTTAGCTCCATGAGTTGACACAGGGTGTGTACATTAGCTGCCTTACACAAACACAAGAATTTACATGTAAGCGTACCCATTAAGAAAATGTGGCAAGCGTAACGAAAGCTCCATCGTCGAGACCAAGCACTTGCATCAGAATACCTCTGGCAATACCTCCAACCATCTCCCTGTCATCAGGTGTTTTTCCACTTCAATTTAAAACAGCTAATAATATCCTCGTTTTTAAAAAAGGAAGACTGCCATGATGTTGAGAACTATCGCCCGACGTTCTCCTTGCCGCTCATATGCAAAATATTTGAGAAAGTTGTTCACACAAAAAACATGATGTTGACCAACTCTCAAAAGACTTTGACTCCAAACAACAGGTTGGCACGATTTATCTAAATTTGAGTGAGGCTTTGACTTAGAGTCTCACGAACTTTGAGATCACATAATGAAATTTTACGGTGTTTCTGGCCCGCGTCTAATAAAAATGAAATCTTATCTCTCGGTTAGATCTCATAAAGCAGTTTTAAACGGTAAAGAATCTTTCTGGCAGCAAGTTCTCTCTGGTGTACAACCGGGATCGCTAAAATGGCCATCCTCTTTTCTTAAATTAATTTGTAAGTGAATGAAGTGTCGACTATCATTTCTCACTTAACCTTGTCTATCTACGCAGACGACACAAAACGTGTTAATGTCTTGATTCAGTTGTTGAATGTAAATACCATATAGTATCTAAAATTGGTGTTTTACTAGGATAAAACTGAAATTAAAACTTTCCTTAGCTAACAAAACATATTCTCTGACACCTCACTTAATTGTATTATGTTACAACACTTGTCTTCGGTCAAGGAATTTGGTAAAGCCCTGACCTCTGATTTAAATTTAAAATCCCGAAATTAATTTCATTGTCAGCAAATCTTACCCAATGCAACGCTTGCTAAAGAACGCTTTTAAATCTTTCTCTCTGTGGAGGATCTGCGGACTCTGGACATTTACTTGGTTTGCTCAAATCTTAAATATGCTTCCCAGTCTGGTCGCAAAATCAAAATTATCTAACTGAAAAGACTTGGCAATTTTCAGAAGAAATCAATGAAATGATTAAGTTTCGAACAAAATATATCTTTGTTTCAGAAAGGTATGACCTGTTATGTAAATATTTTCACCTACCATGTTTCAGTAAACGTCGACGTCGGAAGTATTTTACTGAAGTTTTTACACTCAAAGGTGGATTCACCTAACTTAGTAGAAAGGATCAACTACAAACAACTTTTCAATTAGGACCTTTCATTATTCAGCAGCTTTCAAATAAACGGCATCTTGTTTAAATGTTAGGTTTTCCTTTCATCCAAGATCAATATATTTTTATAATATCTAGGTCAAATTAATAATCTATTTTCATCTCCACCAATAGGTCTACCTTCACTCAGTCTGCCAAATATGAATTGCATAGGCAATGATTGCGTTTGTTTTAGATACATTTTGATCTTGCCTTTTCCTGTCAGACCTGTAAGTGTGTAAGTCAGCATTTTGCCATTCGGATCAGAATAAATAAAATAAAAAAGACAATTGCCAGAGAAGAGAAATGATATCATTTTAGTAATTCGGATGTGATGTAACATTTTCCCTGCAGTCAAAATGCCGGAATGTCACGGGTGCAGGGAAGATATTTCGTAAGTACAGTTAATCTATTGAGAGGAGTGTTAAATACATGTAACGTTGTCGTTGCATGATGGCCATTTTCAATGTCAAGCATCGTGTCACCGCCGTCATGATGATCATCGTCAAGAGAAGCACAACGTACGCCATGACACCACCCTCGCCACAATCATTTTCCCACTTATTGTCATCTTCGTGGCCGTTTTCGTAAATATCACAGTAGCTGAAAATATGCACAGGACATAAGCAATATATTTACATTTTCCGATAACATGTACAGAAAGGTAGACTACGAGTGTTTGACAGGCACCGCCCTGTATGTTATCAGTTGGACATATGGTTTGATCCTTGCTTTTAACAAACCTTGTTTGTTTTTGTGTTTTTTTTGTTTTGTTTTTGTTTTTGTTTTTTGTTTCTCAGCGGTGGCACGGTTATTACTGCATTGAAGGAGAAATGGCACCCTAAGTGTTTTAAGTGTAGCTGGCCTGATTGCAAGCAGAACCTGAGAGGCATAACGTTCTTCAAAAATAAAGATGGAAAAAAACCATTGTGCCAAAAACACTACGAGGAAGATGTGGCAGAAAAGTGCAAAAAGTGCGATAAACCAGTTGTAGGGGTTAGTAACCGTCAGAAATGCATTAGAAGGGATAAAAAGATAACGCTACAATAAGGACCAAATGTAACGGACATATCTGCGAGTGTGTGGGTAATCGATTACTCATAAACCAACAGAAGCAGTGCCAATGATTTAACTACGGTTTCTTTTATTTCTTTCTAAACAGCAAAACGCTAGCCTCCTGACATGTAAATCAAGCTCTCTCTCTCTCTCTCTCTCTCTCTCTCTCTCTCTCTCTCTCTCTCTCTCTCTCTCTCTCTCTCTCTCTCTCTCTCTCTCTCTCTCTCTCTCTCTCTCTGTATCCGTCTATCTCTCTAGGAGATCGTATCAGCTCTCGGTGTGAAGTGGCATCCCAAGTGTTTCATCTGTAAGAAGTGTGAGACGCCATTGAAGAAGGAACCTTTCAAAGTTAAAGATAATCATCCATACTGCAAAAAGGGTGAGAGGGAATGTTATTTGACAAAGCTGAAAAAGAACCTTATTATGAGCCATTTCCTCAAAAAGACGTCGCAATAAGACAAACAGTTTAATTTGATGTGACCATCGTACTTGCACATAAGACGACCTTTTCATTTAATCACAGTCCCTCCATTTATCCCGATTACCTTCTCAATTGAGCTCATCTTACACACTTTGACATGAATGCACTAAAACTACAGCTTGCAGTATGCCTTGCCTATGGTATTACGTTGATCCCAAAAGGTGTGAGGGTTTTGAAGCAAATTGAAATGTTGGCTATGTAATAACACATATGTGCCGAAAAGTCAAATTCAGTTGACACGGAGATTGAAATGCAGTCAACGGTTCTGACATCAGGGGTTGCTGTTTCAACATTCTCTTACTACCTTATGGATGCCTCATATTTTCATACATTAAAATCAGCAGAATTTTACAGTCAGTAAACTTCGGAGAAAGCGGACATAAAGTAGTTGTGGTATTCGTTAAGAAATTTAGCGTGACAAAAACTTATGTCAATTGAAAGAATAAATTAAAACACGACCGGTACTAATTTGGCAAAATTGGATCTTTTAATTGTTCAAATTTATCAAAAGTGTTAGGTGCCCTGTGGCTGAAAGTTGCAATATTACAAATCACCCACAAAAAAAAGTAAATTGCTAAAACAGGAAAGCAGATGTACTTACATTTGCAGATTAAACCAACATTACTACACTATATTAAATTATCCAAAATAAGTTCCAATCGCGCGTTCTAAGCTTTTTTCATGTTTTGATCCCTTTCGACTGTTAGACTATGAGAAGCTATTCCAAGAAAAGCCAGATGACTGCAAAGGTTGCTCTAAGAAGATTGATGATCTGAAATGGATCGAAGCAATGGGACACTCCTGGCATTACGGTTGCTTTCGTTGTTCGGTAGGTACATGATTTTGTAGTTTTGTGAGGTAGTGCGCCCCTAAAGGTGCTTTTTCACTGTTGGTACTAATGACAGAGTCTAAGCTTGCACTCCATCTCTGTATTATTTCTGATCAAATCTTTGACGATATCAGAGTTTAGTGCACCAGATTTTCTAATGCTTCCAGATACCCTCTGGGCGAACGACCGACACATTCTTAATTTTCAGATTTATATTAAAGCTATGTCATACCCTGTAATCAGGTCACATTGTGCCCTTGGTGCATGAATATCTTGTTCAGTTTCTGCATCTCTTCAACGATCTGGGCCCGTAAACTGCAGTGAAAAGGGAACGATAGTATCCACCTATTGACTGGCCTTCAGGGTAACAGCATACGTCTGTTGCCACAGGGCCTGAGAGTCGCCCCAGAACAGTTAGTTTCACCAGGCCGTAAACCGATGGAAATAGATGTTCCGAGTGAGTCTCAGACCACATTGTGTTTTGAAACACACCTCATCCAGCTGTCTCGCTGAAAGCTATCATCACTCGTCTCATTTGCAGACGAAACTGTTTATTCCTCTTCTTGTAAAGACATGTCAATTCCTTGAAATGTTAAGTTATTCTATGATCATTTCTGTCTCCTGTTGACCATTCAGTCTGCCACTCCTTCTCACAAATCGATGTTCTTCTTTTCTTTGAAGGGAGAAAAATGCGAACAAAAATTCGATGAATCAGAGAGCTCTTTCATCAAGCAGGGCGACAAAGCATACTGCAAGAAATGCATCAAAAGTCCGTGAACAGCTAGTTAGCGTGCCTGACTAGAGGCTTTAATCTTTTCAAGATGTTATAAATCTATCGCGGTTCTTTTTAGGAAAAGATAAATAAATTTTATTTTATAAATTTGATAAATCTTTACTTTGGTTGATATCATTCGATATCCAAGGTGGTCCAGATGAGCATTGAATATCTCCCCTATAGCCTATTCCATCCTCTCTATTTGAGTAAAATAGAGAGGATGTCATAGCTTAAATCGAGAGAACAATATATTAATTGCAAAATTCAATTCTAATGCGAACGCAAGATATGCTCTTTTCATGATATAAAGACTGTTATTTCAGGTTTCTGAAACGTCTGACTGTCTTTTATCGTTTATTGACCTTTTGGGTTGTACCAGTCAAAGTTTAGCAAATAATACACCATTTCAAAAATAAAGAAATTGTGTTTCATAAAGCAAATCTGTTGTTTTCATTGTTTGACTTCCTTTCTGTGTGCGTATATTGGCATTTCTTGGTAAGAGCTATTCCAGGTATCCCTTTGTCGAATTCTTATCAAAACTCAAAGAAAATAAATTAAAAATAGTATTCTGTTTTCACGAGTGATGGAAACGCAACAACGAAGAGCGGTGCATTCCTCGCATCTGGAATTTAAGTTGATGAATTCTAGAGCAATATTTTTCAAGACATACAACTCTACGTCTTGGGCAAACTCCATAACAAAAGTAGGGCTACAGTATAATGGATGGACTGATGCGAAAAAAATGCTGCACTTCAAGTATAGTATTTCTTTAATAATGAAAAACAGACATATTGCCTGGGTTTCAACGTTTTCATTTCATTCGAGTAGTAACGACCGTGTTTATCAGTATCCTAGCCCAAGTATTGAGCGCTTCAAAAAGGGGTCTTATATTGAATATAGATGCTTGGAGGTACAAGGTACAAGAATTTACACTATAAAATCACCTGGCGATGTAAATTCCATTACTTTCAAGGTAACACAATACAGTCCAACTATCCGTGACGTGTATGGATTATGAAATAAGCACGAAGTACCCTGACCTGATTAGATGTTCTAATCTGTGTATTTCGTTTTATCTGGTGAACTTCCTCCTACAAGCGGCGCATTATACTGTCTGTTATTTCAATATATCACCAGGGTCCTGTTAACCGTCGGGACGATAAGGTTAGTGCGTATAATTAGTGTGGATATCTGTTGATTAATTCATTTCTCTATCAAGCATCTTGGTTTGTCCGTTAGGAAAGTTATTTGCCCTCTTTGTGGGTGCTTGTTGGTGACGGTGCAAATATTTTGTTCACGGTGAAAGTTCCAAATAGCTTTTACTTATAATGCAGGTTTTCCAATATTTTAATCTTAAAATTTCTACTTGCACAATTATGTTAAATACCAAAGGCTTGTGAATAACATCCTGCGTCTGTAAACGTCCTGTGTTATTCCCGGAGACATAATTCTTGCCAGGACTAGAATCCATCAACAATGGCGCTTTACACACAAGTCGATGCAGCTCGATAGAATCATAAACTATCTTATAGAACATATAAAATAAAAATATTATGAAAGTTAGCTTGTGTGCAAATCTTTCAGTTTGTTAAACTTGACGAGAAAAAGGGTTTTATAATGGTCATTTCTGTAACAGAACAAACATGGGACAAAATCTTAATCCAGGGCCAGCATCTTAATTCTGTAAATTGCTAGTCTGTGGATGGAATTTTACGATATGTTGAGCAATACAGTGAACGTTTTCACCGGCTTAGTTTTATGAAATCCCCCTTATAGAGGTAAAACAGGGATGGCGCTCATATTTAATTTCAGAATCGATCAATATTGGGTCACTTCTTTCTCCAGTACAAAACTTTGCCCTGTCAGCCCTGATTTTAATTCTTGGTATTGTCTGAACCTGCCCTTACGAGCCCATGAGCAAGTTAGCAAACATAACCCCAATTGCCCGGGCTATATATGCAAACACTTCATAGCGTGGTCGACAAGGGGTCACATGTTGTTGCTATGCAATAGTAACAAACAAGTTAGAGTAGTATTCACATGCATAGTAAGGTCGCCGTGCTAGGGTGCAAGGGTCAACACTAGATTCCAGTATAATGCCGCGTCACAGTGGTCACATTGAATAAAAATACTCACAAAGGCACAATTTGATAATGTAGAAGAAGTGGAACGGTAACAATCCGTTGCAGCTATAAATGCCTTTTTGCGAGGCCTCTGAATTTCTTCCATGACAGGTAAGACGCCATTGGTTTGTGGTTATACTATTTCTTGAACGGTGCCCCTTCAAGATTGGCAGAATACAGAGCAGTAACGTGCGAGAGTAGAGCAATGCGATCGCCATGATGAAATGTTGTGTCAGTGGTGTTCTTACCCATAGTCGACGTAATTACGTCGAAGACGAGCCACGCATCTACGCAAATCGCAAGTCCTCTACTAAATATATTCGTACAAAATGCCGTCATCAACGTTTATCAAAACATGCAAAAACGTAATACGTCGAAAAACAATAGATCAGAGATAACCTTTGTTAGGCTAGGTGTACTATGTCTTACCTCCTTTTCTATTAGTAAAGGTGAAGCATAAAGTTGGCGATTCCGTGACTGTATTTACAAGCCAAATGATATTATAAGTACAAGAGTTCACTTTGATCCCTTTATTATGGTAAAATTCTCTACATATTTTCACTTTCTGTTATCAAAGAACAATCGGATATCAGATTGTGGTAATTACCATTGGAAGTTATTCGATTCTATCAAATCCATCCCAACCTGCAAATCTCAGAGATTGCACTCGTGTGTACCTAACAATTTTCGTTGTGCGACACCAATAAATAACACTTGGTGAACCAAAGAATTAAGCAATGTAAATCGGCTAGTTACTTATACTACCAACAACCCGACCTGCGCAACAGTCACCTCTTAATTTAATTGATCATGACGTCACAAGGTAAACAAACATCGACACTCCTAGTTTCGAGCGTCTATGGTACAACATTCAAAGACAGCATCTATAGTGGTAATCTATGACATTCAGTTCATTTGCCGGGGTACGAGGTGTTGTGGTGCTCGCAGAAAGATGCTACGATACTTGTGTGGGGTTATTGAAATCAACCCATGAGATAAATCTGTCTTCGGTAATTCTGATCTTTTGTATTTTTTCCTACAGACAAAATGTCGACTTGTTCCAAGTGCGATGAGAAAATTTCGTAAGTACGAGTATTCCATGTCAACGATTTGTATAAATGACATTGATGCCAAGCATCAATGTCATTTATACTGCCATGCCAAGCATCGTGTCACCGTCGCCATCAGTATCACCATCATCACCATCACCACCACTGCCACCACTGCCACCACTACCATCATTACCATCATCATCATCTCGTCATCATCATAATCGTCATCATAATTATCACCAACATTAACATCAACATCATTATCGACATCATCGTCGTCGTCGTCATCGTCGTCAACGCCATCATCGCCATAATCATTATACATAGACCCCCTAGGTCTATGCATTATCGCAACGTACACTTCATCACATCACCACTATCACCATAGTCGCCACGGTCAGTTTTCAGTCACTCGTTCACCAATTCATCGTCGTCTGTAAAGTAATGAGTTGTTGCCAACATCATCATAGTTATCGTCTTCATCGCAGCCGTCCATATACATACAATACAAGAAATACAGTGCAATTTTCATGTCACAGAGTGACATGTACTGGAAACCAGAGTAAATTTTCCAAAAATGTCAACAATGAGTTAACCGTCGGGATGTTAAAGGCAACATCCTATCTGTTATCACGATACAAATGGGTTTATCATAGTTTTTCACAAACCGCGTTTGTTTAAAGGATACAAGGCGTAACGCTGACCATCAACGAATAATCGTTGGTCACATATCTGGCTTGAATTTACTAATGAAAGCGTTTAACGCGCACTGCGCTAAATTTTCTTGCCTGTTTCTTCGCAGTGGCACTGTTATTACTGCATTGACGAAGAAATGGCACCCCGACTGTTTTAAGTGTAACAAGTGCAAGGAGAACCTGAGAGGTAAGACGTTCTTCAAAGATAAAGATGGAGAACCATTGTGCGAAGACGATTATACGGAACATGAAGCAGCAAGGTGTGAAAACGCTAAGTGCAAGAAACCAATTGTAGGGGTGAGTATTTCGCGACCAATCCATTCACAAAAGACCGACTGTGAGGGTTATATGGGTATTGGATGGCACCTGCATAAAATTTGTCAACCTTATTTCAGTATCTCCGATCATGTCCTCTTGGCACTGTGTCAATCTTTAACGTGTCTTAACGTGCTAATGCTTCATATCCAGTTTCTATTCTATCTAAACAGTGTAACGCTGTTATCGCTTGACAAGTTCTGAACTGGTAAATCTCTCTCTCTCTCTCTCTCTCTCTCTCTCTCTCTCTCTCTCTCTCTCTCTCTCTCTCTCTCTCTCTCTCTCTCTCTCTCTCTTCAAAGGAAATCGTTGTAGCTCTGAATAGGAAGTGGCATCGCGAGTGTTTCGTCTGTGAGAAGTGTAAAAAGCAATTTAAGGACGGCAGTTTCAGCGTCAGAGATGGAAAGCCGTATTGCAGAGAAGGTATGAGGAATGTTTATATATTGAAAGCAGTGGGGTTCTAAAGCAAAGTGAAAGGTGGGAGTTGATCAATAAAACGCATGTGTCTGTGAGTCAAAATTCTGTTGACCGAAGAGTGAAACAGTCAGTTTACTAGATCTTGGAAAACCCACTGCCCCTTGTTAACCACAGTCGCTTGTGGTTCGATACAGTGGAGGTTGCTGTATATGCATTAGAAAGAAAACAGGAAAAATACGGGTGAAAATAAAGTCCTTTCCTCAATACATTGCTTCCGAAAGCTATCCATGGGGACCGTCATTCTTCACATACCCTGATGGCATTTGAGTATAGCGTGTGCTTTTTCAGGGACCAGCTGATTCAGTGACTTCGTGACGTCATTATCAGTCGGCACCTTCACCGGCGCAAATACAGTACTTCCAACGTTAGCGCCATGATCAGAACTATTGCTCCATTCTTATCAACTTTTTGTGTAAAACGGTTTGTTTGCGTGAAGGGCATGGTCATATGATACTAGGTTATTGCTTGTTGCCACCTTCGTTGGGCTGTATCGTCACTCTGCAATGTGTGACCGCTGGCCGCATCACTTCATATAATCCATGATACATTTCTTGGTATTTGTCACGAATGTACGGTAATTATATTATAGGGATTATATCAGTAACATCAAATTATATTATACACGCAGAGGTCATGTCAGACAATTTTCTGCTTTTGATTTGTTTTTGAGTCTACGGTAGAGAGTAAAATGGGAATGTCAATTTTCTTTGTCTTGACATACTAATCGTCGAAAATTTGCATATTATTAAACAGCTCGTTGGCAAAGTTTAATCGTTCTTCAATATACTTTGCTAGTAAGCGACTCGTTAAGTGTTCTTGATTGAAGCATATGATGATCTTGCGAGAACATGAAGTTTTTGGATTGCCGTCCATTGGCACAGACATAAATTGGATACGTAAGATAAGTAATACTGAACTTCGTTTAGAAAATCAAAGAATGACAAATGATGGTGCCAATGTTAATGAATAAGCTAAGCATTTTCATATTTTTGTTCGTTTCCGATCATCAGACTATGAGAAGGAATTCCTGGGAGGAAAGAAAAAACCCAAGAAATGCGAGGGTTGTGGAAAAAAGATTAAAACTAAATGGGTCGAAGCATTGGGACAACCCTGGCACTGTGAATGCTTTGTTTGTGAGGTAAGAATAGATATCTCGTTTTGTGTGTTACTGCACCTAGTTAGTTGACTGATGACTGTGTTACTGCACCTAGTTAGTTGACCGATTCGCCGTAAAGCTGTCACCAAAAATATGCAGCTATTGCGCGATATCTGTCTTCGTAATATTTCTGATCAAATCGAGGAGGTTATAAGACTTCAGTGTATCAGAATTAGCACGGTCTGTCGAGTTGTCGGTCATATTGTGTCACTGCTCTTTGAAGGTTTCACAAGTTTCTGCGTCTTTCAGCGATCTGGGTAAACCCGACACCGTAATATAAATTGAGTACACTTTATAATGGGCAAGACCGAACTTTGCCTCTCGTTCATATCTATACACCATGTCAAATTGAAAATTCATTGTTACTCTGTGAGCAAACGGGCTTGTGTGTGGTTCAATGAATCCATTAACATGTCCTGTAATTGTCTGCCTCTTCGTGCAAACCATCCAGCCTACCCCTCTCGTTCAATAACTGCTATTTCTCTTTTGTTTTGTAGAAATGTAAAGAGCAACTATTCGGCGAAATCGAAGGTTCTTTCAACAGAAAGGACGACAAACCGTACTGCGATAAATGCATAGAATTGATAAATCAGGCGTAGTTTGATGTCCAAAACGGTGAATACCTTTCAACAACTACTTTTCCTGACCGACTCTCCAAACTCATGATTTAATTAAAATCAAGATTTTATAAACCAATATTACTCAAGGTGTCACAAACCTACATTTATCCAGATGTTATAAACCAACATTATATTAATTTAGATGTTATAAACCAATATCGTTTGCAGCTTTTGAGGAATTTTATCACTTTGATATTTTCAATCATCTTCGGATTTCTGTAAAAAATATCAATCAGTACACACGGATGGAAACACTTTCTAATCCGACCGTTTTGGCTGTACTTAATTTTCATAGTAAAACAATATATGGAGGAAAATGAAAAACCCTTGAAAGCGGCAGTTAAAACTTGAATTAATTAGTCTTGAGAACAAGTTTAACAATCAATTAAATACGGAAAAGGAAGGAAAGTAAGAAGTATGCAGAGACTGCAAAAGCGAGGACCTTTCAATGTTCTCTCGGGCTTCGCACGTCGCTCTCTCCCATGGTCGTAATAATTGCATTATAGTCTCTAGCTCCCCTACGACCGAGGTAAATATAGTACGGTGCGAGATTCTTCGGTTACGGTCATCATATGAAACTTCATATACAAGACTGAACTCGTCCAACCTCTCGCTCAGAGGCCATCATTTGTTCTGAATAAATTAGCATTCTCTTTCGTAAGTTTTAGCGTTTTGCTAATTTTTTAGCAGATTAACATCCTGCTAGAGAATATAAAAATCATTGCGTTTCGCAAGCATCTGACTGTTTTCCTTGTCGTTTAATTTGGCCTTGGGCGTAACATGTGAAACTCAGAAAAGCAAATCAAATCTTCAGAATAATTTTAAAATCAATATGAAATATCGACGAGTCATTGCTCGAAATCAAAATGTCTTAATTCAAATGATAATAAATCACATGTGTCTAAGAACTTGTCTTGTATACTATAGCGTGGTGCTAATATAGTTAAGTCTCTGAGTCACCATATGCCTAGGTTTGATTTCCTTTCAAAATTCGCCCTCTATATTGACTAGAAAAGTTGGCTGCACATTTTGGCCTGGTCGCTCTACAGCCATAAGACTAATTAAATGTAAAAGCGTGATGAAAAGTAATCAGAAACAAACCAAAATTTTGACTATTATTTTGCCCTCACGAGAGACCTTTACCATCACTTAGACAATACAAAAGAGAGGACCACTCTGTATAGAAAAGGAAAAACAAGGGGTTGGACTCCTCTTTGTTATTGAATGTCATTTTCAGACACTTTCTCTTATAATTGCCTCTTTCACCCTCGACAAGCTGTGTCAACAAATTACCGGTGTACATAAAACATTCAAGAGAGGATATACCATTAGATATTGAGGGTAATACCATTAAATGTCTCCCAAGCAGATTTCATGTTTTGTTTTGTGTAAACTGATACTTTTTCTGTCTCTGGTGAAGTCATGAGGTCGAGATTTTAATTCAGACATCAAAACTCTTTACATGGTTTCGAGGATGATCATTAATTTCAGATTGTCTCTAAGGTATCCCTTTTCTTGTATTTAAATACCCTGTTTAGTTGCAACTATCTAAATATGTGATAATACCACATTTCAAAATAAAGGATTTGTATTTTCTAAAACAAAGTTGCTGTCCTCCAATTTGTATCGTGTGACATTCGTTCTTTCGACTTTCTGTTTATTTATGCATGACTGTATTGACTTTACTCTGTAAGAGTGGTGTCTCCAGCTAAGAAGGTCTCCTCTCAGGCTCTGTGTGTTTAGCCCGCCTAAAAAAGAATAAATAGTAATAATTTTCGAAGTGGATGATAGAAACACCAATATGGAGAGAGGTGCATTCCTTGCACTCTGGTACTTTGGTTGATAAATCCTAACGCAGTACACAGTACACCTACTAAATGAACGATGTTGTTTTCAACAAAACAAGATTTTTGTATGTCTTGGATGAATTCCAAAAATTTATGAACGATATAGTGCAACAAATACAATGAAAGACACATACAACCAATATTCTTGACACATTTTCACAAAGAAACTGTATAATGTTGATTTTGTCGTCAGATACAACCTTACTTTCCCTGTTTCTTGGCATTTCCTTCTCATATGAGTGATCACAGCGATGTCAACTACCAGTCCCCTAGCTCAAGTATCGACCGCTGCAAAATGGTGTCCGTTGTTCATTTAACATAGTTGTTCGAAGGTGCAAGGTACAAGAATTCGGACCCTGTATTTCATAAAAACAAGTCACACATGATTGGACGCATGTCAGTGATGTGTACGTATATGGATTATGGAGAGGGTGTCACGTGACCAGGCCTGATCAGATGTTACAATATTTGCGTTCAGTTTAATCTTTGAACTTCCTCCTACGAATGGCGCATTCGACTACATTTAACTTCGTTACATATATTTGGTCGGAATTCTTTTACGTACCAGGACGAAAAGGTTAGTAGGCAGTTTAAGTGAATGTCCATGGATTTAACGCCCATATTGTCTGACTTGTTGGACTAATTGTGTGGCTTTACCTTCTTGGTGCTAGTGACGTCGGTGCACATTCTGTATTCAAAGTTAACAGGGCATCATGAATAGAGGAACTCCATAAGAATTAAAAAATATCACAATAGCTTGGCCTCTTTCATTTTACGGACAAATTTTGGTACAAATTTTGGTGTACTTAATTTGCTGTCTAAAATCTTGTTTTGCGTGAAATCTCAGTGTGGTTTAGGAAAACAGGTTTTGTTGATTCTTTGCAACTTCAAAATTATCGTTTCTAATGTAACAGAACAAACAAAAGATACAATGAGAATTCATATGCTGCCCTTTGTAGGTTCTATAAAACTATGTAGAAGAAATTGCACGGCATGTCCGTTAATTCAAGTCTACTCTGTTGCAATTTATAGTAAGTCTCTCGTATCGAAATCAAAAAATCTTTAATGAATATCGATAGAAACAGATAGATCTTATCCTAGAAACGTATTTGAAATGCTAAAGCCCCGACAAAACTCTGAATAGAATTGTAGAAAAGGCTGATAGACAAGGTAATTGTTGATGTATTGGCAACTACTAGTCAGCGTGAGAAAAGACAGGTCCACTCTTCTCTTCTGAGGATTATAGCTCCTTGTTCTATGTAAATACCATAAAAAGAAGCAATTTTTCGGTGGCAAATGTATATTACGTTTAGTCAAGTGATTTCAGCTGGTAATATAAACAGTTGTACAAAGTTGTAACCGCGTTGCCAACGGAGCCATGACAGCTGTACCCCACACAGATTTAGACATGGTGGGTATGGCCTACTTGGTCGAAATCGGCCATACCCACCACGTCTATTAAATTTCATGAGTTTACTTTTCTTGTTTACGCACACATTTATATGCATTGGAAATCTGGGGAATGGCTGTTACATTAGGCTGGCAACCTCCATATGTGGGCAGTGAATTAAGACTACGCTTTGTCACGCATGAGACAGTTACGATTCCGAATAAAGCAAGACAATTTTTTTTTGTTTCACAAATTTCCCTTCAAATACAACACTGATGTTCATCGGAGATGGAAAACTATGCAGACCTAGGAAGCCATTTGTAACGACATTAAAAACACAGTGAGCAGGTAATCACAAAAAGTACAAAAAGCTTGCCGTTCAGTATTGAGGTACTGCCTCCGCTCCTGGCTCCTTGATCGTAGCGAGCGACAAAATATGGAGGTAAAAGAGACCTTTTCCACCT
This sequence comes from Ptychodera flava, assembly GCF_041260155.1. Taxonomy (NCBI): domain Eukaryota; kingdom Metazoa; phylum Hemichordata; class Enteropneusta; family Ptychoderidae; genus Ptychodera; species Ptychodera flava. Next base: position 7,032,896 of record NC_091933.1, on the reverse strand, counting down.
CCATGGACTAACTACGCGTGACCGAAAAATAACACAACAGAGATTACTTCTAGTGTTTACTTGAAGTAATTTTCTGTCATGTATGATGTCAACCGATGTGCGATGGCCAGTTATTATCACAAGGCAAAGAAATCAGTCCCCCGGGGTGGGGAGGGAGGGATTTTTTGTGCAACTGTTTACTTTATTTGATTTTATTAATTTTGACTGTGATATTGCAAATAAAGAGTTCAACTCCAAACCGTCTGACTGCTTTCTTTATTACTACAAGTCCATATCTCCTCTCAAATCTGTGTATAAATCACTGTAATTGCTCCGAAAACATTGCCAACTTGCTAATCCGCTGTCCGTATCAGCGGATTAATTGATTAAGTCAACACCACAGCCGTCCTACACGCA